>NW_028270150.1:59237199-59543761 GCF_037043375.1 Chiloscyllium plagiosum
AGCAGGGTGGGTATTGTGAGATCAGGAGCTGAAGCTGAGAGGGGTGGGTGCACTGTGATCAGGAGCCGAAGCTGAGCAGGGTGGGTACAGTGTGATCACGGCCTGAAGCTGAGCAGGGTGGGTGCAGTGTGATCAGGACCTGAAGCTGAGCGGGGTGAGTACAGTTAGATCAGGACTTGAAGCTGAGCAGGGTGGGTATTGTGAGATCAGGAGCTGAAGCTGAGAGGGGTGGGTGCACTGTGATCAGGAGCTGAAGCTGAGCAGGGTGGGCACAGTGTGATCACGATCTGAAGCTGAGCAGGGTGGGTACAGTGTGATCAGGACCTGAAGCTGAGCAGGGTGGGTATTATGAGATCAGGAGCTGAAGCTGAGAGGAGTGGGTGCACTGTGAACAGGAGCTGAACCTGAGCAGGGTGCTGCAGTGTTATCAGGAGCTGAAGCTGAACGGTGTACGTACAGGGTGATCAGGAGCTGAAGCAGAGCGGGGTGCATACAGGGTGATCAGGAGCAGAAACTGAGTGGGGTGCGTACAGTGTGATCAGGAGCTGAAGCAGAGCTGGATTGGTACAGGGTGATCAGGATCTGAAGCTGAGCGGGGTGTGTGCAGTGTGATCAGGAGAGCGGTGTGGGTACAGTGTGATCAGGACATGAAGCTGAGAGGGGTGGGTACAGTGTGATCAGGACCTGAAGCTGAGTGGTGTGTGTGCAGTGTGATCAGGACCAAAAGCTGAGCGGGGTGGGTGCAGTGTGAACAGGAGAGCGGGGTGGGTACAGTGTGATCAGGACCTGAGCTGAGCGGGGTGTGTGCAGTGTGATCAGGACCTGAAGCTGAGCAGGGCGGGTGCAGTGTAATCAGGAGCTGACGCTGAGCAGGGTGGGTACAGTGTGATCAGGACCTGAAGCTGAGCTAGGTGACTGCAGTGTGATCAGGAGCTGAAGCTGACCGGCATGGGAACAGTGTGATCACGATTTGAAGCTGAGCGGGGTGCGTACAATATGATCAGAACATGACGCTGAGCAGATTGGGTACAGTGTGATCACGACCTGAAGCCGAGCGGGGTGGGTGCACTGTGATCAGGAGCTGAAGCTGATCAGGGTGGGTGCAGTATGATCAGGATCTGAAGCTGAGCAAGGTGGATATTGTGAGATCAGGAGCTGAAGCTGAGAGCGGTCGGTGCACTGTGATCAGGAGCTGAACCTGAGAAGGGTGGATACAGTGTGATCAGGAGCTGAAGCTGAGCGGGGTGGGTACAGTGTGATCAGGACCCGAAGCTGGGCAGGGTGGGTACAGTGTTATCAGGGCCTGACGCTGAGCGGGGTGGGTGCAGTGTGTTCAGGACCTGAAGCAGAGTGGGATGGGTATAGTGTGATCTGGACCTGAAGCTGAGTGGGTAGGGTGCCGTGTGATCAGGACCTGAAACTGAGCGAGGTGGGTGCACTGTGATCCGGACCTGAAGCTGAATGCGGCGGGGTCAGTGTGATCAGGAGCTGAAGCTGAGCAGGGTGTGTGCAGTGTGATCAGGAGCTGAAGCTGAGCGGGGTGGGTACAGAGTGGTCAGGAGCTGAAGCTGAGCAGGGTGCTGCAGTGTGATCAGGAGATGAAGCTGAGCGGGGTGGGTTTTGTGAGATCAGGAGCTGAAGCTGAGAGGGGTGGGTGCACTGTGATCAGGAGCTGAAGCTGAGCAGGGTGGATACAGTGTGATCACGGCCTGAAGCTGAGCAGGGTGGGTGCAGTGTGATCAGGACCTGAAGCTGAGCGGGGTGGGTTTTGTGAGATCAGGAGCTGAAGCTGAGAGGGGTGGGTGCACTGTGATCAGGAGCTGAAGCTGAGCAGGGTGGGTACAGTGTGATCACGGCCTGAAGCTGAGCAGGGTGGGTGCAGTGTGATCACGATCTGAAGCTGAGCAGGGTGGGTACAGTGTGATCAGGACCTGAAGCTGAGCAGGGTGGGTATTATGAGATCAGGAGCTGAAGCTGAGAGGAGTGGGTGCACTGTGAACAGGAGCTGAACCTGAGCAGGGTGCTGCAGTGTTATCAGGAGCTGAAGCTGAGCGGTGTACGTACAGGGTGATCAGGAGCTGAAGCAGAGCGGGGTGCATACAGGGTGATCAGGAGCAGAAACTGAGTGGGGTGCGTACAGTGTGATCAGGAGCTGAAGCAGAGCTGGATGGGTACAGGGTGATCAGGATCTGAAGCTGAGTGGGGTGGGTACAGTGTGATCAGGACCTGAAGCTGAGAGGGGTGTGTGCAGTGTGATCTGGACCTGAAGCTGAGCAGGGCGGGTGCAGTGTAATCAGGAGCTGACGCTGAGTGGGGTGGGTACAGTGTGATCGGAACATGAAGCTGAGCGGGTTGGGTACAGTGTGATCAGGAACTGAAGCTGAGCAGGGTGGGTACAGTGCGATCAGGACCTGAAGCTGAGCAGGGTGGGTACAGTGTGATCAGGACCTGAAGCTGAGCTAGGTGACTGCAGTGTGATCAGGATCTGAAGCAGAGCTGGATGGGTACAGGGTGTTCAGGATCTGAAGCTGAGCGGGGTGTGTGCAGTGTGATCAGGAGAGCGGTGTGGGTACAGTGTGATCAGGAGCTGAAACTGAGCGGGGTGCGTACAGTGTGGTCAGGAGCTGAAGCAGAGCTGGATGGGTACAGGGTGATCAGGATCTGAAGCAGAGCTGGATGGGTACAGTGTGATCAGGATCTGAAGCTGAGCGGGGTGTGTGCAGTGTGATCAGGAGAGCGGTGTGGGTACAGTGTGATCAGGACATGAAGCTGACCGGCGTGGGAACAGTGTGATCACGATTTGAAGATGAGTGGGGTGCGTACAATATGATCGGAACATGAAGCTGAGCAGGGTGGGTACAGTGTGATCACGACCTTAAGCCGAGCGGGGTGGGTGCAGGGTAATCAGGACCTGAAGCTGAGAGGGGTGTGTGCAGTGTGATCAGGACTTGAAGCTGAGCAGAGCGGGTGCAGTGTAATCAGGAGCTGACGCTGAGCAGGGTGGGTACAGTGTGATCAGGACCTGAAGCTGAGCGGGGTGGGTACAGTGTGATCAGGACCTGAAGCTGAGCTAGGTGACTGCAGTGTGATCAGGAGCTGAAGCTGACCGGCGTGGGAACAGTGTGAACACGATTTGAAGCTGAGCGGAGTGCATACAATATGATCGGAACACGAAGCTGAGCAGGGTGGGTACAGTGTGATCACGACCTGAAGCTGAGCGGGGTGGGTGCAGTGTGATCAGGACCTAAAGCTGAGCGGGGTGGATACAGTTAGATCAGGAGCTGAAGTTGAGCAGGGTGGGTATTGTGAGATCAGGAGCTGAAGCTGAGAGGGGTGGGTACAGTGTGACCACGATCTGAAGCTGAGCAGGGTGGGTGCAGTGTGTTCTGGACCTGAAGAAGAGTGGGATGGGTACAGTGTGATCTGGAGCTGAAGCTAAGTGAGGTGGGTGCACTGTGATCAGGAGCTGAAGCTGATCAGGGTGGGTGCAGTATGATCAGGACCTGAAGCTGAGCGGGGTCGGTACAGTGTGATCTGGACCTGAAGCTGAGTGGGGTGGGTGCCGTGTGATCAGGACCTGAAGCTGAATGGGGTGGGTACAGTGTCATCAAGATCTGAAGCTGAGCGCTGTGGGTACAGTGTGGTCAGGACTTGAAGCTGAGCGGGGTGGGTTCAGTGTGATCAGGATCTGAAGCTGAGCGGGGTGGGTGCAGTGTGATCAGGATCTGAAGCTGAGCGGGGTGGGTACAGTGTGATCAGGATCTGAAGCAGAGCAGGGTGGGTACAGTGTGATCAGGAGCTGAACCTGAGAAGGGTGGATTCAGTGTGATCAGGAGCTGAATCTGAGCGGGGTGGGTACAGTGTGATCAGGACCTGAAGCTGGGCAGGGTGGGTACAGTGTTACCAGGGCCTGAAGCTGAGCGGGGTGGGTGCAGTGTGTTCAGGACCTGAAGCTGAGTGGGGAGGGTGCCGTGTGATCAGGACCTGAAACTGAGCGAGGCGGGTGCACTGTGATCAGGACCTGAAGCTGAATGGGGCGGGTACAGTGTGATCAGGAGCCGAAGCTGAGCAGGGTGCTGCAGTGTGATCAGGAGCTGAAGCTGAGAAGGGTGGGTACAGTGTGATCAGGATCTGAGGCTGTGCGGGGTGGGAGCACTGGGATCAGGACCTGAAGCTGAATGGGGTGGGTACAGTGTGATGAGGACCTGAAGCCGAGCGGGTTGTATACAGTGTGATCAGGAGCTGAAGCTGAGCGGGATAAGTACTGTGTGATCAAGACCTGAGCTGAGTGGGTTGGTTCAGTGTGATCAGGAACAGAAACTGAGCGGGATGGGTTCAGTGTGATCAGGAGCTGAAGCCGAGCGGGTTGTGTGCAGTGTGATCACAGCCTGAAGCTGATCAGGGTGGGTGCAGTGTGATCAGTACCTGAAGCTGAGCGGGGTGGGTACAGTTAGATCAGGACCTGAAGCTGAGCAGGGTGGGTTTTGTGAGATCAGGAGCTGAGGCTGAGAGGGGTGGGTGCACTGTGATCAGGAGCTGAAGCTGAGCAGGGTGGGCACAGTGTGATCACGATCTGAAGCTGAGTAGGTTGGTTACAGTGTGCTCAGGCCCTGAAGCTGAGTGGGGTGAGTACAGTGTGATCCGGACTTGGAGCTGAGCAGGTTGCGTACAGGGTGATCAGGAGCTAAAGCAGAGCAGGGTGGGTACAGTGTGATCAGTACATGAAGCTGAGAGGGGTGGGTACAGTGTGATCAGGACCTGAGCTGAGCGGGGTGTGTGCAGTGTGATCAGGACCTGAAGCTGAGCAGGGCGGGTGCAGTGTAATCAGGAGCTGACGCTGAGCGGGGTGGGTACAGTGTGATCGGAACATGAAGCTGAGCGGGTTGGGTACAGTGTGATCAGGAACTGAAGCTGAGCAGGGTGGGTACAGTGTGATCAGGACCTGAAGCTGAGCTAGGTGACTGCAGTGTGATCAGGAGCTGAAGCTGACCGGCGTGGGAACAGTGTGATCACGATTTGAAGCTGAGCGGAATGCGTACAATATGATCGGAACATGAAGCTGAGCAGGGTGGGTACAGTGTGATCACGACCTGAAGCTGAGCAGGGTGGGTGCAGTGTGATCAGGACCTGAAGCTGAGCGGGGTGGGTACAGTTAGATCAGGACCTGAAGCTGAGCAGGGTGGGTATTGTGAGATCAGGAGCTGAAGCTGAGAGGGGTGGGTGCACTGTGATCAGGAGTTGAAGCTGAGCAGGGTGTGTACAGTGTGATCACGGCCTGAAGCTGAGCAGGGTGGGTGCAGTGTGATCAGGACCTGAAGCTGAGCGGGGTGGGTTTTGTGAGATCAGGAACTGAAGCTGAGAGGGGTGGGTGCACTGTGATCAGGAGCTGAAGCTGAGCAGGGTGGATACAGTGTGATCACGGCCTGAAGCTGAGCAGGGTGGGTGCAGTGTGATCAGGACCTGAAGCTGAGCGGGGTGGGTACAGTGTGATCAGGAGCTGAAGCAGAGCGGGGTGGGTGCTGTGTGATCAGGAGCTGAAGCTGAGTGGGATGGGTGCAGTGTGATCAGGACCTGAAGCTGAGTGGGATGGGTGCAGTGTGATCAGGGCCTGAAGCTGAGTAAAGTTGGTGCAGTGTGATCAGGACCTGAAACTGAGTGGGGTGTGTGCAGTGTGATCAGGACCTGAAGCTGAGCGGGGTGGGTACAGTGTGATCAGGAGCTGAAGCAGAGTGGGGTGGGTGCTGTGTGATCAGGAGCTGAAGCTGAGCGGGGTGTGTGCAGTGTGATCTGGACCTGAAACTGAGCAGGGCGGGTGCAGTGTGATCAGGGCCTGAAGCTGAGTGGGATGGGTGCAGTGTGATCAGGACCTGAAGCTGAGTGGGATGGGTGCAGTGTGATCAGGGCCAGAAGCTGAGTGGGATGGGTGCAGTGTGATCAGGACCTGAAGCTGAGTGGGATGGGTGCAGTGTGATCAGGGCCTGAAGCTGAGTAAAGTTGGTGCAGTGTGATCAGGACCTGAAACTGAGTGGGGTGTGTGCAGTGTGATCAGGACCTGAGCTGAGCAGTGTGGGTACAGTGTAATCAGGAGCTGACGCTGAGCGGAGTGGGTGCAGCGTGATCAGAACATGAAGCTGCGTGGGGTGACTGTAATGTGATCAGGACCTGAATCTGAGCAGGGTGGGTACAGAGTGATCAGGACCTGAATCTGAAAGGGGTGGGTACAGTGTGATCACGATCTGAAGTTGAGCGGGGTGGGTACAGTGTGATCAGGACCTGAAGCTGAGCTAGGGGACTGCAGTGTGATCAGGAGCTGAAGCTGAGCGGGCTGGGTACAGTGTGATCAGGATCTGAAGCTGAGCGGGGTGGGTACAATGTGACCAGGAGCTGAACCTGAGCAGGACGGGTGCAGTGGGATCAGGACCTGAAGCTGAGCGGGGTGGGTACAGTGTCATCAAGATCTGAAGCTGAGCGCTGTGGGTACAGTGTGATCAAGGACATGAAATTGAGCGGTGTGGGTGCAGTGTGATCAGGACCTGAAGCTGAGCGGGCTGGATGCAGTGTGATCAGGAGCTGAAGCAGAGCGGGGTGGGAACAGCGTGATCAGGACCTGAAACTGAGCGGTGTGGGTACAGTCTGATCAGGAGCTGAAGCAGAGAGGGATGGGTACAGGGTAATCAGGATCTGAAGCTGAGCGGGGTGGGTACAGAGTGATCAGGAGCTGAGGCTGAGCAGGGTGGGTACAAAGTGATCAGGACCTGAAGCTGAATGGGGCGGGTACAGTGTGATCAGGAGCTGAAGCTGAGAAGGGTGGGTACAGTGTGATCAGGATCTGAAGCTGTGCGGGGTGGGAGCACTGGGATCAGGACCTGAAGCTGAATGGGGTGGGTACAGTGTGATGAGGACCTGAAGCCGAGCGGGTTGTATACAGTGTGATCAGGAGCTGAAGCTGAGCGGGATAAGTACTGTGTGATCAAGACCTGAGCTGAGTGGGTTGGTTCAGTGTGATCAGGAACAGAAACTGAGCGGGATGGGTTCAGTGTGATCAGGAGCTGAAGCCGAGCGGGTTGTGTGCAGTGTGATCAGGACCTGAAACTGAGCAGGGTGGGTGCAGTGTGATCAGGGCCTGAAGCTGAGTGGGATGGGTGCGGTGTGATCCGGACCTGAAGCTGAGCAGGGTGGGTACAGTGTGATCAGGACCTGAAGCTGAGCGGGGTGGGTACAGTGTGATCAGGAGCTGAAGCAGAGCGGGGTGGTGCTGTGTGATCAGGAGCTGAAGCTGAGCAGGGTGTGTGCAGTGTGATCTGGACCTGAAACTGAGCAGGGTGGGTGCAGTGTGATCAGGGCCTGAAGCTGAGTGGGATGGGTGCAGTGTGATCAGGGCCTGAAGCTGAGTAAAGTTGGTGCAGTGTGATCAGGACCTGAAACTGAGTGGGGTGTGTGCAGTGTGATCAGGACCTGAAGCTGAGTGGGATGGGTGCAGTGTGATCAGGGCCTGAAGCTGAGTAAAGTTGGTGCAGTGTGATCAGGACCTGAAACTGAGTGGGGTGTGTGCAGTGTGATCAGGACCTGAAGCTGAGCGGGGTGGGTACAGTGTGACCAGGAGCTGAAGCTGAATGGGGTGGGTACAGTGTGATCAGGAGCTGGAGCTGAAGCAGAGCGGGATGGGTGCTGTGTGATCAGGAGCTGAAGCTGAGCGGGGTGTGTGCAGTGTGATCTGGACCTGAAACTGAGCAGGGTGGGTGCAGTGTGATCAGGGCCAGAAGCTGATTGGGATGGGTGCAGTGTGATCAGGACCTGAAGCTGAGTGGGATGGGTGCAGTGTGATCAGGGCCTGAAGCTGAGTAAAGTTGGTGCAGTGTGATCAGGACCTGAAACTGAGTGGGGTGTGTGCAGTGTGATCAGTACCTGAGCTGAGCAGTGTGGGTACAGTTTAATCAGGAGCTGACGCTGAGCGGAGTGGGTGCAGCGTGATCAGAACATGAAGCTGAGTGGGGTGACTGTAATGTGATCAGGACCTGAATCTGAAAGAGGTGGGTACAGTGTGATCACGATCTGAAGTTGAGCGGGGTGGGTGCAGTGTGATCAGGACCTGAAGCTGAGCGGGGTGGGTGCAGTGTGATCAGGACATGAAGCTGAGCGGGGTGGGTACAGTGTGATCAGGACCTGAAGCTGAGCTAGGGGACTGCAGTGTGATCAGAAGCTGACGCTGAGCGGGCTGGGTACAGTTGATCAGGATCTGAAGCTGAGCGGGGTGGGTACAATGTGACCAGGAGCTGAACCTGACCAGGACGGGTGCAGTGGGATCAGGACCTGAAGCTGAGCGGGGTGGGTACAGTGTCATCAAGATCTGAAGCTGAGCGCTGTGGGTACAGTGTGATCAAGGACATGAAATTGAGCGGTGTGGGTGCAGTGTGATCAGGACCTGAAGCTGAGCGGGCTGGATGCAGTGTGATCAGGACCTCAGCTGAGTGGGGTGGGTTCAGTGTGATCAGGAGCTGAAGCTGAGTGGGGTGGGGACAGTGTGATCAGGACCAGAAGCTGAGCGGGGTGGGGACAGTGTGGTCAGGACCTGACGCTGAGCGGGGTGGGTTCTGTGTGATCAGGATCTGAAGCTGAGCGGGGTGGGTACACTGTGATCATGACCTGAAGCTGAGCGGTGTGGGTACAGTGTGATCAGGATCTGAAGCTGAGCAGGGTGGGTACAGTGTGATCAGGATCTGAAGCAGAGCAGGGTGGGTACAGTGAGATCAGGACCTGAAGCTGAGCAAGGTGGATATTGTGAGATCAGGAGCTGAAGCTGAGAGGGGTGGGTGCACTGTGATCAGGAGCTGAACCTGAGAAGGGTGGATACAGTGTGATCAGGAGCTGAAGCTGAGCAGGGTGGGTACAGTGTGATCAGGAGCTGAAATTGAGCAGGGTGGGTGCAGTGTGTTCAGGACCTGAAGCAGAGTGGGATGGGTACAGTGTGATCTGGACCTGAAGCTGAGTGGGGAGGGTGCCGTGTGATCAGGACCTGAAACTGAGCGAGGTGGGTGCACTGTGATCCGGACCTGAAGCTGAATGGGGCGGGTACATTGTGATCAGGTGCTGAAGCTGAGTGAGGTGGGTACAGTGTGATCAGGAGCTGAAGCTGAGCAGGGTGACTGCAATGTGATCAGGAGTTGAAGCTGAGTGAGGTGGGTACAGTGTGATCAGGAGCTGAAGCTGAGCAGGGTGACTGCAATGTGATCAGGAGCTGAAGCTGAGTGAGGTGGGTACAATGTGATCAGGAGATGAACCTGAGCAGGACCGATGCAGTGGGTACAGTGTGATCAAGACCTGAAGCTGAGCAGGGTGGGTACAGTGAGAACAGGATCTGAAGCTGAGTAGGTTGGTTACAGTGTGCTCAGGCCCTGAAGCGGAGTGGGGTGAGTACAGTGTGATCAGGACTTGGAGCTGAGCAGGGTGCATACAGTGTGATCAGGAGCTGAAACTGAGCAGTGTGCGTGCAGTGTGATCAGGAGCTGAAGCAGAGCAGGATGGGTACAGGGTGATGAGGATCTGAAGCTGAGCGGGGTAGGTACAGTGAGAACAGGATATGAAGCTGAGCAGGGTGGGTGCACTGTGATCAGGAGCTGAAGCTGAGCAGGGTGGGTACAGTGTGATCACGACCTGAAGCAGGGCAGGGTGGGTGCAGTGTGATCAGGACCTGAAGCTGAGCGGGGTGGATACAGTTAGATCAGGACCTGAAGCTGAGCAGGGTGGGTACAGTGTGATCACGACCTGAAGCCGAGCGGGGTGGGTGCACTGTGATCAGGAGCTGAAGCAGAGCAGGGTGGGTACAGTGTGATCAGGAGCTGAAACTGAGAGGGGTGGGTACAGTGAGAACAGGATATGAAGCTGAGCAGGGTGGGTACAGTGTGATCAGAACATGAAGCTGAGTGGGGTGGGTACAGTGTGATCAGGACCTGAAGCTGAGAGGGGTGTGTGCAGTGTGATCTGGACCTGAAGCTGAGCAGGGCGGGTGCAGTGTAATCAGGAGCTGACGCTGAGCGGGGTGGGTACAGTGTGATCGGAACATGAAGCTGAGCGGGTTGGGTACAGTGTGATCAGGAACTGAAGCTGAGCAGGGTGGGTACAGTGCGATCAGGACCTGAAGCTGAGCTAGGTGACTGCAGTGTGATAAGGAGCTGAAGCTGACCGGCGTGGGAACAGTGTGATCACGATTTGAAGCTGAGCGGGATGCGTACAATATGATCGGAACATGAAGCTGAGCAGGGTGGGTACAGTGTGATCACGACCTGAAGCTGAGCAGGGTGGGTGCAGTGTGATCAGGACCTGAAGCTGCGCGGGGTGGGTACAGTGTGATCAGGACCTGAAGCTGAGCAGGGTGGGTATTGTGAGATCAGGAGCTGAAGCTGAGAGGGGTGGGTGCACTGTGATCAGGAGCCGAAGCTGAGCAGGGTGGGTACAGTGTGATCACGGCCTGAAGCTGAGCAGGGTGGGTGCAGTGTGATCAGGACCTGAAGCTGAGCGGGGTGGGTACAGTTAGATCAGGACTTGAAGCTGAGCAGGGTGGGTATTGTGAGATCAGGAGCTGAAGCTGAGAGGGGTGGGTGCACTGTGATCAGGAGCTGAAGCTGAGCAGGGTGGGCACAGTGTGATCACGATCTGAAGCTGAGCAGGGTGGGTACAGTGTGATCAGGACCTGAAGCTGAGCAGGGTGGGTATTATGAGATCAGGAGCTGAAGCTGAGAGGAGTGGGTGCACTGTGAACAGGAGCTGAACCTGAGCAGGGTGCTGCAGTGTTATCAGGAGCTGAAGCTGAACGGTGTATGTACAGGGTGATCAGGAGCTGAAGCAGAGCGGGGTGCATACAGGGTGATCAGGAGCAGAAACTGAGTGGGGTGCGTACAGTGTGATCAGGAGCTGAAGCAGAGCTGGATTGGTACAGGGTGATCAGGATCTGAAGCTGAGCGGGGTGGGTGCAGTGTGAACAGGAGAGCGGGGTGGGTACAGTGTGATCAGGACCTGAGCTGAGCGGGGTGTGTGCAGTGTGATCAGGACCTGAAGCTGAGCAGGGCGGGTGCAGTGTAATCAGGAGCTGACGCTGAGCAGGGTGGGTACAGTGTGATCAGGACCTGAAGCTGAGCTAGGTGACTACAGTGTGATCAGGAGCTGAAGCTGACCGGCATGGGAACAGTGTGATCACGATTTGAAGCTGAGCGGGGTGCGTACAATATGATCGGAACATGAAGCTGAGCAGAGTGGGTACAGTGTGATCACGACCTGCAGCCGAGCGGGGTGGGTGCACTGTGATCAGGAGCTGAAGCTGATCAGGGTGGGTGCAGTATGATCAGGACCTGAAGCTGAGCAAGGTGGATATTGTGAGATCAGGAGCTGAAGCTGAGAGCGGTCGGTGCACTGTGATCAGGAGCTGAACCTGAGAAGAGTGGATACAGTGTGATCAGGAGCTGAAGCTGAGCGGGGTGGGTACAGTGTGATCAGTAGCTGAAACTGAGCAGGGTGCGTACAGTGTGTTCAGGACCCGAAGCTGGGCAGGGTGGGTACAGTGTTATCAGGGCCTGAAGCTGAGCGGGGTGGGTGCAGTGTGTTCAGGACCTGAAGCAGAGTGGGATGGGTATAGTGTGATCTGGACCTGAAGCTGAGTGGGTAGGGTGCCGTGTGATCAGGACCTGAAACTGAGCGAGGTGGGTGCACTGTGATCCGGACCTGAAGCTGAATGCGGCGGGGTCAGTGTGATCAGGAGCTGAAGCTGAGCAGGGTGTGTGCAGTGTGATCAGGAGCTGAAGCTGAGCGGGGTGGGTACAGAGTGGTCAGGAGCTGAAGCTGAGCAGGGTGCTGCAGTGTGATCAGGAGATGAAGCTGAGCGGGGTGTGTGCAGTGTGATCAGGAGATGAACCTGAGCAGGACCGATGCAGTGGGTACAGTGTGATCAAGACCTGAAGCTGAGCAGGATGGGTACAGTGAGAACAGGATCTGAAGCTGAGTAGGTTGGTTACAGTGTGCTCAGGCCCTGAAGCTGAGTGGGGTGAGTACAGTGTGATCCGGACTTGGAGCTGAGCAGGGTGCGTACAGGGTGATCAGGAGCTAAAGCAGAGCAGGGTGGGTACAGTGTGATCAGTACATGAAGCTGATAGGGGTGGGTACAGTGTGATCAGGACCTGAGCTGAGCGGGGTGTGTGCAGTGTGATCAGGACCTGAAGCTGAGCAGGGCGGGTGCAGTGTAATCAGGAGCTGACGCTGAGCAGGGTGGGTACAGTGTGATCAGGACCTGAAGCTGAGCTAGGTGACTACAGTGTGATCAGGAGCTGAAGCTGACCGGCATGGGAACAGTGTGATCACGATTTGAAGCTGAGCGGGGTGCGTACAATATGATCGGAACATGAAGCTGAGCAGAGTGGGTACAGTGTGATCACGACCTGAAGCCGAGCGGGGTGGGTGCACTGTGATCAGGAGCTGAAGCTGATCAGGGTGGGTGCAGTATGATCAGGACCTGAAGCTGAGCAAGGTGGATATTGTGAGATCAGGAGCTGAAGCTGAGAGCGGTCGGTGCACTGTGATCAGGAGCTGAACCTGAGAAGGGTGGATACAGTGTGATCAGGAGCTGAAGCTGAGCGGGGTGGGTACAGTGTGATCAGTAGCTGAAACTGAGCAGGGTGCGTACAGTGTGTTCAGGACCCGAAGCTGGGCAGGGTGGGTACAGTGTTATCAGGGCCTGAAGCTGAGCGGGGTGGGTGCAGTGTGTTCAGGACCTGAAGCAGAGTGGGATGGGTATAGTGTGATCTGGACCTGAAGCTGAGTGGGTAGGGTGCCGTGTGATCAGGACCTGAAACTGAGCGAGGTGGGTGCACTGTGATCCGGACCTGAAGCTGAATGCGGCGGGGTCAGTGTGATCAGGAGCTGAAGCTGAGCAGGGTGTGTGCAGTGTGATCAGGAGCTGAAGCTGAGCGGGGTGGGTACAGAGTGGTCAGGAGCTGAAGCTGAGCAGGGTGCTGCAGTGTGATCAGGAGATGAAGCTGAGCGGGGTGTGTGCAGTGTGATCAGGAGATGAACCTGAGCAGGACCGATGCAGTGGGTACAGTGTGATCAAGACCTGAAGCTGAGCAGGATGGGTACAGTGAGAACAGGATCTGAAGCTGAGTAGGTTGGTTACAGTGTGCTCAGGCCCTGAAGCTGAGTGGGGTGAGTACAGTGTGATCCGGACTTGGAGCTGAGCAGGGTGCGTACAGGGTGATCAGGAGCTAAAGCAGAGCAGGGTGGGTACAGTGTGATCAGTACATGAAGCTGATAGGGGTGGGTACAGTGTGATCAGGACCTGAGCTGAGCGGGGTGTGTGCAGTGTGATCAGGACCTGAAGCTGAGCAGGGCGGGTGCAGTGTAATCAGGAGCTGACGCTGAGCGGGGTGGGTGCAGTGTGATCAGGACCTGAAGCTGAGCGGGGTGGGTACAGTTAGATCAGGACCTGAAGCTGAGCAGGGTGGGTATTGTGAGATCAGGAGCTGAAGCTGAGAGGGGTGGGTGCACTGTGATCAGGAGCTGAAGCTGAGCAGGGTGTGTACAGTGTGATCACAGCCTGAAGCTGAGCAGGGTGGGTGCAGTGTGATCAGGACCTGAAGCTGAGCGGGGTGGGTACAGTTAGATCAGGACCTGAAGCTGAGCAGGGTGGGTTTTGTGAGATCAGGAGCTGAGGCTGAGAGGGGTGGGTGCACTGTGATCAGGAGCTGAAGCTGAGCAGGGTGGGCACAGTGTGATCACGATCTGAAGCTGAGTAGGTTGGTTACAGTGTGCTCAGGCCCTGAAGCTGAGTGGGGTGAGTACAGTGTGATCCGGACTTGGAGCTGAGCAGGTTGCGTACAGGGTGATCAGGAGCTAAAGCAGAGCAGGGTGGGTACAGTGTGATCAGTACATGAAGCTGAGAGGGGTGGGTACAGTGTGATCAGGACCTGAGCTGAGCGGGGTGTGTGCAGTGTGATCAGGACCTGAAGCTGAGCAGGGCGGGTGCAGTGTAATCAGGAGCTGACGCTGAGCGGGGTGGGTACAGTGTGATCGGAACATGAAGCTGAGCGGGTTGGGTACAGTGTGATCAGGAACTGAAGCTGAGCAGGGTGGGTACAGTGTGATCAGGACCTGAAGCTGAGCTAGGTGACTGCAGTGTGATCAGGAGCTGAAGCTGACCGGCGTGGGAACAGTGTGATCACGATTTGAAGCTGAGCGGAATGCGTACAATATGATCGGAACATGAAGCTGAGCAGGGCGGGTACAGTGTGATCACGACCTGAAGCTGAGCAGGGTGGGTGCAGTGTGATCAGGACCTGAAGCTGAGCGGGGTGGGTACAGTTAGATCAGGACCTGAAGCTGAGCAGGGTGGGTATTGTGAGATCAGGAGCTGAAGCTGAGAGGGGTGGGTGCACTGTGAACAGGAGCTGAACCTGAGCAGGGTGCTGCAGTGTTATCAGGAGCTGAAGCTGAGCGGTGTACGTACAGGGTGATCAGGAGCTGAAGCAGAGCGGGGTGCATACAGGGTGATCAGGAGCAGAAACTGAGTGGGGTGCGTACAGTGTGATCAGGAGCTGAAGCAGAGCTGGATGGGTACAGGGTGATCTGGACCTGAAGCTGAGTGGGGTGGGTACAGTGTGATCAGGACCTGAAGCTGAGAGGGGTGTGTGCAGTGTGATCTGGACCTGAAGCTGAGCAGGGCGGGTGCAGTGTAATCAGGAGCTGACGCTGAGTGGGGTGGGTACAGTGTGATCGGAACATGAATCTGAGCGGGTTGGGTACAGTGTGATCAGGAACTGAAGCTGAGCAGGGTGGGTACAGTGCGATCAGGACCTGAAGCTGAGCAGGGTGGGTACAGTGTGATCAGGACCTGAAGCTGAGCTAGGTGACTGCAGTGTGATCAGGATCTGAAGCAGAGCTGGATGGGTACAGGGTGTTCAGGATCTGAAGCTGAGCGGGGTGTGTGCAGTGTGATCAGGAGAGCGGTGTGGGTACAGTGTGATCAGGAGCTGAAACTGAGCGGGGTGCGTACAGTGTGGTCAGGAGCTGAAGCAGAGCTGGATGGGTACAGGGTGATCAGGATCTGAAGCAGAGCTGGATGGGTACAGTGTGATCAGGATCTGAAGCTGAGCGGGGTGTGTGCAGTGTGATCAGGAGAGCGGTGTGGGTACAGTGTGATCAGGACATGAAGCTGACCGGCGTGGGAACAGTGTGATCACGATTTGAAGATGAGTGGGGTGCGTACAATATGATCGGAACATGAAGCTGAGCAGGGTGGGTACAGTGTGATCACGACCTTAAGCCGAGCGGGGTGGGTGCAGGGTAATCAGGACCTGAAGCTGAGAGGGGTGTGTGCAGTGTGATCAGGACTTGAAGCTGAGCAGAGCGGGTGCAGTGTAATCAGGAGCTGACGCTGAGCAGGGTGGGTACAGTGTGATCAGGACCTGAAGCTGAGCTAGGTGACTGCAGTGTGATCAGGAGCTGAAGCTGACCGGCGTGGGAACAGTGTGAACACGATTTGAAGCTGAGCGGAGTGCATACAATATGATCGGAACACGAAGCTGAGCAGGGTGGGTACAGTGTGATCACGACCTGAAGCTGAGCGGGGTGGGTGCAGTGTGATCAGGACCTAAAGCTGAGCGGGGTGGATACAGTTAGATCAGGAGCTGAAGTTGAGCAGGGTGGGTATTGTGAGATCAGGAGCTGAAGCTGAGAGGGGTGGGTACAGTGTGACCACGATCTGAAGCTGAGCAGGGTGGGTACAGTGTGATCACGATCTGAAGCTGAGCAGGGTGGGTGCAGTGTGTTCTGGACCTGAAGAAGAGTGGGATGGGTACAGTGTGATCTGGAGCTGAAGCTAAGTGAGGTGGGTGCACTGTGATCAGGAGCTGAAGCTGATCAGGGTGGGTGCAGTATGATCAGGACCTGAAGCTGAGCGGGGTCGGTACAGTGTGATCTGGACCTGAAGCTGAGCGGGGTGGGTTCAGTGTGATCAGGATCTGAAGCTGAGCGGGGTGGGTGCAGTGTGATCAGGATCTGAAGCTGAGCGGGGTGGGTACAGTGTGATCAGGATCTGAAGCAGAGCAGGGTGGGTACAGTGTGATCAGGAGCTGAGCCTGAGAAGGGTGGATACAGTGTGATCAGGAGCTGAATCTGAGCGGGGTGGGTACAGTGTGATCAGGACCTGAAGCTGGGCAGGGTGGGTACAGTGTTACCAGGGCCTGAAGCTGAGCGGGGTGGGTGCAGTGTGTTCAGGACCTGAAGCTGATTGGGGAGGGTGCCGTGTGATCAGGATCTGAAACTGAGCGAGGCGGGTGCACTGTGATCTGGACCTGAAGCTGAATGGGGCGGGTACAGTGTGATCAGGAGCTGAAGCTGAGCAGGGTGCTGCAGTGTGATCAGGAGCTGAAGCTGAGCGGGGTGTGTGCAGTGTGATCAGGAGCTGAAGCTGAGCGGGGTGTGTGCAGTGTGATCAGGAGCTGAAGCTGAGTGAAGTGGGTACAATGTGATCAGGAGCTGAACCTGACCAGGACCGATGCAGTGGGTACAGTGTGATCAAGATCTGAAGCTGAGCAGGGCGGGCACAGTGAGAACAGGATCTGAAGCTGAGTAGGTTGGTTACAGTGTGCTCAGGCCCTGAAGCTGAGTGGGGTGAGTACAGTGTGATCAGGACTTGGAGCTGAGCATGGTGCGTACAGGATGATCAGGAGCTGAAGCAGAGCAGGGTGGGTACAGTGTGATCAGGAGCTGAAACTGAGCAGGATGGGTACAGGGTGATGAGGATCTGAAGCTGAGCGGGGTGGGTATAGTGAGAACATGTTATGAAGCAGAGCAGGGTGGGTACAGTGTGATCAGGACCTGAAGCTGAGCCGGGTGCGTACACTGAGATCAGGACCTGAGGCTGAGAGGGGTGCGTACAGTGTGATCAGGACATGAAGCTGAGCGGGATGGGTGCAGTGTGATCAGGATATGAAGCTGAGCAGGATGGGTACAGTGTCAGCAGGACCTGAAGCTGAGCGGGGTGGGTACAGTTAGAGCAGGACCTGAAGCTGAGCAGGGTGGGTATTGTGAGATCAGGAGCTGAAGCTGAGAGGGGTGGGTGCACTGTGATCAGGAGCTGAAGCTGAGCAGGGTGGGTACAGTGTGATCACGATCTGAAGCTGAGCAGGGTGGGTACAGTGTGATCAGGACTGAAGCTGAGCAGGGTGGGTACAGTGTGATCAGGACCTGAAGCTGAGCAGGGTGGGTATTATGAGATCAGGAGCTGAAGCCGAGAGGAGTGGGTGCACTGTGATCAGGAGCTGAACCTGAGCAGGGTGCTGCAGTGTTATCAGGAGCTGAAGCTGAGCGGTGTACGAACAGGGTGATCAGGAGCTGAAACTGAGCGGGGTGCGTACTGTGTGATCAGGAGCTGAAGCAGAGCTGGATGGGTACAGGGTGATCTGGACCTGAAGCTGAGTGGGGAGGGTGCCGTGTGATCAGGATCTGAAGCTGAGCGAGGTGGGTGCACTGTGATCAGGAGCTGAAGCTGAGCGAGGTGGGTGCACTGTGATCAGGAGCTGAAGCTGAGCAGGGTGGGTACAGTGTGATCACGATCTGAAGCTGAGCAGGGTGGGTACAGTGAGAACAGGATCTGAAGCTGAGTAGGTTGGTTACAGTGTGCTCAGGCCCTGAAGCTGAGTGGGGTGAGTACAGTGTGATCAGGACTTGGAGCTGAGCAGGGTGCGTACAGGATGATCAGGAGCTGAAGCAGAGCAGGGTGGGTACAGTGTGATCAGGAGCTGAAACTGAGCAGGATGGGTACAGGGTGATGAGGATCTGAAGCTGAGCGGGGTGGGTATAGTGAGAACAGGATATGAAGCAGAGCAGGGTGGGTACAGTGTGATCAGGACCTGAAGCTGAGCCGGGTGCGTACACTGAGATCAGGACCTGAGGCTGAGAGGGGTGCGTACAGTGTGATCAGGACATGAAGCTGAGCGGGATGGGTGCAGTGTGATCAGGATATGAAGCTGAGCAGGATGGGTACAGTGTCAGCAGGACCTGAAGCTGAGCGGGGTGGGTACAGTTAGAGCAGGACCTGAAGCTGAGCAGGGTGGGTATTGTGAGATCAGGAGCTGAAGCTGAGAGGGGTGGGTGCACTGTGATCAGGAGCTGAAGCTGAGCAGGGTGGGTACAGTGTGATCACGATCTGAAGCTGAGCATGGTGGGTACAGTGTGATCAGGACTGAAGCTGAGCAGGGTGGGTACAGTGTGATCAGGACCTGAAGCTGAGCAGGGTGGGTATTATGAGATCAGGAGCTGAAGCCGAGAGGAGTGGGTGCACTGTGATCAGGAGCTGAACCTGAGCAGGGTGCTGCAGTGTTATCAGGAGCTGAAGCTGAGCGGTGTACGAACAGGGTGATCAGGAGCTGAAACTGAGCGGGGTGCGTACTGTGTGATCAGGAGCTGAAGCAGAGCTGGATGGGTACAGGGTGATCTGGACCTGAAGCTGAGTGGGGAGGGTGCCGTGTGATCAGGATCTGAAGCTGAGCGAGGTGGGTGCACTGTGATCAGGAGCTGAAGCTGAGCGAGGTGGGTGCACTGTGATCAGGAGCTGAAGCTGAGTTGGGTGTGTACAGTGTGATCAGGAGAATGGGGTGGGTACAGTGAGAACAGGATATGAAGCTGAGCAGGGTGGGTACAGTGTGATCAGGACCTGAGCTGAGCGGGGTGTGTGCAGTGTGATCAGGACCTGGAGCTGAGCAGGGCGGGTGCAGTGTAATCAGGAGCTGACGCTGTGCGGGGTGGGTACAGTGATATCGGAACATGAAGCTGAGCGGGTTGGGTACAGTGTGATCAGGACCTGAAGCTGAGCTAGGTGACTGCAGTGTGATCAGGGGCTGATGGTGACCGGCGTGGGAACAGTGTGATCACGATTTGAAGCTGAGCGGGGTGCGTACAATATGATCGGAACATGAAGCTGAGCAGGGTGGGTACAGTGTGAGCACGACCTGAAGCCGAGCGGGGTGGGTGCAGTGTAATCAGGACCTGAAGCTGAGAGGGGTGGGTACAGTGTGATCAGGACCTGAAGCTGAGTGGTGTGTGTGCAGTGTGATCAGGAGAGCGGGGTGGGTACAGTGGGATCAGGACCTGAGCTGAGCGGGGGATGTGCAGTGAGATCAGGACCTGAAGCTGAGCAGGGTGGGTACAGTGTGATCACGATCTGAAGCTGAGCGGGGTGGGTGCAGTGTGATCAGGACCTGAAGCTGAGCGGGGTGGATACAGTTAGATCAGGACCTGAAGCTGAGCAGGGTGGGTATTGTGAGATCAGGAGCTGAAGCTGAGAGGGGTGGGGGCACTGTGATCAGGAGCTGAAGCTGAGCAGGGTGGGTACAGTGTGATCACGATCTGAAGCTGAGCAGGGTGGGTACAGTGTGATCACGATCTGAAGCTGAGCAGGGTGGGTACAGTGTGATCAGGACCTGAAGCTGAGCAGGGTGGGTATTATGAGATCAGGAGCTGAACCTGAGAAGGGTGGATACAGTGTTATCAGGAGCTGAAGCTGAGCGGTGTACATACAGGGTGATCAGGAGCTGAAACTGAGCAGGGTGGGTACAGTGTTATCAGGATCTGAAACTGAGCAGGGTGCATACAGTGTGTTCAGGGCCTGAAGCTGAGCGGGGTGGGTACAGTGTGATCTGGACCTGAAGCTAAGTGAGGAGGGTGCTGTGTGATCCGGACCTGAAACTGAGCGAGGTGGGTGCACTGTGATCAGGAGCTGAAGCTGATCAGGGTGGATGCAGTATGATCAGGACCTGAAGCTGAGCGGGGTCGGTACAGTGTGATCTGGATCTGAAGCTGAGTGGGGTGGGTGCCGTGTGATCAGGACCTGAAGCTGAGCGGGGTGGGTACAGTGTCATCAAGATCTGAAGCTGAGCGCTGTGGGTACAGTGTGGTCAGGACTTGAAGCTGAGCGGGGTGGGTCCAGTGTGATCAGGATCTGAAGCTGAGCGGGGTGGATACAGTGTGATCAGGATCTGAAGCAGAGCAGGGTGGGTACAGTGTGATCAAGACCTGAAGCTGAGCGGGGTGGGTGCAGTGTGATCAGGATCTGAAGCAGAGCGGGGTGGGTACAGTGTGATCAGGAGCTGAAGCTGAGCAGGGTGGGTACAGTGTGATCAGGATCTGAAGCTGAGCAGGGTGGGTACAGTGTGATCAGGATCTGAAGCAGAGCAGGTTGAGTACAGTGAGATCAGGACCTGAAGCTGAGCAAGGTGGATATTGTGAGATCAGGAGCTGAAGCTGCGAGGGGTGGGTGCACTGTTATCAGGAGCTGAACCTGAGAAGGATGCTTACAGTGTGTTCAGGACCTGAAGCTGGGCCGGGTGGGTACAGTGTTATCAGAGCCTGAAGCTGAGCGGGGTGGGTGCAGTGTGTTCAGGACCTGAAGCAGAGTGGGATGGGTATAGTGTGATCTGGACCTGAAGCTGAGTGGGGAGGGTGCCGTGTGATCAGGACCTGAAACTGAGCGAGGCGGGTGCACTGTGATCCGGACCTGAAGCTGAATGGGGCGGGGACAGTGTGATCTGGAGATGAAGCTGAGCGGGGTGTGTGCAGTGTGATCAGGAGCTGAAGCTGAGTGAGGTGGGTACAATGTGATCAGGAGCTGAACCTGAGCAGGACCGATGCAGTGGGTACAGTGTGATCAAGACCTGAAGCTGAGCAGGGTGGGTACAGTGAGAACAGGATCTGAAGCTGAGTAGGTTGGTTACAGTGTGCTCAGGCCCTGAAGCTGAGTGGGGTGAGTACAGTGTGATCAGGACTTGGAGCTGAGCAGGGTGCGTACAGGATGATCAGGAGCTGAAGCAGAGCAGGGTGGGTACAGTGTGATCAGGAGCTGAAACTGAGCAGTGTGCGTGCAGTGTGATCAGGAGCTGAAGCAGAGCAGGATGGGTACAGGGTGATGAGGATCTGAAGCTGAGTGGGATAGGTACAGTGAGAACAGGATATGAAGCTGAGCAGGGTGGGTGCACTGTGATCAGGAGCTGAAGCTGAGCAGGGTGGGTACACTGTGATCACGACCTGAAGCTGAGCGGGGTGGGTGCAGTGTGATCAGGACCTGAAGCTGCGCGGGGTGGATACAGTTAGATCAGGACCTGAAGCTGAGCAGGGTGGGTATTGTGAGATCAGGAGCTGAAGCTGAGAGGGGTCGGTGCACTGTGATCAGGAGCTGAAGCTGAGCAGGGTGGGTACAGTGTGATCACGATCTGAAGCTGAGCATGGTGGGTATTATGAGATCAGGAGCTGAACCTGAGAAGGGTGGATACAGTGTTATCAGGAGCTGAAACTGAGCAGGGTGGGTACAGTGTGATCAGGACCTGAAGCTGAGCAGGGTGAGTACAGTGTGATCAGGAGCTGAGCTCAGCGGTGTGCATACAGTGTGATCATGAGCTGAAGCTGAGCGGGGTGGGTACAGGGTAACCAGGAGCTGAACCTGAGAAGAGTGGATACAGTTAGATCAGGACCTGAAGCTGAGAGGGGTGGGTACAGTGTGATCACGATCTGAAGCTGAGCAGGGTGGGCACAGTGTGATCAGGACCTGAAGCTGAGCAGGGTGGGTATAGTGTGATCAGGAGCTGAGCTGAGCGGGGTGCATACAGGGTGATCACGAGCTGAAGCAGAGCGGGATGGGTTCAGGGTGCTCAGGACCTGAAGCTGAGCAGGGTGGGTACAGTGTGATCACGATCTGAAGCTGAGCAGGGTGGGTACAGTGTGATCAGGACCTGAAGCTGAGCAGGGTGGGTATTATGAGATCAGGAGCTGAAGTTGAGAGGAGTGGGTGCACTGCGATCAGGAGCTGAACCTGAGCAGGGTGCTGCAGTGTTATCAGGAGCTGAAGCTGAGCGGTGTACATACAGGGTGATCAGGAGCTGAAACTGAGCGGGGTGCGTACAGTGTGGTCAGGAGTTGAAGCAGAGCTGGATGGGTACAGGGTGATCAGATCTGAAGCTGAGTGGGGTGGGTGCAGTGTGATCAGGATCTGAAGCTGAGCGAGGTGGGTGCACTATGATCAGGAGCTGAAGCTGAGCGGGGTGTGTACAGTGTGATCAGGACCTGAAGCTGAGTTGGGTGTGTGCAGTGTGATCAGGAGAATGGGGTGGGTACAGTGTGATCTGGACCTGAAGCTGAGTGGGGAGGGTGCCGTGTGATTAGGACCTGAAACTGAGCGAGGCGGGTGCACTGTGATCCGGACCTGAAGCTGAATGGGGCGGGGACAGTGTGATCTGGAGATGAAGCTGAGCGGGGTGTGTGCAGTGTGATCAGGAGCTGAAGCTGAGCAGGGTGACTGCAATGTGATCAGGAGCTGAAGCTGAGTGAGGTGGGTACAATGTGATCAGGAGATGAAGCTAAGCGGGGTGTGTGCAGTGTGATCAGGAGCTGAAGCTGAGTGAGGTGGGTACAATGTGATCAGGAGCTGAACCTGAGCAGGACCGATGCAGTGGGTACAGTGTGATCAAGACCTAAAGCTGAGCAGGGTGGGTACAGTGAGAACAGGATCTGAAGCTGAGTAGGTTGGTTACAGTGTGCTCAGGCCCTGAAGCTGAGTGGGGTGAGTACAGTGTGATCAGGACTTGGAGCTGAGCAGGGTGCGTACAGGATGATCAGGAGCTGAAGCAGAGCAGGGTGGGTACAGTGTGATCAGGAGCTGAAACTGAGCAGTGTGCGTGCAGTGTGATCAGGAGCTGAAGCAGAGCAGGATGGGTACAGGGTGATGAGGATCTGAAGCTGAGTGGGGTAGGGACAGTGAGAACAGGATATGAAGCTGAGCAGGGTGGGTGCACTGTGATCAGGAGCTGAAGCTGAGCAGGGTGGGTACAGTGTGATCACGACCTGAAGCTGAGCGGGGTGGGTGCAGTGTGATCAGGACCTGAAGCTGAGCAGGGTGGGTACAGTGTGATCAGGACCTGAAGCTGAGCAGGGTGGGTACAGTGTGATCAGGACCACAAGCTGAGCGGGATGGGTACAGTGTGATCAGGAGCTGAAGCAGAGCTGGGTGGGTACAGTGTGATCAGGAGCTGAAGCTGAGAGCGGTGGGTACAGTGTGATCAAGGCCTGAAACGGAGCGGTGTGGGTGCAGTGTGATCAGGAGCTGAAGCAGAGCTGGGTGGGTACAGTGTGATCAGGACCTCAAGCTGAGCGGGGTGGTTACAGTGTGATCAGGAGCTGAAGCAAAGCTGGGTGGGTACAGTGTGATCAGGACCTAAAGCTGAGCGGGTGGGTTCAGTGTGATCAGGAGCTGAAGCTGAGCGGGGTGGGTACAGTGAGATCAGGACCTGAAGCTGAGCAGGGTGCTGCAGTGTGATTAGGACCTGGAGCTGAGTGGGTGATTGCAATGAGAATAGAGCCTCCCTTTCCCACAAGTACAATCATAATCCTGCTGCACTTGAGAATCCATCATACCAGTATTTCTTTAAAGCATATGCCTAGCATCTCCCAACTTTGTTTGGATTCCAAGTCAATTCTGCTTCCATGAGGAGCAATTCCACTCCAGACCAACCCAGATGGCCTCCTACTTCAAGGACCTCAATTCCCACTCTCACGTGATCAACAATGCCCTCCAGTGCATCTCCTTCACTTCCTGCACCTCTGCCCTTGAACTCCACCCCTCCAACCGCAACAAGAATAGAACCCTCCTTGTCTTCACCTTCCAACCCACCACCAAAGATATATTTCCCTCCCCACCCCTATCAATATTGCACGGAGACCATTCCCTTCGCGACTCCCTCATTCGGTCCACACCCCCCACCAACTCACCGTCCACTCCTGGCACCTTCTCTTGCTACTGCACCCACATCCATCCAAGGCCCTAAAGAATCCTTCCACATTCGGCAGAGATTTTCCTGCACATCCAAACACCTCACCTACTGTGGCCATTGCTCTCATTGTGGTCTCCTTTACATTGGGAAGACAGGACGCCGACTCACGGAACTTTTCAGAGAACATCTCCTGGACATATGCACCAAACAATCCCACTACCCTGTGCCCTACCACTTCAACTCCCCCTCCCACTCCGCTAAGGATATGCAAGTCCTGGACCTCCTCTACCGTCAAACCCTAGCCACCCAACGCCTGGAGGAAGAAACCCTCATCCTCTGCCTTGTGACCCCATTAATGACACGGCATCAACACTGATTTCACCAGTTTCCTCATCTCCCCTCCAACTCGGCACTGCTTTGAACTGTCCTACCTATCCATCTTCCTTCCCACCTATCTGCTCAAATCTTCGCTCCGACCTATCACCATCATCCCCCACCTGCATCTACTTATCGCCTTCCAAGCTACCTTGCCCCCAGCCCTGCACCACTTCTGTTTATCTCTCAACCCCTTCCCCCGCCTCCTCATTCCAGATGAAACGTTTATGCCCGAAACGTTGACTCTCCTGCTCCTCAGATGCTGCCTGACCTGCTGTGCTTTCCGAACACCACACTTTAACAGCCAATTCTGATGCCCAATTATACTTCACAATTACTCCACTTCAGTCTTGGAAGCAGCTGCATCTTTTTGTGAATACCAGTTTGGCTAATATTTTCCAAATAGGATTCCGTTTAAAGTGACACTTGAACTGTTCTGCCTCATTTCCAATTCAATGGACTTAAAGGCAACAGAAGCCTAACTTCCAATTCAGAATTCTGCCTTAAACTCTTAGGAGGTTTTCAAATTCACTATTCATACCACACAATAAGAACATCTACATGTATCATAAAGATGGCTGCAAGCTATCATTTATAATGCCAGTAAAGCATTGTAGATTCACCTTTAAACCAAAATCAACCCAATTTTAGTGTGGCAGATCACACTGTGAAGTACAAAGTTCTAGAAACATACATTTATTTAACTTCCAAATCCCCATTACATTTCGTCGCTCTTTTGGAGGATCCTGACCTCATTGTGATCATCAGACAAACTTCTCATTATGGCAGTTTGATCCTCAGAGCTATGCAACAGTTGGATATGAGAGCTATCTCACTTCTTTTTTTTTCTTTCTCGTCTTCAGAATTCATAAATTTGTAATCCATATCAAACAGTCTTGAAGAGGAAACCCATGTTTACCAATAAACTTCCCTGGATTTCTCTATTCTTTCAGCCACTTTCTCTTTAATAAACACGATCAGCCAGATTGAAATTTGTTTCCAAGGGCCTTGCCATAGTCCTGAATGCTCACTGATTCTTTGACTCATTGGCTTTAACATAAGCTTTTCTGCCTGCATGAAGTGCATTCAAATACTCAAAATGTATAACTAAATTAGGCCCTTCCCAAGCTGTGGTGAGTTCACTATTAGTTATGGAACTTTAGGATTAATAACAAAAACTGATATGAACCATACCTTGCCACCATCTGTAACAAATTCTTAGCATGTACCGCCCATGTCAGCATGGATGATAACTCACAGTTAAGCTAATGTGCCAAAACTTTTAATGAATTATTTTGTCTATTACTGCTTGGTTCCTTTTCCTGAAGAAGGGCTTATGCCCGAAACGTCGATTCTCCTGTTCCCTGGATGCTGCCTGACCTGCTGCGCTTTTCCAGCAACACATTTCCAGCTCCTTTCACATATACAATTGTTAAAAAGGCTTTCTGCTGCCTGATTCAGAACTATTATATTCATATGCACACACATAACTCTGCATTAATCATTAGAAAACTCCCTCCATTATCAGTGAAAATTTTGCTGGCGGTCCAAGTCTGGCATCTATCCAATTTTTATTATGTTATTCACAATTATTTTTGTATATTTATTACATATTATAACAAAATCTGGTTGCCAAGTCTACAAAATATAAAGCTGTTCTCTTCTTCTTTACCCCAAACCTTTAAATCCAAGGCCACTACCTCACTTAAATCTCAGAGAAGACTCAATATTCCTTACAGATCTCAGATCTCTTACTTATTTCTTGTATTTCTCATCCATTATTTCTGCATCCTTTACTAACAGTTTAATCTTTTAGAAGATGGATAGGTCAGCTTCTTATGTAATTTTTACACAATTGACTTTTGTCTTCTAAATTTCTCTCCCAATATGAATAACATACTTTAAAATGTCTTCAGTGGATGGGTTACATTCCATTGAAGGAATGCAATAATGTTCCCAATTGTATATATTTGCAAATTCAAAAATTTGCAAATATAACAGATTTGTCCTCTTATATATCCAGTTTCATCTGTGCTTTCTTTGTTGGTAGTCTGTTTTAAAATTTCATTGGTCACTACATCCACACTAATGATATAATGATTCCAGCTATTTTACGAGGAAAATAATAATTTCAAAGATTTTACTGAGATGGAACTCCCAACTTTAACTTTTTCCAGATTCTTTTTGCTTAGCGAGTCTGGATGGGAATGCAGCCAGTCTATTCCACACATAATAGACATGCATCCACTGTCCAATACTGCAAAATTGAAATGCTCTGCTACCAATATATTCATCACTTGTGAAAAATACAATGTCCTCTCTTTGATCAACACTTTCATCTGCTTCCTCTGAATTCTCTGTTTCATGTTTGTTTCAAGTGCTTAAGCATTTGGGACAGTTCAAGGCATGGCAGTACTTTGAGTCACACCTGAAACATCGTTTGGACACACCCTGAGCATTTCTGGAATTCATTCACTATTTCAAATCCAAAAATTCTCTTCACTTCTTAAAATTATCAATAGCATTTCCGCCCTCATTTCTATTAATTATACTTCTCCTCTCAGACCACTACTCACTGTAGCTAGACAGCCGTACCAATTTGCTAACACTGTCACCCAATTTCTGTCGTATTCCCCTTTGTGCTACATAAATGCTACTGGAAAGGAATGCTGTTCTAGCAATTTTTTCAGTGCTCTGACATTTGCCTTGGTAGTGTATGTCTATCTACAAATTTAGTTCTCATCAAAACTAGAACTTTCTCCATACTTGATACACTGGCACAGTCCAATAATGTAAATGCTAGCATCGTTTGGCGATTTTTCAGATGAAATTTCTGCAGTCTTGCCTTCAACCTGATAAACTCCTTTTGTGCTCTCTCGTAGAACTGTCCCCAGCTTTTCTAAGTTTGCCAAAATCTGACTACACCTCATAAGCAGTCTTTAGATAATCCTTTTGATAAAATTTATCCATGAAAGTTAAGAAATATGTCCAAACACTGATCATTGTTCAAATCTTCGGGTTCCAATTCTTCTATGTGGTAACAAACGTACTGAGGCTATAACTTGCTTCCTCATTGGTAAAGAACTAATTTGCTCTTCCACTTGTCATAAGGCTAATTTTCAGAAAACAGGGATGGGCAATCATGCCCTAAAACCTTACTTCTGACGCGACCATTCTCTAATACCAATGTTATACTCCAAAAGTCAACTGTATTTAAACAGAATGTAAGCCCGTTTGTGCGAGAGCTATAATTTAGCTTGCCACACTCCGTAAAATAACATCATCCTGATTACTTACTCCCCATATGTACACAATCATGCAAAACCTAATAAAATCCTTATTAATAAATCATCACCGGTTCCCTCCCTCCATTAGAACTTAGGCATTCATTCAGACTATATCGGATGTTAAAATTCTGCCACCTCCTAATGATAGAAAGTAGCACTTAAAACGTGTGAGGACTGACAGATGGCTACCTGAGGCCAGGACAAGACTGGGGGAAAAGAAAAGCAGAATTATGTTACCTACAAGTTGCAATTACCCCAAACGATACAGATTTCTCGTCCCTCTCCCCGGTTACTTGCTAGACAAAAGCTGTATTTGTAAGGACACTGTTTTGATCTGAACTGGGAACTGGAAGTGGGGCAGTTTAGTTTGTATCTGCATTCATAAGCAACTCATCACCAGGACAAAATTAAATTGTCACACATTTCTTTCTTGTAATCCACTGACGTTAAAAGTAAACAGTTGTTGTGGTTCTGTTCGCCGAGCTGGGAATTTGTGTTGCAGATGTTTCATCCCCTGTCTAGGTGACATCCTCAGTGCTTGGGAGCCTCCTGTGAAGCACTTCTGTGATGCTTCCTCCAGCATTTATAGTAGTTTGTACCTGCCGCTTCCGGTTGTCAGTTCCAGCTGTCCGCTGCAGTGGCCGGTATATTGGGTCCAGATCGATGTGCTTATTGATTGAATCTGTGGAGGAGTGCCATGCCTCTAGGAATTCCCTGGCTGTTCTCTATTTGGCTTGTCCTATAATAGTAGTGTTGTCCCAGTCGAACTCATGTTGCTTGTCATCTGCGTGTGTGGCTACTAAGGATAGCTGATCATGTCATTTCGTGGCTAGTTGGTGTTCATGGATGCGGATCGTTAGCTGTCTTCCTGTTTGCCCTATGTAGTGTTTTGTGCAGTCCTTGCATGGGATTTTGTACACTACATTGGTTTTGCTCATGCTGGGTATCGGGTCCTTCGTCTTTGAAAGGATCGAATGGACCCAATATACCGGCCACTGCAGCTGGAACTGACAACCGGAAGCGGCAGATACAAATCACTATAAATGCTGGAGGAAACATCACAGAAGCGCTTCACAGGAGGCTCCCAAGCACTGAGGATGTCACCTAGACAGGGGACGAAACGTCTGCAACACAAATTCCCAGCTCGGCGAACAGAACCACAACAACGAGCACCCGAGCTACGAATCTTCACCCAAACCTTAAAAGTAAACAGTCTATTAACAATGCAATTTACATTAGGTGATATAAACCACATTAGTGGCCTCAAAAGTAGGAAAGTTCACTAGTTCTAATATTATCCCAGAAATTCTGCAATTTCCTCTTTAATACAGGTTCTTAAATCTGTAAAGTCCAACAAATTCATCATAATAATCCAAGCTAACAACTATTTACTTAAATGGGCAGAAAATTGTGGGCTGTTGCACACAGAAATAGAATACACTGACCAAATGTTTTACTTACTAAAATTTAGTGTAATATGTTGTTGTTACATTATATTATCTAATTATTACTCTTTTGTGAATGCACATACCCAATACTGGATAAGAAAATAGGAACAGACCTATTATATGCATCTATGATTTATGCTCAGCAGAGATACTTACACTAGCACAGGTTTTCCTGATATCTTAGGATGCCTTATGACCTCTGCCACGATGTCTTTGGCTTCTTCTATTCGATCAACATCACTGGAGTCCACAACAAAAATAACACCAAAGGACTCAGAGTAATAGTTCTTCCAGATCGCGCGGATTCTTTTCCCTCCTCCCAAATCAAAGATGGTGACTTCAAACTTGTCCTGTTTTAGATCAATTCTTGAAAAACCCACTGTGGGAGCTAAATCCTCGAGAGACTCTACAAAAAACAAGAAAAGATTTTTTAAAAAGATATATAAAGAATGTTGGGAGAGCAGAGACTGAGGACTTAGGTAGAACATAGAACAGTACAGCACAGAAGAGGCCCTTCAGCCCACGATGTCGTACCGACCACTGATCCTCGTGTATGCACCCTTAATTTTCTGTGACCATATGCATGTCCAGTAGTCTCTTTAATGTCCCCAATGACCTTGCTTCCACAACTGCTGCTGGCAACGCATTCCATGCTCTCACAACTCTCTGTGTAAAGAACCCGCCTCTGACATCCCCTCTATACTTTCCTCCAACCAGCTTAAAACTATGACCCCTCGTGTTAGTCATTTCCGCCCTGGGAAAGTGTCTCTGGCTATCGACTCTATCCATGCCTCTCATTATCTTGTATACCTCAATTAGGTCCCCTCTCCT
The DNA here is from genome assembly GCF_037043375.1 of Chiloscyllium plagiosum. Lineage (NCBI taxonomy): Eukaryota > Metazoa > Chordata > Chondrichthyes > Orectolobiformes > Hemiscylliidae > Chiloscyllium > Chiloscyllium plagiosum. The sequence goes on from NW_028270150.1 coordinate 59,266,936, forward strand.
CCTCCTTTTCTCCATATGATAAGGCCTCCAGTCCAGGCAATATCCTGGTAAACCTCCCCTGAACCCTCTCCAAAGCATCCACATCTTTCCTATAATAGGGGGACCAGAACTGGACGCTGTATTCCAAGTGCGGTCTAACCAAAGTTTTATAGAGCTGCAACAAGATCTCACGACTCTTAAACTCAATCCCCCTGTTAATGAAAGCCAAAACACCATATGCTTTCTTAACAACCCTGTCCACTTGGGTGGCCATTTTAAGGGGTCTATGTACCTGCACACCAAGATCCTGCTGTTCCTCCACACTGCCAAGAATCCTATCCTTCGTCCTGTACTCCGCTTTAAAATTCGACCTTCCAAAATGCATCACCTCACATTTATCCAGGTTGAACGCCATCTGCCACCTCTCAGCCCATCTGCTTCCTGTCAATGTCACGCTGCAGCCTACAACAGCCCTCTATACTGTCAACGACACCTCCAACTTTTGTGTCGTCTGCAAACTTGCTGACCCATCCTTCAATCCCCTCATCCAAGTCATTACTAAAAATTACAAACAGTACAGGCCCAAGGACAGAGCCCTGTAGAACACCACTCACCACAGACTTCCAGGCAGAATATTTTCCTTCTACTACCACTCGCTGTCTTCTGTTGGCCAGCCAATTCTGTATCCAGACAGCTAAGTTCCTCTGTATCCCATTCCTCCTGGCCTTCTGAATGAGCCTACCATGGGGAACCTTATCAAATGCCTTGCTGAAGTCCATATACACCACATCCTTAGCTCGACCCTCATCAACTTTTCTAGTCACATCCTCAAAGAACTCGATAAGGTTTGTGAGGCATGACCTGCCCCTCACAAAGCCGTGTTGACTGCATTTAATCAAGCCATGCTCTTCCAGATGGTCATAAATCCTATCCCTCAGAATCCTTTCTAACACCTTGCAGATGACAGACGTGAGACTTACTGGTCTGTAATTGCCGGGGATTTCCCTATTTCCTTTCTTGAAGAGAGGAATTACATTTGCCTCTCTCCAGTCCTCAGGTACGACTCCAGTGGAGAGCAAAGATGCAAAGATGCAAAGATCTTCGCAAGTGGCGAAGCAATTGCATTTCTTGTTTCCTGAAGCAGCTGAGGACAAATCTGGTCCGGGCCTGGCAACTTATCAATTTTAATGTTTGACAAAATTTTCAGCATATCAGCTTCCTCTATCTCTATACACACCTGCTCTTCAAAGATTTCATCCACTACAAAGTTTGTTTCTTTCGTAAAAACAGAAGCAAAAAACTAATTTAGGGCTTCCCCTACCTCCTCAGACTCCACACACAAATTCCCTGTGCTACCCCTGATCGGCCTTACTCTTTCTTTGACCATTCTCTTATTCCTCACATAAGTATAAAATGCCTTTGTGCTCTCCCTAATCCGTTCCGCCAAGCCTTTCTCGTGCTCCCTCCTGGCTCTCCTCAGACCATTTTTGAGCTCCTTCCTTGCCTGCCTGTGATCCTCTAGAGCTGAGCTTGACCCTAGCTTCCTCCACCTTATGTAAGCTACCTTTTCCTTTTGACGAGAAGCTCCACCACTCTCGTCATCCAAGGTTCCTTTATCTTACCACTTCTTGCCTGTCTCAGAGGGACATATTTATTCATCACTTGCAACAACTGTTCCTTAAACAGTCTCCACATGTCTACAATGCCTTTACCATGGAACAATTGCTCCCAGTCCATGCTTCCTAACTCATGTCTAATCACATCATAGTTTCCTCTTCCCCAATTAAATATCCTCCCATTTTCCCTAATCCTCTCCTTCTCCATAGCTATGTAGAATGTGAGGCAGTTGTGGTCACTATCACCAAAATGCTCTCCCACCACGAGATCTGATACCTGACCCAGCTCGTTTCCGAGCACCAAGTCTAGAATGGCCTCTCCCCTCGTCGGCCTGTCAACGTACTGAGTTAGGAAACCCTCCCGAAGACACCTTATAAAAACAGCTCCATTCAAGTCTTCTGCTCTCAGGAGGTTCCAATCAATATTGGGAAAGTTAAAGTCACCCATTACAATAACCCTACTATGTCCACACTTTTTCAAAATCTGCCGACCTCTGCTTTCTTCCATCTCCCTGCTGCTATTGGGAGGCCTGTAGTAAACCCCTAACGAGGTGACTGCTCCCTTGCTGTTCATAATTTCCACCCATACTGACTCGGTAGGCAGATCTTCCTCGACAATGGAAGCTTCTGTAGCTGTGATACCCTCTCTGATTAGTAGTGCTACACCCCCTCCTCTTTTTCCCCACTCCCTATTCTTTTTAAATGCTCTAAACCCTGGAACATCCAGCAACCATTCCTGCCCCTGAGAAACCCATGTCTGTTATGGCCACAACATCATAGCACCAGGTACTGATCCATGCTCTAAGGCAGATGGAAACTGGAAAATATTCAGCTGATATTAAAACATTCCTCAACATTTTAGTTCTCAGGCATTGTGTTCACTCCAAAATAGAATCTTACAGGCAATAAAAAAAGAAACTGCCGAAATTACATACAAAGGTATCATGAATTAGGATCAATTTTCAACCCATTAACAAGCACAAATATGGGAATATTGGTTTGCAAACAAAAATGCAAAATTTACTCCCCCGTCCCTCCAATCAATCTATCTGATATCATTTTCATCAAGGTCTACATGTGACTGGAATCCCAATGTTATTAAGGTGGTAAAAACAATGACCGCAGATGCTGGAAACCAGATTCTGGATCAGTGGTGCTGGAAGAGCACAGCAATTCAGGCAGCATCCGAGGACAGGCAAAATCGACGTTTCGGGAAAAAGCCCTTCATCCCAATGTTATTAACTGACACAAGCAATGCAGTAAAGTAACAACAGCTCCAAATTCCAATGCAGCTGATTCAATTTTTGCTGAATGCATTTAAAGTATAGCTGCAATGCATTCCTGCAAAAACAAATCACAAATGGACTGTTTTCCAGATTTAAAGAATTTATTTTGCCTCTTCTGAATCACACAAGCCAGCAGGAAATGACTATGGGTATTGCAGTCACAGTAGGATTACCAGGATTACAGCAAGGTTGAGTGCCATCAACAGTACACATATTGTGGTCAAGACTTCTGTAACAACCAAGAGCTTCATGTACCATAAGTGGTTTTATTCACTTAAAATCCAATATGGATTTGTAACAGGTAGGTCATCTGATGAACCCAACTGATTTTTTTTACTTTAATAGAAAGATAACTACGGAATTGACAGCTAATTATTGACCTGGTTTGGAAATTGGCTGAGCAAGAGATAAAACAGCACTAAAGAGCAGTTAAGTATAAATGGCAGGGTGCCCCATGTAGTGACCCACAATAAGCTAAGTTGGGGTCTCAACTATTCATTGTATTTATTAATAACTTAAATGAATTAGATAGTCATAGATGCCAAATTTGCTAATGATACCAAGATAAACAAAATAAGTAATTAGTTAAGAGGAAATTGAAACATTATAAACAGATTGATAAAATTAATGGGCAAAAAAACTATAGCAACAGGATTTCATGAAGGAGAACAGGAGGTCATCCACATTCGACCTAAAAAGGATAGAATAGAGTCACTTACAAATGAAAAGAAAGCTAGAGAAAGCGGAATTCCAGAGGTTGAGGGAACAGTTGAACCGTTTTCAGAATGAAAGTACCCAGGACAGTTCACAGCATCATGTGCTGAACCTAGCAACACTCCAAATATGCATTCAGCAATTACAAATCTTTGTAGATGTCGTACATTGCAACATTGAAATGCTGCAAAGTCAGTTTCACTCAGTTGGTGGCATAATAGGGAAACCTGCTATCCCATAAGATTTGTAAAATCATATGTCTTCTGCCTACATTTCTCTTTTCAGCGAGAACACAATAAGTCCCCTGTTCTAATACAAAGAGCATTTGTCAATTCTCCAACGCTGCAAGAGAGTTGTTAGATATATTGCCTTTTTCAGGAGGCCATATGGAGAGATTCAGGAGCCACAGTCACCTTTACAGTGGCAGGGACATCCACTCAATTCTGAAGCTGCAGATCTGGTTTCAGAAAGTGGCAGAAATTTTAAAAAAGCAGATTTTGCACACACAGCTCCTGGTTTATCTGGAAGTAAGAGAAATGCTCCAGAAGACCCCGGGATGATAAAGCATCCTGCTGACAGCGATTCTTCTCTTTCTTCCTCCTCTTCTCTCTTTGGTGTTGTCTTTGTTGAATTTGCTTCATCTTGCTCTTTTGCTGTAGCCATGGGGAATTGCAATTGTAGCATTCATAGTTGGGTGCAGTTGACAACAAAGAGCTTCCCTACATGCAGCACCATTCCCACCCAACTTTAACCAACTTCTTAAAATGCCATGCCCTTGCATAAACTCAAACAGAGCTATGACAGAATAATCAGTAATTAATACAAAAGGGGTGGATGATCACTTTGAGTAGTATTGATTGGGGCTTTATTTCAGTTACTAAAATTCATGTTCAACAGCGAGAGGTTAAGAAAGGGCATTAATTCGATTGGTAAGATTGCAAAATGGCAGCATTGGTGTCAAGTCAGTGATACAAGCTGACTGCTTCACAATATGTGCGCTTTACAATTGCCTCACTGTTATGTCTGCACTTCAGCATAAATATCATCTTGTCGCAAAAGAGTGGCCATTGTGCCAAAACTATGGGTACAATAGGTCAAAATTTTCAGGTATGTTTAAGAGCTTAGTTTTCTTAGTTGAGAGAAGTGCCACACTACAGCATTTGAATATCTAATATGAAAAGGAGTTTAAATTTAGTTTTAATGCTTTAAAACCTCCAAGATCTTCTGTGAAATTCAGTATGTTTCAGCATGTGCAGAGAGAGAAGTTAAAGTTTCAATGGATCCCCAAAAACTTCTTACCTCCTTGAATTCCTTTCACAGTTGCAGTTTTTCCAGCATTATCCAACCCTACCATCACTAGAGTTACTTTCCTGTGAAAAGAACATGTTGTATTTAGATAAGATTACTCCTACATACAATACTTTACAAAAAGCATGTTAGACCATGGATGTCAGGCATCATGTCAGAGCATGAATAAAACTGGAATAATATACAGTTTTAATCATAAAATTAAAAGTCACAATTTCCAGATTACGACCCAACTGTGCTGTGATATTAGTATGATCACTGTTAAAATACTGGGTTGAATATACTTTAAAGGAGCAAACTACAAGGAACTGACGTCACATAAATTAAGAGGACAAAACCCGAAAACAATTTATCAATAATGATTATAGTTTTATATAGTTTTACGGTGACAATAGCTACCTATTGTCACCGTAAAAGTAGATGTTGGACTAGTGCCTATGGAAACCATTATCAGCCAAAGAGTAACGCTCCAGCAATAAATCCTGGCAAAGCATTGAGGAGAAAGTGTGTGTGTGTGTGTATGTGTGTGAGTGTGTGAGTGTGTGAGAGAGAGAGAGAGAGAGAGAGAGAGAGAGAGAGAGAGAGAGAGAGAGAGAGAGAGAGAGAGAGAGAGAGAATAAGAAACAGCAAGCGAGTAAGAGAAAGCGAGAAAGAGAGGGAGGTGGTGATGGGAGAGAGCAGGAGAGAAAGTATTACAAAAGGAAGAGCAACTGGTTTTGAAGACTCACTGTATAAAAATTAGATGAATTCAAGGGTGCAATCATAGAGCATTTTTCAATTTAAAGCTAAAGTGAATGAGGAAAGCACCTTTGGGCCACAGTGAACACAAAGGTGGTCACAATCCAACTATCCAAGATAGTCCTGCTTCTCCATGTTTCATTCAGCTCACTCTAAATAGTTCCTAAACTTAAGGTAGGGTCTTGGGTAGTTATTGTGGCTCTGTTCGCCGAGCTGGGAATTTGTGTTGCAGACGTTTTGTCCCCTGTCTAGATGACATCCTCAGTGCTTGGGAGCCTCCTGTGAAGTGCTTCTGTGATGTTTCCTCCGCCATTTGTAGTGGTTTGAATCTGCCGCTTCCGGTTGTCAGTTCCAGCTGTCCGCTGCAGAGGTCGGTATATTGGGTCCAGGTCAATGTGCTTATTGATTAATCTGTGGATGAGTGCTATGCCTCTAGGAATTCCCTGGCTGTTCTCTGTTTGGCTTGTCCTAAAATAGTAGTGTTGTCCCAGTCGAACTCATGTTGCTTGTCATCTGCGTGTGTGGCTACTAAGGATAGCTGATCATGTCGTTTCGTGGCTAGTTGGTGTTCATGGATGTGGATCGTTAGCTGTCTTTCTGTTTGTCCTATGTAGTGTTTTGTACAATCCTTGCATGGGATTACACTACATTGCTTTTGCTCATGCTGGGTATCGGGTCCTTCGTTCTGGTGAGTTGATGTCTGAGAGTGGCTGTTGGTTTGTGTGCTGTTATGAGTCCTAGTAGTCACAGTAGTCTGGCTGTCAGTTCGGAAATGCTCTTGATGTATGGTCGTGTGGCTAGTCCTTTGGGTTGCGGCATGTCCTTGTTCCGTTGTCTTTCCCTTAGGCATCTGTTGATGAAATTATGCGGGTATCCGTTTTTGGCGACTACATTGTATAGGTGTTCTTCTTCCTCTTTTTGCAGTTCTGGTGTACTGCAGTGTGTTGTGGCCCTTTTGAATAGTATCTTGATGCAACTTCTTTTGTGTGTGTTGGGGTGGTTGCTTTCATAGTTCAGGACTTGGTCTGTGTGTGTGGCTTTCCTGTATACCTTTGTGGTGAATTCTCCGTTAGGTGTTCTCTGTACCATCACGTTTAGGAATGGTAGTTGGTTGTCCTTTTCTTCCTGTCTAGTGAATCGGATTCCTGTGAGTGTGACGTTGATGATCTGGTGGGTGTTCTCTATTTCTGTGTTTTTAATTACAAAGGTGTCATCCACATATCTGACCCAGAGTTTGGGTTGAATTTGCGGTAAGATTGTTTGTTCTAATCTTTGCATTACCACTTCTGCTAGGAGTCCAGAGATGAGTGAGCCCATGGGTGTGCCGTTGATTTGTTCATATATTTGGTTGTTGAATGTGAAGTGTGTTGTGAGGCACAGGTCCAGTAGTTTGAGTATGCCGTCTTTGTTGATAGGTTCAACGTTCTGTTGTCTGTTCTGGATGTCCAGCAGGTTGGCTATTGTTTCTCTGGCTAGGGTTTTGTCGATAGAGGTGAACAGTGCAGTTACATCAAATGAGACCATGGTTTCTTCCTTGTCTATATGTGTATTTCTGATGATGTCCAAGAATTCCTGTGTTGACTGTATAGAGTGTGTCTGGATCCGCTGATCAGGTGTTTCAGTTTCTGCTGTAGTTCTTTAGTCAGTTTGTGTGATGGTGTCCCTGGTAGTGATACTATGGGTCTGAGTGGGATGTCGGGTTTGTGCACTTTAGGTAGTCCATAGAATCTGGGGGTGTTGTTGCTTTCAGGTTTCATTCTCTGTAGGTCAAACCTGGTTATCTGTCCTTTTTTTGTAGGTTCCTCAGTGTGTTGTTTATCCTATTGGCGAACTGTGGGGTGGGGTCATACTCCCTCTTTTGGTAGGTGTTGGTATCTGCAAGTAGTTGTTGCGCTTTTTGGATGTAGTCTGCTTTGTCCAGGATGACCGTCATTCTGCCTTTGTCTGCTGGTAGTATGATTATGTTCTTATCGTTTCTTAGTGATTTTAGTGCTTCCTTTTCCTTGGCGTTGAGGTTATGTGTTTATCTTTTCCTTGTTCTTAGAGGTACGATACTTTGTCTCACTGTTGTTGTGTCTCTTCTGTCAGTCTGACAAACTTTGATCTTGGGTAGTGTTGTAGAACAGAGGGGCCCAGGGCTGCAGATACATAGTTCTTTGAAGTTTACATATAGACAGGGTGGTTTAAAAGACATTTTGACATCCTTGGTTTCAATGCTCAGTCCTTTGAGTATAGGAGTTGGGAAGTCATGTTGAGGTTGTACAGGACATAAGTGAGGCCTCTTCTGGAATATTGTGTCCAGTTCTAGTTTCCCATTTATAAGAAGGATATTATTAAGCTGGAGAGGGTTCAGAAGAGTTTTACCAGGATGTTGCTGGGTATGGAAGGTTTGAGTTATAAGGATAGGCTAGGACATATTGCACTGTAGCATAGGAGGTTCAGAGGCGACCTTATAGAAGTTTATAAATAGGTTGGGGTATAAGTAGAGTTAATGGTAGTTGTTTTTTCCTTAGCTTGGGATATCTCAAGACAAGAGAGCATATTTTTAAGGTGAGAGAAGGACCAGGTCTTCACCCAGACACAGGAAACAGCCATGGGGACCAGCTCTTCACCCAGACACACAGAACAGCCAAGGGGACCAGCTCTTCACCCAGACACACACTGAACAGTCATGGGGACCAGCTCTTCACCCAGACACACACAGAACATTCATGGGAACCCGCTCTACACCCAGACACATGGAACAGCCATGGGGACCAGCTCTTCACCCAGACACATGGAACAGCCATGGGGACCAGCTCTTCACCCAGACACATGGAACAGCCATGGGGACCAGCTCTTCACCCAGACACACACAGAACAACCATGGGGACCAAATTTGCACCCCAATACGCTAACATTTTCATGCAAGTTTGAGCAAGAGTTTGTTGCTGCATAGGACCTCCAACCAATGCTATACACCAGATACATCAATGGCATTTTCTTCCTTTACACTCATGGTAAGGAATCACTGAAACAACCACAAAACAATATCAACAAGTTTCATCCCATCATCAGACTTACCATGTACTACTCTTCAGAATCAGTCTCATTCTTGGACACACACATCTTTGTCAAGGACGGACACCTCAGTACCTCACTCTACCACAAGCCCATGGATAACCTCCCAATGCTGCATTTCTCTAGCTTTCACCCTCAACATGGTAAAGAAGTCATCCCTTATGGGGACAAGCCCTGCACACACACAGGATCTGCTCAGACGAGGAGGAACATGACAGACACCTAAAGATGTTGAAAGACACCCTCATATAAACGGAATACAATGCTCAACTCATCAATTGCCAGTTCCAACATGCCACAGGGAAAAACTGCAATGACCTCCTCAAAAGACAGACACAGGACATGACCGATAGAATACCCTTCATCATTCAAAACTTCCACGGAGCAAAGAATCTGTGCTATGTTCTTCGCAGCCTTCAACATGTCATTGATGACAATGAACATCTCACCAAGGTCATCCCTACACCTCCACTTTTCACCTTCAAACAACCGCCAAACCTTAAAATGACCATTGTTCGCAGCCCATTACCAGCTTTCAGGACAATATTGACTACAACACCACACAACCCTGCCATGGCAACCTCTGCAAGACATGCCAGAACATCATGAATGCTACCATCACACATGGGAACATCATCCACCACGTACACAGCAGATACTCACGTGAGTCAGCCATGTTGTCTATCACACACGCTGCAGGCAAGGGTGCCGTGAGGCAAGGTATATTGGCGAGATCATCTAGACGCTAAGATAATGGATGAATGGATGCAGAGCAACAATCGCTGTCAGGAATGTTCTCTCCCAGTCAGGGAGCACTTCAGCAGTCTTCAGGTAGACATCCTTCAAGGCAATTGTTGAGATATGCAACAATGCAGAATTGCCAAGGAGAAACTGATAGCCAAGTTCCATAGCGATGAAGGTGGCTTCAAATGTGCGCTTGGGTTCATGTCACGTTACATGTAACCCCACTGTACTATTCTGCAAAATCTTTCTTACCGTCCTGTTTTGACACAATCACCTTGATAACTTGTTATGATCTCTTCACCTTAATTAGTTTGTACAGTTTTAGATTACTTGTTACTTTGGTTAGACCCTCGGCGTGCGACTCTTATCCCTACTAAGTTATTCTAGTTATTTGGTTTGTCTCCAGCACCACATTATTTTTGATTGCTTGTAATTATCTCCCTGTCTCAATTAATCAGATTATAGGTCATTCTTTCACTTGTTATTTAGCTGTTGACACTTTACTCAAACCATCTGGCACGCTTGATTACCTGCAGAGACCTATTATTCTGCCTGTCAATGCTCCACGCACACACTATTTGTATGATCTCTCTGATTATAAATTCTGTTCCTGGTTGCTCTCTTCAGTTTACCTGATGAAGGGGCAGCACTCTGAAAGCTTGTGATTTCAAATAAACTTGTTGGACTATAATCTGGTGCCATGTGCGTTTTGACCTTCTCCTAACTAGTTTAGTGCTCCATATTAGTACTGGTACCAATGCCAAGTATCCCAATTCCGGGAGGTTTCTTTTGATCTTTAATACTAATATAAAAGGACAACTGCTAAATTTGAATATTTATATCATAAATATTCAAGACTACAGATCAATTAGGAAGAGCAGGAACTAAGCAAAGCTAGACAGGTGGTTCTGTTAACTAACAGTGGTATTAATACAATTGGATGATACAAGATAAGAAACAGAAATGGCTTGTATAGAGATGAGAAATAACAAAGCTAAGAGGTCACTTGTGGGTGTGATATACAGGCCCCTTAACCTTAAATATTGGTAAAGACATTTTGCCAAAGTCCCAAGGGCTGCTCTCTCATTGAAGAGAGACTACTGGTGGTCAGTTCACCCTGAGCATCACCACATATCAAGTGAGGGGCAAGGCTAGGAAGGCAGGACCTTCAACGTGACCTCAGATGTTACAGGAATTAAATCCACAATGTTGCTGTTACTCTGCATCACAAGCCAGCCGTCCAACTAATTGAGCTAGTAACCATATGATTGGATGGACTATAAAGGAAGAAATAAGGGGAGCTGGTCAGAAGAGTATGGTAATAATCACAGGGACTTTTAGTCTGCATATAGACTGCAAATGTAGCTTCGATGAAGAGTTCATAGCATATTTTTTGGAACTGTTCATTTGATGAGTACTTTCTGGAGCCAATAAGACCTTGTATTGTGCAATGAGACAGGATAAATTAATGACCTGATAACGAAGGTGCTCCTAGGTAGCAGTGGTCTTAATATGAATAAACTTCACACTCAGTTTGAGGGGGAAGAGGAGTGGGTCCAGGACTTAAAATTAACTAAAAGCAATAATGAGAGCTTAACAGCAGAGCTGGATAAAATGAACTTGCAAATTAGGTTACGATATAAGGCAATACAGATACAGTGCTAAACTTATAAGAGCAAACTTTTTTTTAAATTACTAAGAATAGATACATTTCAACAAGGAAGAAAAATTCCAAGAGGAGGGCCTTTGGTTAACTAAGAATGTTAGTATCAAACTAAAGGAAAAAGCACATAGTTGTACATGGACGGAATGGTAGGTTAGAAGATTGGACAAAAAAATGAAAAAAATAACAGGTTGACTAAAATAGAATTGTATGCATTATTGCTTTGGGTGTTAAGTTTAAGAATAGGTAAGTTTGTTGAAGCAGTTGAATTGTAAGAAGCAGTAGTGAGGTCACACCTGGAATACGGTGTGCAGTTGTGCCCCCGATATTTAGGAAAGGATAGTTCAAAAGTATTACATCAGGCTGGTGCCTGGGATAAATGGTTTGACTTACCAGGAATGGCAAAATAGGTTTGGCTTTTATTCATTAGAACTGAAAATACGAACTGTGATCTTATGAAACATACAAAATTCTCAGGGGTCTCGACAGATTAGATGCTGAGAAGATTTTTTCACAATTGGGAGTATCTCGAACTAGGGGGCATAGTTATATAGAAAAAGGGACATTCATTTAAAACTGAGGTACAAAGGAATTTCTTCTCCTAGAGACCTGTGAATGTATATAATTCTATACCCCCGTGTACTGGAGGTTAGATCACTGAAAATACTAAAACAGGAGATAGGTATATTTTTGAAATATCAAGCAGTTGAGGGCTATAATGAAGAGCTGGCACAGAAAAGGGTTTGCGGCCTGAACATATCAGCCACAATCTTACAGAATGATGGTGATGAAGGTTGTGAACCCCGAAAAGTGAAATGTTCTGTTTCACTGGCTTACCCTAGTGCTTAGAGGCAGTGGAAATTCAAGGGTTAAAGTTTCCCTATTGGAATGTCTCTCTATGTATTTGACTGTATGCCTGTCCGTGGCAGGCAGAGACCAGAGATCACAGCAGGGTGCTGGCTGCCACTAAACCACCAAAGCCGTCTTGAGCCATACTCACTTTTTGAATAGGACTGGCAGCCCTGATCAGACATCCCATTAACTACCTCCTGTTTCCATGCATATAACCTTGTTAACTGGCAAGGAAGTATGTGAGGACTAACCACACTCCTGATCCTAAAACTTATTATCTACCCCTTTATCAATTAGCATGAGATTGACAACAGTATAGTCACAAGTTTCTGTGAACAGTTTAATATTGTCACAGGACAGCAGCGATCTCCAGCTATTGTGAGAGTGAAAAACACATTGTTAACAAGATTTGTATTCTGCCTTGTGATGTCAGAAACCTTTGTATCAATTATACTTGAATAAGATACAAAAAATGCTGTTTACTTGTAATGTCCAGAGGTTCACTGGGGAGTGCCTCCACATGAAGACTGCCAGACTCCTTTGGTGGCACTCTGGATCTCTTCCATGGTTTTCAGAAAGAAAGTGTCCGCGATCTGAAGCTGGTGTCATCCGAAATTTACTTTAACAGTGGGGCAGGCTTGAGAAGCTGAATGAGCCTATGCCTGTTTCTATTTCTTATGATCTTACAGTATTACAGGCATAACGTCACACAGCATAGAAAACAGGTCCTTCAGTCCATCTCATCTATGCTGACCAAGAAGCATCAAACTACGCTAATGCCATTTACCTGTACTTTGTCCATAGCCTATTATGAATTTTAAGTGCTTACCTGGAGGTTCGTGAAATATTGCAAGAGTACCTGACTCTATTACCCTCTCAGGCAGCATGTTCTATATTTCTACCAGCTTCCGGGTGATTTATTTTTCCTCAGATCCCCTCTACTTACTCCTCACTTTCAACTTGTGCCCCTCACTTTTCAATTTTAGACACGTCTGCCACGGGGAAAAGGCTGTCACGATCCACTCTGTGTATGCCTCTCATAATTTTGTATACCTCAATCAGGTACCCCCTTAGCCTGCTCTACTTATAGAGTCATTGAGTCGCACAGCACAGAAACAGGTCATTTGGCCCAACTACTTTATGCCAACTAGTTTTCCTAAACTGAACAAGTCCCATTTGCCTGTGCTTGGCCCACATCTCTCTAAACCTTTCCTACCCATGTACCCATCCAAATCTCTTTTAAATGTTCTAATTGGACCCACCTCTACCACTTCTTCTGACAGTTCATTCCATATATACCACCCTCTGAGTGAAAAGGTTGCCCTTCATGGGCAAATGGTAACGTTCTTGGCAGTGTAGATGAACAGGTAGATCTGAGTGTCTTGGTGCATAAATCCCTGAATGTTGCCACCCAGATCAATAGGGCTAAGAAGGCATATGGTGCGTTGGCGTTTATTGGTAGGGGGATTGAGTTTCATAGCCATGAGGTCATGCTTCAGCTGTACAAACACTTGTAAGGCCGAACCTGGAGTATTGCATGCAGTTCTGGTCATTGCATTATAGGAAGGTTGTTGAAGCTTTGGAAAGGGTTCTGCGGACCCTTTACTAGGATGTTGCTCGGTGTGGAAGGAAGGTCTTACAGGGAAAGGCTGAGAGAACTGAGACTGTTTCCATTGGAAAGAAAAGGTTGAGAGGTGACTTAATCATGACGTATAAGATAATCAGAGGATTAGAAAGGGTGGACAGTGAGAGCCTTTTTCCTTGGATGGTGAAGGAATATAGCTTTAAATTGAGGTGTGAGAGATTTAGGACAGATATTGGGGGTAGTTTCTTCACTCAGAGAGTAGTAGGGGCGTGGAACGCCTTGCCTGCAACAGTAGTAGACTCGCCGATGTTAAGGGCATTTAAATGGGCATTGGACGTACATATGGATAATAATGGAACGGTGTAGGTTAGATGGGCATCAGATTATTTCCGCAGGTTGGCGCAACATTGAGGGCTGTACCACACTGTAACATTCTATGTTTTATATGTTTAGGTCCCTTTTAAATCTTACCCCTCTTGCCTTAAACCTATGCCTTCGAGTTTTGGACTCCCCTACATTGAGGAAAAGACCTTGTCTCTTCAGCTTATCTATGTATCTCATGATCCTGTAAATCATTACAATGTCCTCCCTCTACCTCTTACTCCTTAGAATAAATGTCACAGCCAATCCAGCGTCACCTTATAACTCAAACCTTTCAGTCATAGTAACATTATTGTAAATATTTTTTGCACCCTTTCCAGTTTACTAACAGGGTTCGTGATGTCTCTGATCGTGTTTTCGGGATCCTTGGGGGGGAAAGGGAGCAGCCCCAAGTCGTGGTCCACATAGGCACCAACGACATAGGTAGGAAGAGAGATGGGGATTTAAGGCAGAAATTCAGGGAGCTAGGGTGGAAGCTTACAGCTAGGATGAACAGAGTTGTTGTCTCTGGTTTGTTGCCCGTGCAACGTGCTAGTGAGGCAAGGAATAGGGAGAGAGAGGAGTTGAACACGTGGCTACAGGGATGGTGCAGGAGGGAAGGTTTTGGATTTGTGGATAATTGGGGCTCTTTCTAGGTTAGGTGGGACCTCTACAAGCAGGATGATCTTCATCTGAACCAGAAGGGTACCAATATCGTGGGGGGGGGAATTCACTAAAGCTATTGGGATGGGTTTAAACTAATCCAGCAGGGGGATGGGAACCAAAATTGTAGTTCGACTATAGAAAAGGTTGAGAGTAGGGATGTCTGAAATCAAATTTTAGGGATGCAATGTGGCACCAGCAAGCAAGAAGTTGGTTTGAAGAGTGTCTACCTCAACACCAGGAGCATCCGGAATAAGGTGGGTGAACTTGCAACATGGGTTGGTACCTGGGACTTCGATGTTGTGGCCATTTCGGAGACATGGATAGAGCAGGGACAGGAATGGTTGTTGCAGGTTCCAGGATTTAGATTATTCAGTAAGAACAGAGAAGATGGTAAAAGAGGGAGGTTGTGGCATTGTTGGTCAAGGACACTATTACAGTTGCAGAAAGGATGTCTGGGGACTCGTCAACTGAGGTAGTATGGGCTGAGGTTAGAAACAGGAAAGGAGAGGTCAACCTATTGGGAGTTTTCTATAGGCCTCCGAATAGTTCCAGAGATGTAGAGGAAAAGATAGCAAAGATGATTCTCGATAGGAGTGAGAGAGACAGGTAGTTATCACGGGGGACTTCAACTTTCCAAATATTGACTGGGAACACGATAGTACGATACTATAGATGGGTCAGTTTTTGTCCAGTGTGTGCAGGAGGGCTTCCTGACACAGTATGTCGACAGGTCAACAAGAGGCGAAGCCACATTAGATTTCGTACTGGGTAATGAGACCGGCCTGGTGTTAGACTTGGAAGTAGGTGACCACTTTGGAGATAGCGATCACAATTCTGTTATGTTTACTTTAGTGATAGAAAGGGATAGGTGTATACCACTGGACAAGATTTACAGCTGGGGGAAAGGCTATTATGATGCGATTAGGCAAGATTTAGGAAGCACAGGATGGGGAAGGAAACTACAGGGGATGGGCATATTAGAAATGTGAAGCTTATTCAAGGAAAAGCTCCTAGATAAGTATGTACCTGTCAGGCAGGGAGGAAGCTGTACAGCGCAGGAGCTGTGGTTTACGAAGGAAGTGGAATCTCTGGTCAAGAGGAAGAAGAAGACTTATGTTAGGATGAGATGTGAAGGTTCAGTTAGGGCGCTTGAGGGTTACAAGGTAGCGAGGAAAGACCTAAAGAGAGAGCTCAGAAGAGCCAGGAGGAGACATGAGAAATTGTTGGCGGATAGGATCAGGGTAAACCTGATCTATAGATATATAGATATATAGGCTTTCTATAGATATTTAAGGAATAAAAGAATGACGAGAGTAAGATTAGAGCCAATCAAGGATAGTAGTGGGAAATTATATGTGGAGTCAGAGGAGATAGGGGAAGCACTTAATGAATATTTTTCGACAGTATTCACTCTAGAAAATGACAATGTTGTCGAGGAGAACACTGAGATAAAGGCTACTAGACTAGGTGGGATTGAGGTTCACAAGGAAGAGGTATTAGAAATCCTGCAGAGTGTGAAAATAGATAAGTCCCCTGGGCTGGATGGGATTTATCCTAGGATCCTCTGGGAAGCCAGGGAGGAGATTGCCGAGCCTTTTGTATTGATCTTTAAATCGTCATTGTCTACAGGAATAGTGTCAGAAGACTGGAGGATAGCAAATGTGGTTCCCCTGTTCAAGAAGGGGAGTCGAGACAACCCTGGTAATTATAGACCAGTGAGCCTTACTTCAGTTGTTGGTAAAGTGTTGGAAAAGGTTATAAGTGATAGGATTTATAATCATCTAGAAAAGAATAATTTGATTAGGGATAGTCAGCACGGTTTTGTGAAGGGTAGGTCGTGCCTCACAAACCTTATTGAGTTCTTTGAGAAGGTGACCAAACAGGTAGATGAGAGTAAACTGGTTGATGTGGTATATATGGATTTCAGTAACACGTTCGATAAGGTTCCCCATAGTAGGCTATTGTACAAAATGCGGAAGAATGGGATTGTGGGAGATATAGCAGTTTGGATCAGTAATTGGCTTGCTGAAAGAAGATAGAGGATGGTGGTTGATGGGAAATGTTCATCCTGGAGTCCAGTTACCAGTAGTGTACCGCATTTTTATAAACAAACTGGATGAGGGCATAGAAGGGTGGGTTAGTAAGTTTGCAGACAACACTAAGGTCGGTGGAGTTGTGGACAGTGACGAAGGATGTTGTAGGTTACAGAGAACATAGATAAGCTGCAGAGCTGGGCAAATGGAGTTTAATGCAGACAAATGTGAGGTGATTCACTTTGGTCGGAGTAACCAGAATGCAAAGTACTGGGCTAATGGTAAGATTCTTGGTAGTGTAGATGAGCCGAGAGGTCTCGGTGTCCAGGTACACAGATCCTTGAAAGTTGCCACCCAGGATGACAGGGTCATTAAGAAGGCACACAGTGTTTCAGCTTTTATTAATATAGGGATCAAGTTCCGGAACCATGAGGTTATGCTACAGCTATACAAAACTCTGGTGCGGCCGCACCTGGAGTATTGTGTACAGTTCTGGTTACCGCATTATAAGAAGGATGTGGAAGCTTTGGAAAGGGTGCAGAGGAGATTTACTAGGATGTTGTCTGGTATGGAGGGAAGGTCTTACAAGGTAAAGCTGAGGGACTTGAGGTTGTTTTTGTTAGAGAGAAGAAAGTTGAGAGGTGACTTAATAGAGACATATAAGATAATCCGAGGGTTAGATAGGGTGGACAGGGAGAGCCTTTTTCCAAGTATGGTGACGGTGAGCACAGGGGGTATAGCTTTAAACTGAGGGGTGATAGATATAGGACAGATGTCAGAGGTAGTTTATTTACTCAGAGAGTAGTAAGGGTATGGAATGCTTTGCCTGCAATGGTAGTAGATTCGCCAACTTTAAGTACATTTAAGCCGTCATTGGACAAGCATATGGATGTACATGGAATAGTGTAGGTTAGATGGGCTTCAGATTGGTATGACAGGTCAGCGCAACATCAAGGGCCAAAGGGCCTGTACTGCGCTGCAATGTTCTATGTTCTATCTTTCCCACAGCAGGATGATTAGAATTATACACAGTACTCCGAATGTGGCCTTACTAATGTCTTATACAGCCACTACATGATGTCCTGACTCCTATACTCAATGCACTGACCAATGAAGGCAAGCACGCCAAATGCTTCCACACTATCTTGTCCACTTATGACTCCACTTTCAAGGAACTACACATCTACACTCTTACCTGTCTTTGTTTGGCAATACTCCCCAGGGCCTGCTATTAACTGTATAATTCCTGTCCTCAGCTGCGATTGTAACATAAACATAAATTAACTGTTGTATTTCCTACTTATAACAATGTGCACACTTCAAACAAAAACTTCACTAGGTGTATAAAGTTCTTTAAACATCTAATGATCATGAAAATGCTGAATGAATGCATGTTTTTCTTTCTATTAAATTTCTCTAGTGTCATAATTCTCAAACATCTAGATTCCTCTAATTTCTGCTTCACCAACGTCCCTAATTTTAAATCTCTTGACCACTGGCAGCCATGTCTTCAGCTGCCTGAGCCCTAAGCTTTAAAAGTCCCAC
This sequence comes from Chiloscyllium plagiosum, assembly GCF_037043375.1. Lineage (NCBI taxonomy): Eukaryota > Metazoa > Chordata > Chondrichthyes > Orectolobiformes > Hemiscylliidae > Chiloscyllium > Chiloscyllium plagiosum. The sequence goes on from NW_028270150.1 coordinate 59,285,085, forward strand.
ACTAAACCGAACACCCTTTACTTTGCTTTCCTTCTTCAAAATATTATCAAAATCTACATCTTTGACCAAACATTTGGTCATTTTATGAGTTGTTAATTATGCCAATAGCTATCCACCCTCTTTCAATAAATTAGATCACAGACTACAGAAAGTTGGTTTCTCACCAAAATCCAAACACATCACTGTTAAACACTAAAATGGAATAATTGGAATTAGGTTTGGTTCCTAATCAAAAGTTGATCATCTTTAACGCATGTTTCCACCTGCCCAACACATTCTCACTTACCGATGTGGGAGGTAGTCAAGATTCCTGTTCCTCCCAATCCACTTGTTTTCTAAAACATGATCCAATACATTAGTCTTTGCACCTTTTTAATAATATTTTTTATAGAACAGTAAAGTTAGATTGGTGCATAAGATTATATAATTTGCTTAGTCTTGCTGAATTTGCAGAAATGACTTAGCCCTAACACTAAGCTATGGACACAACAACATGAGCAAAAGTGATGACTTCAGTGGGAATGGGTTTGCTGATAATTATAAGGTTAGATCGGCTAGGGCATTGCTATTTTTATTAAGTTTCCATGCTTGATGAAAAGAGAACCAAACGGAGGAAATGGAAAGTTCTGAAGATCACAGGACAGGATATTTTAATGTCAGGAACAAGAGTCATGCATGATTTCTTTTTAAAATAACCATGTAAATGGAGAACTGAGTGCATAAACAAGGGCATATCATTCATGATGTAATTATGGTCCATGAAGTAATGTTGCTAAAATGGGATAAATACATTAGAGAGTGGTTGAATTGTTGAGACATTTTTGAACTATCTGAGGGTGTTTCCTCCCATGTGCTTACTTTGACTTCTCATTAAAATGTTGTGTGATTTACTTTACAGCTGTCTTGTATCAAGTGTCTTTAGACACTCTTACAACAAAAGTGGATCATGCAGGTCTATCTTCATACTTTGGAAAGCCAGAAGTGATAAAATTTTTTGGAATACTGCAAGGATCACTCACATGCAAACACACCAAAACTCATTTAATTTCAAAATAAAATTAAATGTAAATAACTTAAATGTATCAAGCTAACTCATATACTGAATTTTCTTTATACTTCTCTGAAGTACATATTGTGTTGCAGACATAGCACCTCGTGGACACCTGTGTCATCCACAGTGATCACATCTGATGTAAAAGTCTTTAGCTCAAGAAACATCAACTCAGTTAACAAGCTGGAAACCAAACTTTGGATACTGTAATATATAATTGAGGAGGAAGTTACCTGGATACTTTGTTCCAGCAGGCAGATGGATCTCTCATGCTAGGTTAGTGGTTTTCAAACTGTGAGTCGCAGAACCACTGAAAGGGTCTCAAAGATGTGTTTGTAGTCTCAAACTGCCTTTCTCCAGGCAAATATAGTAGCTATGGAGAAGAGACTGTCCAGTCTGGAGTTTGACGCTGGACAACAACAGATTTACTGGATCACTGGCACCAACCAGTAAAGGGAACAGTGAGCCCAAAAGGTTATTTAACATGAACAATCAGCAAATGCCAATTGGGCAAATGTTTGCGTACTGGTGTGTTTGATCAGAAGTAAACAAGCACTGACCAAATGTGGAAGCAACCAGGACAGTATATAGCTAGGGGAGCTTGTAGTAATATTGAAAGACATTGGGTTCACTTGTCGTAAGATTTAGGGGTGAAATTTTCTGCTCAGTCAATATTGGATGTTGAAGAAGCAATCTAACAATTTAAAGATGGAGGCGGGGTTTCAAGAGAGAACGTGGTAAGGTACTGCATGTGTACACTAAGTGTTAGGAAAGGTGGGGATGATGATGCAATACAAAACTTTTACTCAGAGATGGGCCTATGTAATCTGGTCGGCATAGATAAAGAAACACAAACCAAAACCTACTAAAATTCCAGTTGCAGTTTTCACACCTTGATGTAGTTAAAGGATAGCTGCTTGTGGAGTGAGAAACAGAGAAACAAAGACAGAAAGAGACAACACAGCTAATACTTTGAATAACAATAAAAACTGTTTTCCACATAAGCAACTAAATTGGTGCGAGTTGGCTCTCTATTCAAAAAGATAGAATAGATAGGAAGTTTGGAGGTTTTTGGAATCACTACAATCAGTTGGTTTGGGATGTTGCAACCTGGCATGACAGGGACAAGCAAACCGCCTGCTAAACTGGGAGCAAACTTGGAACTCAATCTTGTAATTTTATATTACTGCCAGCAAAAGAGGTACTCAATTACATTAATTAGTTAATCTAAAAATAGTTTTAATTTGATGTAATGGTTGCCTCAAGTACTGTTTGATCATGTTGATTTTAGTTTATTAGTTACAGTAATAGTCTAAAAACAAAGTTTTTGTTCTGTTCACTTCTGTTGCTTGCTGGGAAATTCATCTTTTGTAAAACAACATTTATGTCCATAAAGATCATAAAATTGTCATATAAAAATTTTATTTAGTAAAAATTTTAAATAATTTTTGGAAGTACTTTGTCAACATTGCAGACAAATTATCGGAAATTTCTATGTTAATAGTCTCAGTTAAAGCAGCAGTACTTAATTCATTAAAAAAATGCCAAAAGTATTATGCAGGAAAATTGAAACAAATAAAATCCTTTACAAAAAGAATAATAAATCAGGAAGCTTCTGTGAACAGAGAAATAGAGCTAACATTTATGGTCAACTTAATTAGAAATGCTTAAGTCATACCTTACAGGTTCTTGCCAACGTTTTAGCCAGCTGCAGCAATTAGCCATGAGACTAAACATCCCTTTTCAGAATTCTGTAAGCAATTTCAGCAAATGCACGAACAACGGAGACGTAAACATCTGAAACAAAATCAAGAAAACCAAGAAGAATAAACATGCAAAGTTAATGGGAAATGATTTAAGTCATTTAGACTATTTACATAACAAGTCAGGAAATCTAAAACCTCCTTCCTTAGTAAGTAGAGTCATAAAGCACAGAAGAGGCCTTTCAATGCATCAAGACTATACCAATTAATCTCCACTAATTCCATTTTCTAGCACTTGGTCCATTGCCATGAATGTTCTGACATTTCAAAGGTTCATCCATGTACTTATAGAGTTGTAGAGTATGGAAACAGACCCTTCAGTCCAACTCATCCATGCCAATCAAATTTCCCAAACTAAACTAATCCTAATTGCCTATGCTTATCCATATCCTGCTAAACCTTTCCTATTCATGTACCTGTCCAAATATCTTTTAATGTTGCAACTATACATTCATTTACCACTTCCTCTGGCAATTCATTCCACATATGAACCAACCTCTGTGTGAAAAGGTTGCCCCTCAGGTCCCTTTTAAATTTTTATCCTCTCACCTCAAAATTATGCCCTCTGCTTTTGAACTCCTCTAGCCGAGGGAAAAGATCTTTCCTAATCACCTTACCTATATCCCTCTTGATTTAATAAATCTCTATAAAGTCACCCCTTAGCCCCCTATGCTTAAATGAAAAAAGTCACAGCCTCTCCTTATAACTCAAACCTTCCAGTCTAGTAACATTCTGCTAAATCTTCTCTGCACCCTTTCCAATTTAATAATATCCTTTCTAAAGCAGGGTGACCAGAATTGTACACAATACTACAAAAGTGGCTTCACCAGTAGTCTGTACAACTGCAACATAACATTCCAACTCCTATACTCAATGGTCTGAGCAACGAAGGCAAGCATGCCAAATGCCTTCTTTACCACTCTGTCTACCTGTGACGTAACTTTCAAGGAACTATGTACCTGAATGCCAACACTCCTCAAGTCCTGCCCTTGTTTGTCTTACCAAAATGTAACACCTCATATTTATCTAAATTAAACTTCATCTGCCACTCCTCCTTAGACTCACTGGTCTACAGTTCCCAAGCTTCTCTAGTGTCATAATTCCCTTGTGAACATTTTGGCCTATTAGTGTATGCATGTGGAGGGCAATTTTGTTTCGGTGGTGTTCGGGAGCAGGGAAGAGATTATCAGTTAACACCAGGGGTCTTCTACCCAATGTTTATTATATTACATTTAGCCATCTGCTTTCTTGTAATCCTTCAACTGGACCTTGTTTAGCATAGCTAGTTTAAGTCACTCTTTCTGTTATATTTATAAATTATATCTAATCTCAAGACTGAACTTCTTCCTTTTTTTCTCAGTGGCTTTTCACTTCTTTCATACACTGTTTTACAATGTGTTTTATTCTACTCAATGCTAAGCTCTGGGTATATTGTGTTTTTCATGTTCTCAGGCTGTCGCAAAACTTGGCAACCAATAGTTTATTTTCAAAGTGTCATCATTATTACTGTGTAGCGAAATGCAGCTAAGTTGCAAAAAGTGGGATTTTATGCACAACAAAATTAACGTTCCTAGGTATATTTGAAATAAAAATAAATGATGCCAAGATAGCAAGACCTCCCTAGGCTTCTTCGTTTTGTTTCGTGAAATATTTCACACTCATTTGAACAAGGAAATAGAGCGTTGATTTGCCACCCTCCAAAACAATAAATTTTACATTGAATTATTCTACAAATGTTTTTTATTCATTCACAGGATGTGAACATTTCTTGCTAAACCAGCATTTATTATCCATCCCAATTGCTAAGTGAGCTATTAAGAGTCAACCCACATTGTTAGTCACATGCAGGCTAGACCAGGTGAGGATGACAGTTTCCTTTCTTAAAGGACATTAGTGAACCAAATAGGTTCTCTTGACAATCAGCAATGATGATCATGCAACTCTTATTTCCAAGTCTCCAGAATATTGCCTGTACCACTGAACTAATAGTCCAGGGATAATACCATCAGGCTGTCATCTCCTCTATTAGGTTAGGTAGAGCTATGTAGCTTTCCAACCCCAAAGAACGAATATACAGTTTTCATCATATTTTCTGACTCATTGATTCTCTAGAATTATAAAGAGGTATGGTTCAAAGTACATTTGAAAATGTGAACAAAGGAGGGAAATACAGGACTGAAACAGATTTTGAAAGGACTTAATGTTTTCCAATATATAATGGAATGTAATTCCAAATTGAGCAATATATTTGAGAAATAGTATAATAGATAATGAATCAAAAAGTATCAAACTTTTTCATGACTGAACAGGAGATTCACCGGGATGTTGTCTGGGATGGAGAGTTTTAGTTATGATGAGAGAATGAGTAGACTGGAGACTGACAGGGACATGATAGAGATGTATAAAATTGTGAGGGGCACGGATAGGTAAGATGGGAAGTATCCTTTGCCTTTGGTGGAGGGATCAATGACCAGGGGCATGGATTAAAGATAAGAGATTGTTTGGGGTGTAAAGAAAATATTTTTCACCCAGAGGGTGGTGGGAATCTGGAATTCACTGCATGTAGGGTGGGAGAGGCAGAAACGCTCACAACATTTAAGAGGAATCTAGATGTCCACGTGTGATGCCATGGCGTCCAAGGCTATGGGTCAAGTGCTGTAAAATGACCGTAGAAGAATTAGTTGGCTCCTTTGATCAGTGAAAACTTGATTGGTGAAGGGCCTTCTCCCGGGCTGTACACATCTATGCTATTATGCCTATGACTCTATTTTACTCAGTCATTAGTTAACATCTTGTAAAAGTTTGGAGGAATTAAGGAAGTGATGCCTTTTCCCACCTCTATAGTAAAGGACCAAGCAAGTCCTGACTGCACACTTGACAAATGGCATTTATATAGCTCTTTTAACATGGTAAAACATCTCAAGGTGTTTCAGAGGAGTATTAGTAAAATCTGACATGAACTATACTAAAAACAATCGTGATTTATCTATTACCTTTCATGATCGCAGGAAAGCCAAAGGATTTTACAGTCAATGAATAACCAGCTAAGAGAACAAATGACTCTCCAAATTAGCCTTCATCTGCACAAAAAAACAATGTTAGCACACCTAACGTAAAAGAATATTAGGGCCGGATGACCAAAAGCTTTGTTAAAGATTTAAAGGACATCTTTACAAGTAGAAGCTTCAACGAGATCATCGCTCATTCTTCAAATGTATAGAGAATACATATCAGACCTATCATCCCAGGAACAACTCTGAAATAGAGGTGTGCAACAAAATTTATCAACAACATATTTCTTGAGATAAGGGTACCAAATCTGCACATAGACACGGTCATAGAGTCATAGAATTGTACAGCACAGAAACAGACCCTTCAGTCCAATTTGTCCAGACCAACCAGGTATCCAAACTAAATCTAATCTCATTTGGATCATATGCCTCTAAACACTTCCTATTCACATACTGATCCAGATGTCTTTTAAATATTGTATTTGTCCCAGCTTCCAACACTTCCTCTGCTCATTCCATACACGCACCATCCTCGGCTTGAAAAAGTTGCCCCTTCGGTCTGAACCTTTCCAATATTCACAACATCCTTCCTATGGCAGGGAGACCAGGACTGCACACAGTATTCCAACAGTGGCCTAACCAATGTCGTATACAGTCACAACATGACCTCCCAACTCCTATACTCAATCCACTGGCCAAATAAGGCAAGCATACCAAACACCTACCTGCAACTGCATTTTCAAAGAACTATGAACCTGCACTCCAAGGTCTTTTTGTTCACCAACAGTAGCCAGGACCTTACCATTAAGTGTATAAGTCCTGCCCTGATTTGCCTTTCCAAAATGCAGCACCTCACCTAAATTAAACTTCACCTGCCACTCCTCGGGCCATTGGCCCATCTGATGAAGATCTCATTGTATTCGGAGGTAGTCATCTTCGCTGTCCACTACGCCTCCAATTTTGGTCACCTGCAAATTTACTAACCATACCTATAACTGACATCCAAATCGGTCTGATCAAACTCTTATATAATTGAAGTAAAACTTCATTACTCCTACTTGTAAACCTTCTTGCAAGAAAGGCTAACGTTATTAGCTTTCCTATAGCTTGCTGCACCTACATATTAGTTTTCATTGACCTATCCACAAGGATACCTAGTCCTCTTTGTTCATCTAGATTTTCTAACTTTTTCAGAACTGCTCCGCATATCTGAATTGTATAAACGGGCAAAGGTAAGGACTGCAGATGCTGGACATTAGAGTCAAGAGTGTGGTATTGGAAAAGGACAGCAGGTCAAGCAGTATCCAAGGAGCAGGAAAATCGAAGTTTTGGGAAGGGCTTTTGCTCGAAATGTCAATTTTCCTGCTCCTCGAATGCTGCCTGACCTGCTGTGCTTTTCCAGCACCACTCTCTCAACCCTGAATTGTATAAATGACAACTCAATGTGGGACAATGTGCAAGCATGCATGCTTAAAAATGTCAAGTGAAATATCTACTGGGTAACTTTATTATAACTTAGGAGTGGAGAATTTAATAAACACTAAATTCATATAAAATTCAGCAGCTTTGTTGTTTTGCTGTTGTATTAATTTGAAACTACCTCTATTGAGCTTAAGGCCAGATGTGGGGTAGGGATCATTTTATTGCATGTTCAGCTCTGTTCAGACAGATGTGATGGTTCTGAGAAGAAACTTCAGCTTCAGATTTTTACATTTCCAAACTTTTATTTCTTGGCAGCTCTGTTCTTTTACTAATTATTTCTTTTCTGCTTGTTTCTTCACTTTTTTTACTACTTGCCCTGGGTTTTCTCCTTTGCAATTGAGCCTTTCTCCACCTTCCTTCTGATATTGACCCTCATCTGGCACCAGAGTGTGTCTGTATCAACCCTACTGTCAGCCAAGACTATCTTTATTGAGGAGAAAGTGAGGTCTGCAGATGCTGGAGATCAAAGTTGAAACTTTATTGCTGGAACAGCACAGCAGGTCAGGCAGCATCCAGGGAACAGGAGATTCGACGTTTCGGGCACAGGCCCTTCTTCAAGAAGGGCCTGTGCCCGAAACGTCGAATCTCCTGTTCCCTAGATGCTGCCTGACCTATCTTTATTGAGACCAGGGACATTCCCTTGCACTTGCTGCAACCTGCCACAACCCTGTTGCTGTTTCACAAAGCTGCAAATGATAAGAGACATCAGAACAATTTGCATGCTTAGCAGGCACGAGCCACCCTGCATTCATATCATACATATCAAAACAAAAAAAAGTCAGAACTGATTTCACAGTGACCAGGAGAGATTGAACAGGTTAGGGTAACTTCTAAAGATTTGCAATTGTAGAAAGAATCCAAAACTAGAGACTATATATTTAATAATTTGGGAGTACAGATCAAAAAGCAATGGCATAATAATCAGTCTATTTTACTATGGCTGAGATTCATTTGGGTAGAACATCAAGACCACCTCCTCTTCTCTTCACTATATTCTTGTATATATACCCAAGAAAAAGACATTTTGTCAATGCTTTTCAACTTGCATTCAACAGGACAATTTGCCAAAAATATCAGCTTAAAGGGAAACAGCATTTACACAGTTTGAGAAGAGTGTTGATTGGTTGACAAGCAGAGTCGAATTCGTTGAGGTTTTCAACAAAACATGTCCTTTTGCAGCAATACTATAAAATCAATAAAATCAAAAGGGAAATAACAAGAAATTGATTTACTTAGGAGTAAATGGTTCAACTGGCTTGGATGCTTTCAAATAAATACGCTGAAAGGCTGAGATTTCTGATAGATAAAATGAGAGGAGACGGGAATATGAATAGTAGCACAGGCTAGTTGAGCAGCTTATTGTGTTGGTGTACGGCTTGTTGTATATTTCACAGAGGACTGCCAATGTCAATTTCAGGCAAACCTTTGTTTAGAAAATGCAGTGCCAATACGCTGTCACAAATCATTGGGCTGGTTGTACCAAGCAAGCAAGTCAGGACGTGCTGAAGAGACAATTTCAAAAAATGATAATGCATTGCTTTTTAAAAAAATACTTTTGCCCGCGAGCAACGTGAAACGAACTCAACCAAGCCCAGCGGTGGGACTGATGTACCGTACGGCTTTCCTTCATCCCCACCACATGGGCCCACCTTCCAAGTGTGAAGGAAAGGACATTACTGCCTCAAGATGAGACATATTTAAAGGGCCTGCACTTCTTGCCACTTCCCGACATCAGAGGGTGGAAATCCAGGATTCTTCTTTCCCCGATCCAGGGAAGCAGGCGCTGCAGGTTTGAACGTGCCCAAGGCCAGCCTCCCCCATAATCACTGCGGGGCTGGATGGACAAGGGGAAAAAAAAACAACACAAAGAAAAGGTCGCCTGGGCCTCCTGGAGCAGCGGCTGCCCAGCGAGCCCCACGATCCGACAGCGTGGCGGCTGCGGCCCAGCTCCGTGTGGATTTACCCCCCGCCCCCGGAGAAGCATCACTTACCGCCCGGCCGTGGCCGTAGCTCCCCACTCACAGTGTTATATCCGGGTATTCCCCCACTCCACCACCTCCCGGTTACCCTGGTGTCCGTTGCTAAGCAGGTTGCCAAGTTCCACACCGTCGCCCTGGTGACGGTGGAACCACCCCCGCGCGGTGACGTCACGGCCCCGCCGCGCGCCTGCCGGTGCTCGCTGCGGCAGTTTGCCCTGATTCCCCAACCCGAGCGCGCGCGGTGCTGGCAAGTGCATCGCTTCCTGCATCCACAGACAAACACGGCAGTGTGGTCGCATACAATCCGACCAAAGTACTGTACATCTAACAGCATTGCACCATTGTTCAGACGGGCACAAGGTGCAGAATCCCAAATCATACACAACACCGGGAAAACCCGGCAGACTCGGTCAGGATTGGCAATCACACGCGGATATCCACTCTCGAAAGGAAACAGCTCGCGCATTTCTGACAAGAGATTCCCATCAGGGCTCCTTCTGAAATGTGGAAGTATTTCCATTCCTGGCAATGTAGAACAGGCAGGGGGAGAGCAAACCATGCCCCCTTTCTCACAGCAGGGAACCAGTGTCAGGAACTCTGACAGCTGCTGTGAAAAGGTTAGTACATGAGCTAAGTGCTGGAAGGGTAGTGCGCCCGGCATGAGAAGGCAGGGTTCTAGGTAAGCAGGCCAGGTAACTGATGCAGACAATAGACAATAGGTGCAGGAGTAGGCCATTCAGCCCTTCGAGCCTGAACCGCCATTCAACATGATCATGGCTGATCATTCCTAATCAGTATCCTGGTCCTGCCTTATCTCCATAACCCTTGATTCCACTATCTTTGAGAGCTCTATCCAACTCTTTCTTAAATGAATCCAGAGACTGGGCCTCCACTGCCCTCTGGGGCAGAGCATTCCACACAGCCACCACTCTCTGGGTGAAGAAGTTTCTCCTCATCTCTGTCCTAAATGGTCCAACCCGTATTTTTAAGCTGTGTCCTCTGGTTCGGCATTCACCCATCAGCGGAAACATGTTTCCTGCTGCCAGAGTGTCCAATCCTTTCATAATCTTATACATCTCAATCAGATCCCCTCTCAGTCTTCTAAACTCAAGGGTATACAAGCCCAGTCGCTTCAGTCTTTCAGTGTAAGGTAATCCCGCCATTCCAGGAATTGACCTCGTGAACCTACGCTGCACTCTCAATAGCCGGAATGTCTTTCCTCAAATTTGGAGACCAGAACTGCACGCAGTACTCCAGGTGTGGTCTCACCAGGGCCCTGTACAGCTGCAGAAGCACCTCTTTGCTTCTATACTCAATTCCTCTTGTTATGAAGGCCAGCATGCTATTAGCCTTCTTCACTACCTGCTGTACCTGCATGCTTGCCTTCATTGACTGGTGTACAAGAACACCCAGATCTCTCCGTACTGCCCCTTTACCTAAATTGATTCCATTGAGGTAGTAATCTGCCTTCCTGTTCTTGCCACTAAAGTGGATAACCATACATTTATCCACATTAAACTGCATCTGCCCACTCACCTAACTTGCCCAGGTCACCCTGTAATCTCCTAACATCCTCATCACATTTCACCCTGCCACCCAGCTTTGTATCATCAGCAAATTTGCTAATGTTATTGCTGATACCATCTTCTGTATCATTAATATATATTGTAAAAAGCTGCGGTCCCAGCACGGATCCCTGCGGTACCCCACTGGTCACCGCCTGCCATTCCGAAATGGAGCCGTTTATCACTACCCTTTGTTTCCTATCAGCCAACCAATTTTCAATCCAATCTAGTACTTTGCCCCCAATACCATGCACCCTAATTTTACTCACTAACCTCCTGTGTGAGACTTTATCAAAAGCTTTCTGAAAGTCCAGGTACACCACATCCACTGGATCTCCCTTGTCCATCTTCAGAGTTACATCCTCAAAAAATTCAAGAAGATTAGTCAAGCATGATTTCCCCTTCATAAATCCATGCTGACTCTGTCCTATCCTGTTACTACTATCCAGATGTGCCATAATTTCATCCTTTATAATAGACTCCAGCATCTTTCCCATCATTGAGGTCAGACTAACTGGTCTATAATTTCCTGCTTTCTCTCTCCCACCTTTCTTAAAAAGTGGTATAACATTAGCCACCCTCCAATCCTCAGGAACCGACCCCGAATCTATCGAACTCTGGAAAATAATCACCAACGCATCCACGATTTCCCGAGCCACCTCCTTCAGTACCCTGGGATGCAGACCATCAGGCCCCGGAGACTTATCAACCTTCAGACCTAACAGTCTCTCCAACACCAAATCCTGGCAAATATAAATTCCCTTAAGTTCAGGTCCTTCAGCCACTGTTACCTCAGGGAGATTGCTTGTGTCTTCCCCAGTGAACACAGATCTGAAGTACCCATTTAATTCCTCTGCCATTTCTTTGTTCCCCATAATATATTCCCCTGTTTCTGTCTTCAAGGGCCCAATTTTAGTCCTAACCATTTTTTTGCCTTGTACATACCTAAAAAAGCTTTTACTATCCTCCTTTATATTATTGGCCAATTTACCTTTGTACCTCATTTTTCCTCTACGTATTTCCTTCTTAGTAATTCTCTGTTGCTCTTTAAAAGCTTCCCAGTCCTCAGTTTTCCCACTTATCTTTGCTATGTTATACTTTTTCTCTTTTAACTTTATATGTTTCTTAACTTCCCTCGTCAGCCACGGCCGCCCATGCCTCCTCCTGGGATCTTTCTTCCTTTTGGGAATGAACTGATCCTGCAACTTCTGCATTATACACAGAAATATCCACCATTGTTCCTCCACTGTCATCCCTGCTAAGGTTTTGCACCATTGAACTTTGGCCAGCTCCTCCCTCATAGCTCCATAGTTCCCTTTATTCAACAGAAGTACTGTCACTTCTGACTGTACCCTCTCCCTCACAAATTGCAGATTGAAGCTTAATGTATTATGGTCACTACTTCCCAATGGCTCCTTCACTTCGAGGTCTCTGACCAATTCTGGTTCGTTACACAATACCAGATCCAGAATTGCCTTCTCCCTGGTCAGCTCCAGCACCAGCTGCTCTAAGAATCCATCTCTGAGGCACTCCACAAAGTCTCTTTCTTGAGGTCCAATACCATCCTGATTCTCCCAGTCTACCTGCATATTAAAATCTCCCATAACAACTGTAGTAACATCTTTACGACAGGCCAATTTCAGCTCCTGATTCAACTTACATCCGACATCCAGACTACTGTTTGGGGGCCTGTAGATGACTCCCAAGAGGGTCTTTTTACCCTTAGTATTTCGCAGCTCTATCCACACTGACTATACATCCCCTGACTCTCGGTCCTCCCACGCAAGGGACTGAATATCCTCCCTTACCAACAAGGCCACCCTACCCCCTCTGCCCGTCAGTCTGTCCTTACGATAGCACGTGTAGCGTTGAATATTCGTTTCCCAGGCCCTGTCCACTTGAAGCCACGTCTCAGTTATCCCCACAATATCGTATCTGCCAATTTCCAAAAGAGCCTCAAGCTCATCCATCTTTTGTCTAATGCTTCGTGCGTTCATGTATAGTATTTTTAATTTGTTACTGCTCTCACCCTTCCCATCAACCCCTATTTCACTCAACCTTACAGCATGATCCCTTTCCGAGTTTTCTGCCTCGTTGATACAGTTGTCTTTCTTGACTTCTCTTGTTCTAACTTTCCCTTCAATTTCCTTTTTAAACATCCAGTTTGTCCCCTCCCCCCGCTACTTAGTTTAAATGTAGCGGTGTCAGTAGAAAACCTGCCTGCCAGAATGCTGGTCCCTAACCTATTAAGGTGCAAACCGTCTCTCTTGTAGAATTTATGCTTACCACAAAACACACCCCAGTGATCCAAGAATTTAAATCCTTGCTTCCTGCACCAGTTCCCCAGCCACACGTTCAAGTCCATTATCTCCCTGTTTCTGGCCTCACCAGCCCGAGGAACTGGAAGCAAACCGGAGATAACCAACTTGGACGTCCTGCTTTTCAGCCTTCTTCCTAGTTCTCCGAAGTCCCGCTGTAGTATGTTCCTCCTCTTCTTCCCGACATCATTTGTGCCGACATGTACCACCACCTCTTGCTCTTCACCCTCGTCCTTGAGGATTTCCTGCACTCTGTCCGCGATGTCTTTCACCCTGGCACCAGGAAGGCAACACACCATCCTTAAATCTGCTGCCACAAAAACCCCGGTCAGTTTCTCTCATGATGGAGTCCCCTATTACCACGGCTCTGTGCAATGTCCGACTCTTCCGCTCTGCCTCTGCGCCAACTTTTGATTGACAGACCTGGCCGCCTTGCGAACTGGCAGTGTCATCAGTCTCTACTGTTTCCAAAAGCTTCAACTTGTTCCTGACAGGTACTTCCCCCGGGGTCTCTTGCATCTGTCTCCTCTCTGCCTTCCTCATCGTCTGCTCTCTTCTGGCATGATTGGTGTAATAACCTCGCTGAAGGTCTTGTCCAGAAAGATCTCGTTCTCTCGAATGAGCCTAAGGTCCTCGAGTTCTTTCATCAGCACTGGAATATGCTCGGTCAATAGCTGAATGTGCACACACTTTCCACACATATACGAGCCAGACACACCAGAGTCGTTGACCTCCCACATCAAGCACGTAGCGCACTGAACCAGCTGGGCAGTCATGTCTTCACCCTCTTCAACTGTGGCGTAATCACTTCACTCAACCTCCTTGTCAAAGACTCCTGAGTTGAAGCCTCACTCTTCGATCCAAACTTCCTTAGACCCTCTTTTTGTGGCAAGTCTGTGGACTCTTAATTTAAGTTAGAGGAGGAGGGAGGGAGGGAGACCATACTTTGTAGGACCTGGAGTTTAGAACTCACCCACTCTAATAGCAATCACTTACCTTCCCGACCGGCTTTGCGCTCCGCCTGAACTTCCGCCCAGCTCCCGCCACTCTCTGCTGCGAAAAGACCGTTGGCGTCGAGGTAAGTTCTTTATATAGCAATCACTTACCTTCCCGACCGGCTTTGCGCTCCGCCTGAACTTCCGCCCAACTCCCGCTGAGTTCAAATGATGATAGTTGGGGTGGGTCTGGCAGAGGGTGGTGATGTTGGATCCTCAGGATGGGGGAGTTGTTGGATATAGGAGAGTTCAACCAGTTGTGGGTGGGTCAGGGATGGTTGATTTGTCCAGCAGCAAGGGTATGGTGGGTCATGTCGAGTTGCAAGGGAAGGGAGGTTGGGTCCGATGACTTGGGAAGAAGAGGTCATCTCTTGGCTGAGTGGAAGGAGGCTTGGCTCCAGTGTTGAGGGAAGAGGGGTCATGTTTTCAGATGATGGAATGGGAAATGTTCAAGTCCTGGGGAGGTGGGGAGTTTATCAACTCTGGTAGGGAGTGAAGGCAGGGTCAGGTCTGGTGGCAGGTGTGAACGGGTACAAGGGTGTTGGTTCAATGTCAGAGAAAAGTATACCTGAGGGTGTGTGGTAAATTAAAGGAGAGGATTGGAACACCTATTGAGGAGTTAGACTATGTTTTTAATAGCCTAATGTTTCTTGAGAAATTATTTATTTAACTTCGAAGGAACGCTCCAAATTCTCCAATTCAAATGGGTACTTTCATAGGTTTCCAGGCATAGAGGAATCACCCGGATAATTCTTTGGGAGTCTGCTAGAATGGGGATTCTGCAGGGTCCCCATGCAGAACCCTCAGCTATACTTCAGAAATGATTATCTAGCCAACAGAAAGTACAAATCATTATTTCTATTATGCACTCTAGTCTCTGCTTTGTTGGTTAGCTGCAGAAGACTTCAAGCATATGTGCGCTGTTTTTGCAGGGTCACAATGGTACGCACAAAACTGCAGAGTGAAGAGGCAGGCATCATGAGCAACGAAAACCCTTTGGTTTGGAAAGTGTTTGGAATATATAAAGAAGTGATGTTTCTGACTTCTTAGACATTAGGACATTCTGTATCTATAAGCTTACAAATCAGTGCTTGCTTCCTCTGATTTTGAATGTATCAATGCAGTGACCTTTCTGATGTTGTTCGTGGCAGCCTAGAATGATCTGATATCATCATTATCCAGAATAGTTTAGATATACTGGCGGTATCATGTTTGCAATGGGGATGTACTGTTGGTTATTTTGCGGTTTCATTCATTAATAAGTTTCATCATTGAGATCCTGATTAAAATGGATACAGCAAAACCTTTACTGGATACTTTGTTGGGGAAACTTACAGATCGATATCAAATGCCTCTTACATTGACTGACCAAGATGTTACATCTCCCCTCCCTTCCTTGTAAATGCTGGCTCTTAAATTTGTTATTACTGCGTGAGGAGAGGGCTCAATTAATTCTACGTGTTTTAAACTCCTCAATTGGCTGCAAGTTTTATGTTATTCTTAAGACAAATCAATATACCTCCGTAATAACAATGTAATTACCCAATGTCTGTTGTATCATTAAGGAACCATTAACAAGATTTTCTTGAATAGAAATACAAAACAATTTTATTTTCTGCTAACTCTGAGAAGGCAATAAAAATGCAACCAAGCATGCATACTGACAGGAACACAGTTAAAAAAGGAAAGTCTCTGTTATAAAGGAAAAATGAAAGGGGTATACAATTTAAAGACCTTTTAGATGTTCTTCAGGCACAAGCTTATACACAAGATCATGACTGTTCAATTGATGTCTTGTATCTTCAGCAGGTGTTAATATTTCAGTTTTTCTTTGACCAAGCAGAGGTCAAAATAATTAGTTCTATCATCAGAAACTTCTTTTCGAGACACCAGGCGGTCCAGCTGGTATGAACGTGGCATTTGAAAATCTACCTTCTCTGTTTTGCCAGAAGCAATTCCCAGAATTGCTTCTGGCAATGTGAATGTGAAACTTATCATACAAGTAGAAATCAAAAAAGATGAGAGCCTTTTCAAGTCTGACTGTATGGATTGATTTTAATGTCTTTTGATACAATGCTAATTTCAGTTCGGATCTTTTTGTTTATTTCATGTTGTTTGATAAAGATTGCCCAACTTGTGTGGTCAGCTGATTGCTGTGGATGTTTTAAATCAGTGTTTCCCATTTTAAACTATTTCAGTCCATGAAAGTACCAGGTATTAATGTAATGTGATGGAATTTGAAAATCACTGGTTCATTTTTTAATCACTATTGTTGCACACTCCAAAGAACAAGATGAAGCTGTAATGCTACTGGGAAATGGATTGTAACAGCTTGAAAAATTGAGGAGGATAAATGGCATACCCACATCTAATGGCACAAAGGTATGTTGTAAAGCTGTTAACTTCAACAATAAAATAAATTTAAAATAATGAACATCAATAATTTAAGTAAATCTGTTTGTTTGTTCTGAAAGATGGGTTGTACCCCTTTACAATACTTTGTAGTCCTATCAATGAATGTTCAAATTTTTTCATTGTCTGGTTAGTGTTAGTTGGGACTAAAAGGGCAGCGGTGCAACAGAAGAATAAGGGTTCATTCCAGGACATGAGCCAAATAAAGGACAAGGATGACATGCCAATGCAATACTGAAGGAGTTCTGAACTGTCAGAGGTGCTATCTTTGAATGAGACGTTGAACTGATGTGCCATCAACACTCAAAGATGGATGTAACATATTCCGCTGCGGTATTTTGAAAAAGGTTGTGGAAAGTACCCTTGTTGTTTGGCCAATACGTATTGCTTGATCTACAGGACAAAGGCAGATTATTGGACATTACCACATTTTTATTTGTGAGATCTTGCATTACACAGTTGATCGACTGTATTTCCCATGTTTCAAGAGTGACTCAGTTCAAAAGTACTTAATTGGCCACAAATCGCTTTGAATATCCTATGAATGTGAAATGCATTGTATAAGGACAATTCCTTAAAATTTCTAACAGTACTGGTTGATTTGTTAAGCCTGGATGTGAAATGACAGCAGGGGAAACTGACACAGAGCTTCCAGAAACTGACATTAGAATTAGAATCAGAATCCCTACAGTGTGAAAACAGGTCCTTCGGCCCAACAAGCCCACACCGACCGTCTGAAGAGTATCCCACCCAAACCCATTCCCTTTTACTCTACATTTACCCCTGACTTAAACACCTAGCCGACACACCCTGAACACTATAGGCAATTTAGCATGGCCAATTCACCTAATCTGCACATCTTTTGATTGTGGGAGGAAACCGGAGCACCAGGAGGAAACCCACACAGACACGGGAAAAATGTGGTCCCTGGTGCTGTGAGACTGCAGTACTTAACACTGAGCCACCATGCTGCCCAGGGTTTAGTACCAGAGGACTGGAGGATTGCAAATGTTGTGCCCTTGTTCAAGAAGGGCAGTAGAGATGACCCAGGTAATTATAGACCTCTGAGCCTTACATCTGTTGTAGGAAAAGTTTTGGAAAGGATTATAAGAGATAGGATTTATAATCATCTTGCAAGCAACAATTTGATTGCAGATTGTCAACATGATTTCGTCAAAGGTAGGTTGTGTTTCACAAACCTCATTGAGTTTTTTGAGAAGGTGACCGAGCATGTGGATGAGGGTAGGGCAGTTGACGTGGTGTACATGGACTTCCTTAAAGCCTTTCATAAGGTTCCAATGGTAGGCTATTGGAGAAAATGCAGAGGCATGGGATTAAGGATGACTTAGAGTTTGAATTAGAAACTGGCTTTCTGGAAGAAGGCAGCGAGTGGTGGTTGATGGAAAATATTCAGCCTGGAGTCCAGTTACTAGTGGTGTGCCACAAGGATCTGTTTTGGGACCACTGCTGTTTGTCATTTTTATAAATTATTTGGATACAGGCATAGGATTAGTAAGTTTGCAGGTGGAGTAGTGGACAGTGTGGAAGAATGTTGCAGGTTGCAGGGGGACTTGAATAAACTGCAGAATTGGGCTGAGAGGTGACAAATTGAGATCAATGCAGATAAATGTGAGGTGATTTACTTTGGGAAGAATAACAGGAAGGCAGAGTACTGGGTCAATGGAAAGATTCTTGGTAATGTGGATCTTAGAGTCCATGTACATAGATCCCTGATAGTTGCCACCCAGATTGAGTGTTGTTAAGAAGGCATACAGTGTGTCAGGTTTTATTGGTAGAGGGATTGAGTTCAGGAGCCGCAATGTCATGGTGCAACTATACAAAACGCTAGTGCAGCCACACTTGGAATATTGTGTATAGTTCTGGTCGCCCCATTACAGGTAGGATGTGGAAGCATTGGAAAAGGTGCAGAGGAGATTTACCAGGATGTTGCCTGGTCTAGAGGGAAGGTCTTATGAGGAAAGGCTGAGAGACTTGGGTCTGTTCTCATTGGAGAGAAGAAGGCTAAGAGGGGATTTGATAGAGACATACAAGATGATCAGCGGATTAGATAGGGTGGACAGTTAAAGTCTTTTTCCTAGGATGATGATGTCAGCTTGTACAAGGGGGCATAGCTACAAATTGAAGGGTGATAGATTTAAGACAGACATCAGAGCAGGTTCTTTACTCAGAGAGTGGTAAGGGTGTGGAATGCCCTGCCTGCCAATGTAGTGAACTCAGCCATGTTAGGGAGATTTAAACAATCCTTGGATAAGCACATGGATGATGATGGGATAATATACGGGGATGGGCTTAGATTAATTCACATGTTGGCGCAACATCAAGGGCCCAAGGGCCGAAGAGCCTGTTCTGTGCTGCATTGTTCTATGTTCTACTGCACGTTCTTTGTATACAACCCTTATTTACATTTTGCATTAATTTTAAGGCAGGTTTTACAGGTATTAGTTTAATGTGACTGGAAAATGCAAATGAGATTCTTTCTCAAATTTAGGCTCTAATTTTGGATTGTTTCTCAAATGAAAAGCAAAATGAAAACAATCTCATCTGTAATTAAACTAACCCACTGTCTACACCACAGACAGTAGCCTACTAATAACATAGAGAAAGGAAGTTGCACATTATTTATGAGACCTGGCTGCTGGCAGGATCTCAAAATTACTCCCTGTTGCTCTCCCAAGCAAACCTGACACATCTGTCAGATCCAAGGACCTGAACATAATGTAGTTCTTGCAATATTTCATTCTGCATCAAAAGAAAAAAACGTTAAAAAGCCAGTAATGACAACATGTCAAAGGTACTGAATTTTCAGGTAACACTGTGAGTATAATATTACATAATATAATATTATGTGATTGAGTTATCTGAAATAAGAGATAACATAAGAAAAATTATGAAATGCATAATTTAAAATCAAAACAATAATGCAGCCCCTGACTTGCAGCCCCTGAATTTCTGAAATTACAATAAAACTTGCAAGTAAGGAGAAGTCACTCACAAGATGTTAACATAATTTAAGGATTACCATTCAGTTGCCATGAGCATACAATTGCTATAAATAGGATGTACATTGATGCAAAGCAGTCAGAAAGATAGTCTGTTGAACAGTAAACGAATCCACCTCTTCACTGAGCTTTTTAAAAATGTCCCCCATACCCTCAGAACCAGCAGACAAGCTTGCCATTGGCATTTGCACCTTAGAATCAGAAAAGAAATTTCTTTTATTCAGAAAAAATTCTCAGTGCATGCTGTTCTCCTGCAGCTGACACAGGAGATGCATCCCTATAACACTGTGCCTTTCACTGAGGCATAAAACATTCAAATACTAGCAATCTTACACTACTAATAAAAAAATGAAACTACAGCAATTCCCAATTATCATGGAAGAGAGTCCTAGCTCTTTGCACTCCTCTCCTTCTTTCCCCTCACATTCCTAAGGGAATCATGAGAAAGAGTAATTGACAATGATCCAAATAAAGAGACAGTGTGGTATGCTATTGTTGCGAATAGACAAAGTATTCATAACCAAGTATATAGATACAGGACAGAAGTCAGAGGTAGTTTCATTACTCAGAGAGTAGTAAGGGTGTGGAATGGACTGCCTCTAACAACAGTAGACTTGCCAACTTTAAGGGCATTTAAATTGTCATTGTATAGACATATGGACGAGAATAGAATAGTGTAGGTTAGATTGGTTTCACAGCTCGGTGCAACATTGCAGCCCGAAGGGCCTGTACTGCGCTGTAATGTTCCATGTTGTAAGTAATGGATTTGAAGTATTAAAAACTGGAAGAATGAGTAAGAAATACAAAATGAATAAAATCAATGTCAAATTACGTATAAAATGAGAACTGAGAAGTAGAAAATAAGGGGAAATAAGGTAGATAGGAAAAGTACTTTTTTTTTACAAGGTTCAGCGATGAGACATTTGTAGCCAAAATGTAACTATGATTCGCACTGGTTAGTTTACAGTTCATGTTTTCAGTAAAATGTATTTGCAGAATAAACACAATCGGAAAGCAAAATATTAAGTATTTTTGCTTAAAAAAATTTGTGTAATAACCTGATATCTTTTTCCTTTGTCCAGCAGAAAATAGGTTGACTATAAGAATTTGGAACTTTTAACCTGTGTCTGGTCTACCTCATGTGAGTGCTCTTGTTTGAAATCACAGAAAATGACTGTATAACACCATTTGTTACTGTACACTCATAACTTAATTTGCAAGTTTAATATGTTGTTAGATTAAAAATGTTCTCGTGTGCCAAAAAAAAGTCACGATTTGAAGATCTGCTCTCAACTAGTTTAATTGTGGAAAATTGCAACATGCACCTTGGAGGTATAGTTAGTTTGCCACTTAATTTGAACAAATTAAATCTTCAATCAGTGTGATAGATTGCAGAAAATCCTAAAGTAAGTGATTTTAAAGTTTGCAAGCCTTTCATATAAATTGGTGGATTGTGCTTGAATCTGCCAGTAAAACTAACAAAAAGAAATATAAATTCTAAACCATCATTTTTTAAAATCTCCAACAATAAATTAAACCACAGAAATGAGAGACCATATTTGAAATAATTAACTTATGGTAATATGGTAATATTTCTTACTCATTCTTCCAGTTTTAATACTTCTAATTTGGCAGCAATTGACTAAAGGGACAGAAGTTGACATGCTTTAGCTTTCTGTGCAGACTTTATGTTTATGCTTCGGCCAATTTTAAACCATTCAATGCACTTTAATGTCCTGAATCCATCTTTAATTTGGTTTATTATTGTCACATAAACCTAGATACAGTGAAAAGTTTTGTTTTGCATGCAGTACAGATAGATCATACCATACAAAGTGCATCAGAGTAATAGAACAGAGTGAAGAATACAATGTTACAGCTGCAGAGAAGTTGCATAAAGAACGGCACTAAATTTAAAATTTGAGATATCCGTTCAGACGTCTAATAACAGCGGAGAAGAAGCTGTTCTTAAATCTGTTGGTACATATGTTTAAGATTTTGTATCTTCTGCCTGACAGAAGAGGTTGGAAGAGATTATATCCAATGGGAGGGGTTTTTGATTATGTTGGCTACCTTTCCAAGACACAGAGAAGTATGGATGGAATCAGTAGATGGCAGGTTGACTTGTGTGATGGACTGGGCTATGTTGACAACTTGCTGTAGTTTCTTACAGTCCCAGGCAGAACAGTTCCCAGACCAGCCATGACACATCTGGATAGACTACTTTCTAAGGTGCATTCATAAAAATTGGTAAGATTCTTTACAGTAATGCCAAATTTCTTAGCCTCCTGTGCTTTCTTGACCATTGCATCTGTGTGGGTAGACCAGGACAGATTGTTAGTGATCATCATTCTTAGGAACTTGATGGTTCTGACCACCTCAGCTCCATTCATGTAGACAGGGTCATGCCTTCCCCCTTGCTTCCTCAAGTCAATGGCCAGCTCTTTCATTTTGCTGACATTAGGGCGAAATTGTTTTCTTTACCAAGCCACCAAATATCTTTCCCCCTTGTCATTATTTGAGATCCGGCCTACAATAATGGGGTCCTCAGTGAACTTGGAGTTAGGATGAAATTTGGCCACACTGTCATGAGTATTAGCGAGTATAGTAGGGGCTGCATATGCAGTGTAATGGGGTGCCGTTGTTGAGGATTATTGTAGAGGAGATATTGTCGCCCATTCTCATTGATTGTGGTCTATGGTTCGGGAAGTTGAGAATCCAGTTGAAGAAGGTGAAGCAGAAACTTAGGTCTCAGAGATTGGAGATTAGCTTGGTTGGAATTATAGTGATGAAGGCAGATCTGTAGTCCCTCACATAGGGATCTTTGTCATTCAGGTGTTCCAGGGATGAGTGTAGGGCCAGGGAGATGGATTTTCTGCAACCAACCTAATGCGATGGTAGGTGAATTCCAAGGGAACGAGGCAGGCTAGGAGGCTAGAGTTAATGTGACCCATGACTGACCTCTTAAAATACTTGTAGTAGGGCAAGGTTAAATATGTCAGTGAATACTCCCGCCAGCTGGTGCATGCAGGATCTGAGTGTACAGCTGGGACACCATCTAGGCCAGTTGCTTTTCGTGGATTCATTCTCAAGAAGACCGATCTGACATTTGCAGCAGTGACTGAGGGAACAGGTGCATTTGAGGCTGTCAGGGCAGGTGACTTCATTTCACTGACTTGCTGTTCAAAACAAGCGTAAAATGCATTGAGTGTACTGGAACGGGATGTATTTTTGTCCAGTATTCTGTTCTGCTTTGCTTTGGAGTCTGTTATGTCGTGTATGCCTTCCCACAAGTGACAGGTGTCCGTGTGGTTAGGTTTAGTCACTTGCTAAGTCTGATATTGACTCTTGCTGAGTCTAATGGCCTTATGGAAGTCAAATCTGGATTTCTCATAAAGGTTAGGGTTGTCTCTCTTGAACGCCACACACCTGAACTTCAGTAATGAGTGGATCTCCCACTTCATCCGTGCTTTTCGTTTGAGGAACATTTGGATTAACTTATCTGGCATGCCGTCTTCTCCACACCTGCTAATGAAGTCTGTACTGGTAGTGCCACACTCATTTAGGTTGGCCGCTGTGTTCTTGAAAATGGACCAGTCCACTGATTTCAATCAGTCCTGTAGAAGCTCGTCTGCTGCCTCAGACCAGCACTGTACTACTTTCTAAATTGGGCCTTCACGTTTCAATTTCTGTTTGCAAGCTAGGAGGAGGACCACAGAGTTGTGATCTCATTTTCCAAAATGCGAATGGAATATGGAGCAGGAGGCAACTTTGAAGATTGTGCCAGGCTAATGCAGGAAAGACATCGTCAGAGTGAAAAATTTGGATTTCTGCATTTCTTTAACTGCTCTATTACTTTGAAAATGATGGCCTGTTAAAAGCAATCAGGAATTAACATATACTGAAATAAAAGAAAGATATGTGATCAAAATGAGCAGAGTATTTTTACAATACATCAGAATGACTACCTGCATTGCTGTAGTTCCCTGTGTAATGAAGAAAGAAGTAATGCTTGACTTAGTTCTGGGACATAAAATGAAGTAAATAATTGATGTGGAAGAGGGATAATATTTTGATGAAACCAAAAGTAGATAGATTCAATTTTATAAACAAAACTGGTAGGAACTAGTGACAAAGGTTTCAGACTGCATAGAGATAAACAAGGCCTTCGGCTCAAATAAACTGGTAGTGATAGAGGGTGAATAACTATATTTCTGTGAGAGAAAACAAGGATTTAATCAATAATTTGTTTAATTATAACTAAACTTCAGCTTAAACTGGGTAACAGTTAGAGCAGACAGTGCAAAAGGCAGCACACGGAACTTGTGGTTGTGAGGTAAAAAGAGGAGTAAAATACCTGGCAGCAGTCAAGAAAGAAAATAGCAGGAGCTTTTATCAATAATAAATAAATTTTATCAATAAATAGAATATAAAAATAGTATTTGGAGAGGGAATCATCCAGGTATTGGTGGCGGTCGCGATTACTGTGTGGAGATAAATTCCAATTCGCTGGTCAGGCTATAAACAGTGAGTTCGGTTCAGTGCTCTCTCTCCAGCAGAGTTGTCCGAGGCTTTGAAGTTTCAGAGCCTGAGAGACCACCACAGTAATCGGCGAGCCCCAGGCACCAGCCTGAGTGCAGAGTAAAGGAAAGGGGCCCCTCCACATTTTCAAGAAAAACAAAGTTAATGTTTTTGAATTAATTTTACCTGGTTACTAAATCATTCCATTTGATTGTTTTGTGTTCTCTCTTCAATTCCATTTCCAACATTATTCCTCAGCTTTTAAAACTTTAAAATCAAGTCAATCTTGTTTCCATAACCTCTTCCACTTACCCCATGTTCATAAACTTCTATCATCCTGCGTAATGCAAGGTCAGCTAATTCAAATATTTCTGTGGCATTTCTGGGAACTACTAAGGTAATGTTCTGGGAGCAGCAACAAATATGAAAACTGGAATATTGGGAGCCAACAGTATAAGGTGAATTGTTGTTGGTCCCTAAAATTCTGCTGTAATTTTTAAATATAAAATGTTTAAATTGTAAAAGTGAAGTTTTGCTTCAATTGTATAAGAGTTAGGTTAGACCACAGCTATAAGTAGTTTTGGTATCTTTATCTCAGGAAAAATATTACTGCCATAGATTGTATGTAACAAAGCTTCCCCAGACTTGTTCCCGGAGCAATGGGACTGTCCTATGAAGAGAGATTGGGAAAACTGTGCCTGTATTATCCAGACTTTGGAAGAATGAAAGGTGACCTCATTAAAACTTATAAAGTGTGCTTAATGGAATAGACAGTGTGGATTCATGTAAGATGTTTTCCTGGGTTGTTAAGTCTGGAACCAGGGGACATAACTTAAAAACTAATAGGATGCTACCAAGGTCAGAGATAGAGTCACAGCATGCAAACAGACGCTTCGGTCCAACCTGTCCATGCCGACAAGATATCCCAACTCGATCTAGTCCCATCTGCCAGCACCCAGCCCATATCCCTCCAAACACTTCCTAATCATATACCCATCCAAATGCCATTTAAATGTTGCAATTGTACCAGCCTCCACCACTTCCTCTGGCAGCTCATTCCATACATGTACCACCCTCTGTGTGAAAAAGTTGCCCCTTAGGTCTCTTTTATATCTTTCCCCTCTCACCCTAAACCTATGCTCTCTAGTTCTGGACTCCCTGACCCCAGAGAAAAGACTTTGTCTATTTATCCTATCCATGCCCCTCATAATTTTGTAAACCTCTATTAAGGTCACCCCTCAGCCTCTGACACTCCAGGAAAAACAGCCCCAGCCTGTTCAACCTCTCCCTATAGCTCAAATCCTCCAACCCTGGCAACATCCATGTAAATAATTTCTGAACCCTTTCAAGTTTCACAACATCTTTCATATAGAAGGAGACCAGAATTGCACGCAATATTCCAACTGTGATCTAACCAATGTCCTGTACAGCTGCAACAAGACCTCTCAACTCCAGAACTTAATACTCTGACCAATAAAATAAAGCATACCAAACGCCATCTTGATGTGAATTTCCTTATACTTAATTAGTGTGTTGTGACCCTTCACAACCAATACGGGACAGAGCATGTACAGTGACAATGTTGTTTGATGGATTGCAAGGCCAGCAATGCTCAGTTTGCAATGATCATTTCTGGTGCATCGGTTGATGCCAGATGGTCCTCCGGTTTCATTCCTATTTTGGGGCGTTTTAGTAGTTTCATGCAACTGAATGGGTTTCTCGGGCGTTGCAAACGCCAGCTAAGGTTAAAGCACATTGCTGTCAGTTTGGAATCATAAGTAGGCCAGACCAGATAAGGTCGTGTTCTCTTCCTGAAAGGATGTAAATAAACCAGATAGATTTTGACAACAATCAACAAGGCTTTCATGCTCATGATTCAACTTTAATTTCAGATTTTATTGAACTTAACCTCCACTATCTGCCATAAAGTGATTCAAACCCAGGATAAGCGCCTGGATCTCGTGATTATTAGTCCAGTGACATTCCCATTATGCCTTCACGTCCCCTGGAGAGAGCAAAATGTCATGGAAGCATACAGCTTCCAGACGAATCTGTTGACAACTTTGTCAGTGATCAATATATGCTGTCAGAATTTTGTGATTATGATGGTTCGCATCAAGAATTACTTTTAGACAAATTGTCATCAGAACATTTATATAAACATATAAGTATACATATTTCAGAAATATTGCAATCAAAAGAATATCTCACACTGGAAAATGATATACAATATGGTGGTAGAAGCTGAAATCCAAAGCAACACAGCAGAATGATGGAAACAGAAAATCACCTGGTTCAAGAACATCATCAGATATTGTCAACTTTCTAAGTTACAGAAATACCAAAACATCACATATTAGAACAACATGAAATGTGTTCAAATCTTCTGATACTGGAAGTAACTGGTATGAATGTTGGTTTAAAACAAAATCATGCACATACAATACCCAGCTTTCACATGACATCTTTTTTTTAAAGAACCTGGGACATTCCCAGAGAACATGGAAAAAGTCAAAAGCACCACTCGAACAACAGAATAGATCATGCTTATTTCCACAAGGACGTTAATGCCCTATAGCATGCAACATTGGAAGTAGGGTCAGGCTGCTAAGAGATATTTGGCAGTCATAAACTCATGAGTAAAAGCTTTTAATCCACTATCACCATGCGACTGTCGTCAGATTCTTTTTGATTTTCTTCCTGTTCGGCTGTGTCCACAGACAGTCCGAGAAGATGAAATATCCCCCGACTGATAGGTCCCTCGCTCCACCATCTTTCTAGCATAATGGTTGTGAGGTGGGCTTTCTCTCAGTCAATTACTGACTGACTTTCATTCTGGGGGAGTGAACAGTTGCACCCTTTCTCCCAAGTAGAATGCAGCTCCCAATTTGGAGGCATGAAACAATGTCAAAGTAGGTTAGCACTTCCTGTTTGATTGTTGGCAGTGCTGGTATGCTATGGATGGGATGTGCAAATAGGATAATGCCATTTAAAATCCTTATGCTTTCCTTTAGTCTCATAGTACAATTTTCTACCAGCAGATGGCAGCCAGGCTCAATATGCTGCACAGTGCTTTGATCCAGTTCTGCACTTTAGGGACTGTATTTAATGGCAATGCATCATGTGACTTTCCTGCCTGTTCCTTCATTCGAGGGATTGGCAAGCAAATGTCATGATGCATTCGTGTCCATTAATATGAATATACAAGCAGAGGGTGATGTCAGAAGCCTGTCTACTTCCCCCCAAAAAAGAGCAATTATTAGATTGTTAAGCTCAATAAGTAAGGAATGAAATTTTACATGGCCCAATCAAAAAGAATTTGACTACTGTCTATTGCCTAGGAGAATTCCCATGGTGATTTTAGAGGATGTACTTGGGCCAAGTGAATCATTGTAGGTTTTACTGGATAAAAACTGGAACTATATAAAAACTGGAGAGGGACGGACACTGAGAAAGTAGTTGATATTGCTGTTAGAGGTGAGATGTTTATATTTTTGCATCTTGATGACAATTTTTCAAGCTGATCCATTGCAAAGGAGTATTTTCTTTTCAACTCTTTGATGAGGATATGAAATTAAGAATAAACTATTTCTCAAGTTTTCATTCACCAGCCAAAGATTCACCCTTTCAATGCCTTTGACAATGATTTCCCCCAATTTCCTTTCAAGAAATGGATTTGCAGAGACAAAGAAAGAATTGTCTTTTATTTCTCCTCTCACAGACAGGAGAAAGGACGAGATGTTTTCTCCTTCACAAGCTGCTTGCTTTTACCATATTATTTAAACACAAAGCTGTAACTACTAGCCTAGGAACGCATTTAGAAGTTGTTACTATGCTGAGCATTCCTCAACACATAAAACTGGAATTTGTTGCAAAACCAGTCAAAAGCCTGTCACTGGGCAAAACCACTATAAACACGCACCCAAGCACTGAGTGTCTAGCATCTTCCCCCATTGTACATTACAGATACAATACACAATGAGTTCTGGCAACTCATCCTCTTCTAAAATTGAAACACCTTCTTCCACAGTCTGATTTAAAGTGGTATCTTTTCCCAGTTTTAAGTCTGCCTCCAAAGGTGATCTGTATAAAACGTTGTAAATAATTATGGCCCAAGCACTGATCTCTAAACTACTCTGCTTGTTGCAGTCTGCAAGCAGAAAATTAACAACTTATACCAATGCGCTGCTTTCCGTAAGTTAGCCATCCAAAATCTACAATACATGAATATATCACTATGAACTCACCTTTTTCATTAAAAATACCGTATCAAATTACTTTTCAAATCGAAATACACTATATCCACTGATTCTCGTTTGTGCACTTTGCTAGTTATATCCTCAAAGAAATTCAATAAATTTGTCAAACATATTTTTCTTTTCCAAAAATCACATTTACTCTGCCTGACTGCACTATATTTTCTAAATGTTCTGGCACTACCTCTTTCATGATGGATTCCAAAATTTCACCAATGATGGATGTTGTGCTAACTGCCCTGATTTCAGTCACCCTCTGACAATGCCACTGCCAGGCATCCTGCCTGAGGCCGTCTGTGGACCCTCCTGTCCGCTGGCCCCTCAGATATATCAGGAATGGGGAACGGGAGAGTGCGACACATCCCAATCCACCGCTTCCAATGCCAAAACTCAATCACTATCGTACAGTTCAGGCTGCGAAAAACACACAGGAAAAGATCTATCACTTGCTGAATTGATCCCTTTTCTCCCAAATGAGAAATAGTAAGTACATTGGCACATTGTCAAGAAAATGAAGTCTTAGAAGGATCAAGTGATTTTAAAAATATAAAGGCTGAATTTTCCCAGTTTCTGAAAAACAATGTGCAATAGCAAAACATTGGGAGAATATGGCAAGAATTGGAAAGCAAAACTCAATATGGAGAGAAAACAAGTCAGATCCTGCAATCACCGTTTGAACAGTGGCATGTGTTCACTAGTGAGTGGTGAGAAGACAATTTTATATTCAGTTTCCTATTCTCCCATGTGCCAGATAGAAGCTAGGCACAGACAATTACCAACTTTAAAGTCAGAGCTGTTTACTCCTTTGGGCCTTGATCCAGGTCAACAATCTCTCACATCACAGGGCAGTGACCACCTGCATCCCCAGCCTGTGTAAGTTGGCATCAACAAGCACCCGCCTGACCTCGTGATCATGGCACATATCTGACCCACTTTAGAGTACAGTTCTCCACTTAAGTGCTGCAGTTTAGAGGGCACCGACTCCTTTCATTGTAATGTTGCTGCTATGATGCTTTGCTCATTGCAAGACATATTTAACTCATGTATTGGACGAGGATATTTTTTCAGAAGTCTTCACTTGCTCTTTTAATGCTCACTCATTTTGTATCTGTTTGGATACACATAACAACACTGCCTGGCCTTGCCTTTTTGTGCTTTGCTACCTCTTTCAGAACTTATAAACTCATTGTCCTTATATCTTGCTGTGTCTTTTAATACAGATGTAAAGCCAGACAGATTGTCAGCAGTGGGAGAAAGTGAGGACTGCAGATGCTGGAGATCAGAGTCGAGAGTGTGGTGCTGCAAAAGCACAGCAGGTCAGACAGCATCCGGAGAGCAGGAGAATCGACTTTCGGGCATGTTCTTCCTCAGTGCCTACCTACGGAACCGACTGATCCTGCATGGACACCAGACTACATTCACACACAATTTGGACCTGAACAGGACAACTAGTACATACTATAATCCAAAACCTTTGGAAATGGTTCTCTTTCAGGATCTTCCAATTCCTGATGAAGAGCTTATGCCCGAAACATTGATTCTCCTGCTTCTTGGATGCTGCCTGACCTGCTGTGCTTTTCCAGCATCACACTCTCAACTCAGGTTGTCAGCACTGATCAGTCAAGGGGGTGAACATGTTGCTGTATGACTTCTTACTATATCGATGTTATACTTACACAATCAACCAAGCAGCATATGTGGCAAACATGCATCATGTGCTTAAATTAAATGACCATATCTCAAAGTCTGAGGAGAGTAATTCTCAGTCATGAAAAGAAAGTCAGCCTTCAATCTGGGTCCACTGGCACAGCAGTGGGTCAAGGACATGGTCAGGAGAAACTGAGGACTGCAGATGCGAGAGATCAGAATCGCAGCAGTTCAGACAGCCTCCGAGGAGCAGGAGTTGACATTTTGGGCATAAGCCCTTCATCAGGAATGTGGGGGAGGAGGTGAGTGGGTGGGGCGGGGGGACGTGTGGTGAGGAGGGGAAAGGGGCTGAGAGATAAATAAGAGGGGGTGGGGTTGGGGTAAGGTAGCTTGGAAGGCAATATGTAGATGTAGGTGGTGGGGTTATGGTGATAGTTTGGAATGGAGGGTGGAGTGGATAGGTGGGAAGTAAGATGGACAGGTAGGACAGTTCAAGAGGAAGGGGTCAAGTTGGAGGGTTGGATCTCGGATGAGGTGGGGGAAGGTGTGATGAGGAAACTGGTGAAATTGACGTTGATGCTGTATGGTTGGAGGGTCCCAAGGTGGAAGCGGAGGTATTCTTCCTCCAAGTGTTGGGTGGCTAGGATTTGGTGGTGGTGGAGGCCCAGGACTTCCATGTCCTTGGCAGAGTGGGAGGAGGAGATGAAGTGGTCGGCCACAGGGTAGTGGGTTGCTTGGTGTATATGTCCCAGAGATGTTCTCTGAAATGTTCCACGAGTTAGCTTCCTGTCTCGCCAATGTAGAGGAGATCACATCGAGAGCAATGGACACAGTAGATGAGGTACTTGGATGTGCAGGAAAATTTCTGCTGGATGTGGAAGGATCCTTTGGGGCCTTGGATGGAGGTGTGGACGCAGAGTTTACACCTCTTACGATGGCAAGGCTAGGTACCAGAAGTGGAGGGTAGGTTGGTGGGGGGGGGGTGCGTGGACCTAACAAGGGAGTCACGGAGGGAATGGTCTCTGCAGAATGCTGATGGGGGTGGGGAGGGAAATATACCTCTGGTGGTGAGGTCTGACCATAGGTGGTGGAAATGGTGGTGGATGATGCATTGTATCAGGCGATTGATAAGGTGGTAGGTCAAGCATTGTGTGTGTTGGGAGTCAGTGCGTATGTAATTCTACATTCTGCCATGGTCATTCCTGCAGATGCAGTTTAACCAGTCCAGGTATTTGTGTTAGGTCCATCAAGGAGCTGCACAGAGATCAGTCAGGGGGTTCGTCATTTATCACTTGGGACTGTCTGCCAAAAACAGTCAATAGAGTGAGCCATGGTCAGGTGGTCTGTATAGTAAAAGTGAAGTAGCGGGGAAGGGTTATCAGGGGCTATGGCTACAGGAGCGATGTTGGGAAAGTCATTTGTGAGGATTGGAGACATTACCTCAGATTAATTGAGATAATTGTGAATGGAGGACAACTCAAACTATAAAAGTGAGAGACAACAGAGCATTGGAGAGTAAGGGGTACTGAGGGAGGGAGGACATCAGCGGTCACTTCTGCCCTGTCTTCAATAGGGGGTCAGTGCACAACTATGTTTCACATGAGTAAGCTTTACACCTGGAGCTCAAGGATGAAGTGGGGAGATCAGCAGTTAAACAAATGGATTGAGTGAGAACATGGTGAAGTGTGAAGCTAACATTATAGGGGTGTTGATTAACTCAGTTGACAGGATGTGTGGTTTGAGTTGAAAAGTGTGGTGCTGGAAAAGCAACAGCAGGGTGAGGTAGTATCCAAGGAGCAGAAGAGTCGAAGTTTTGGGCATAATCCCTTCATCAGGAATCAGATATTTCTGATGAAGGGCTTAGACCCTGAAACGTCGACTGTTCTGCTCCTCGGATGCTGCCTGACCTTTTGTGCTTTTCCAGTGCCACACTTTTTGACAATAACTCTCCTGCATCTGCAATCCTCATTTTTACCTGGATGGGTGATTTGTAATGCAAAGTGACACCAGTAGTGTAGGTTCAATTCTTGCACTAGTTGAGATTACCATGAAGGTCCCACCTTCTCGACCGCGCTCCTCACCTGAGGCTTGGTGACGTCCAGGTTAAAATGTCACCAGTCATCTCTCCGTGTTTAAAAAGTGGCCCTTTGGAGCTGTGGCAACTTTACCTTCCCTATATATGTGTGGTGCATACATAATAAGGCAAATCATGGTAAATTGCATAAGATCATTCACTAAACTCATGAGGCAAACCCTCCAAAAACTCCCCAAAAAATTCACCTTGAGCTGATTTTGGACAAAATTTGGCGGATAATGATAGAATATAGCAATAAAAGTGCATTGCAACAACTGTCTTAAGTTCTTTTAACAAGGGGTAGACGTAGTATATCTGGATTTCAAGAAGGCATTTAGTAAACTGCCGTGTGAAAGGCTGATACACAAGCTAAAATCACATGCAGTTAGGGATAATTTATTAGCTCAGATAGAGGATTGCCTAATCAAGAAAAGGCAGAGTCTGGACAAATGGGTCTTTTACTGGTTAGCCAGATATAACTAGGGGGTTGCAACAGCATTCAGTCCTTGGGCTGCAATGATTTACAATCTATATTAATGACTTGGATGCATGGATAAAAAATACTATAGCCAAATTTGCACTGACAATAAAATAGTAGGGAAAGTGA
Organism: Chiloscyllium plagiosum; assembly: GCF_037043375.1. Classification (NCBI taxonomy): domain Eukaryota; kingdom Metazoa; phylum Chordata; class Chondrichthyes; order Orectolobiformes; family Hemiscylliidae; genus Chiloscyllium; species Chiloscyllium plagiosum. The sequence goes on from NW_028270150.1 coordinate 59,317,786, forward strand.
GTTGAAATGAAGAAATAAGGAATTTACAATTCGATATGGAGGGGTTTGGTGAATGGGCCAGAACTCAATGCTCACCCTATCATTTTAGGCAAAATGTTACAGCCAAAATGCATGCCTGAACCAAGCACTAGGCCTCTTACATTTTCAATTATGGCAGGAATTATCTTTTTTAGGCCTACTGCACCAAAATGAATTGCTTTGATTGAAAGCAGTCTTCTAAGTCACAAAAAGATATAGGAGTTGACTCATATCATTTCCTCAATATTTTATTTTCTGTCATCTCAACTACATCAGCAAGCAATGAGAAAAATAATTTACAAAATTATTCTTCTTTAATTTACCATTATTGCTTCCTTTATAACAAGTTGAGAATCTAAGGTCAGCAGGCCAGGATAATGGAATAACCAATTGTAAATGTTATGTGCAAAAAATAAACTGTAAAGTGCACTGTAAGATTTTGAGACCTGACATTGATCCCAATCATTATAATTATGATGTCAAAACATTATTTATACTGACCCTCTTTGCGTTTAGATTTTTCTTTGCTTAAAAATAAAGCATGTTGTAAACTGAATGCACAGGCTCATGGGAACCATTGCATCTCCAGTGGAAGTTCACAACTATGTTGTCAGATTGTTGTAAAAGTATAGTTGGTTCATTGACTCCCATTAAATGGATTGAATCTGTCATCTCTTATGTGATTTGGCCCATAAGTGACTTCAGTTCTACACCTTTTAACTGCCCTCCAAAATGGACTCAGAAGACACACCACGAAACAGCAATAAATTCTGCTATTACTAATAATGCCAACCTCCTGAGAATGGATATGACAGATTCAGGACAGTGAGTAACCTCACAGGAATAGAGGCGAATAATAGAACCCAGGAAATAGTTTGCAAAATGGCTTCTGCATAGGATTGTGTCTTACTATCCAAACTGGTGTTTATTATGTATTCTGGCAGAATGTGTTTGTTTGTGGTGGGAGCGGGGAAGGGGGATTAGTACTATTTAATGTTATTTTCATTTGTTGTGCTAATATTATGATGTACGCCCCTCACTGGGAGTACTGCTGACCACATTTAGAAATCACAGGTGGGCTAACTTGACATGATTTTCCATCTGCACATGCAGCTCACTGTATAAAAGTAAATCACTTAAGTCAATAGCATATGGCCTGCAGTGGTTCAAAAGGGCAGCTCACCACCACCTTCTCAAGGGCAACTAGGGATAGATAATAAACAGCCAGTGACACGTTTTCCCCACAAGTGAATAAAAAAGTTTTAATATTAAAAACTCAAAGTCTAAGTAATTATTTGTCACTCTTCTAGTGTCAAAACAACAATTAAAAAAGCTAGAAGTAAGCAATATTTGAAGTTATTAATGTCAGAAAAGGAAAGGATTGTAAGTATCTGTCCTACACTACATTGTATGTGTATTCAATGCATGTGGCCAATTTATAGAGTATAAAAATCTCACACTTTAGCTTACTGAATAAAACTTGTGACAAGACACAATCACTTGAATAGCTGTGACATTATCTAAATCAGCACTTGAAAGTAAATTCCAAATTCTGTATTTACAGTATAAAGTTCTATGTTTCCAGAATTTGTTATGCTGGAAACAATAATACTTTAATCAATTTTACATTTATGCAGTAAATACATTCTCAATGGTACTGATACTACGCAATAAACATATAAACATAACATTGCATTACCCATTATGTTACATGAAGTCTTAACCACTTAAAATTAATGAATGGATACTGAAATAATTTTTAAAAGTACATTAAATGAACAATGTAATCGTTTTTCTGCAAATAACAAAGTATAATGTATAATTTAAACCAATTTATAATCTTGCCAGAGAATACAATCAATGTATGGTTGCAGTCCATGCCCATATGCCTGATTTTCTTTTACTTGTAACCCTAGTTTTAGGTTAAATTGCTTGTGGTTAGTAGTTAAAAGTGGAACGTCCTCCTGAGTTGTCAGATGATCTACTACTGCCTAGGGAAATATAATGAATTACCTATGAGCAAATGAGTAAATTCGGAAGTAAGAAAACAAATTGCAGTAAATCAATGTAATAATTTAATAAGCGATCTGTGAAAGCACATGATTGTGATTTTGTGTGGAATATCCATTACCCTAAGGATCTCCTGCAGTGTTAAATTTTTTTATGATCTCATCAGGCCACAAAGAACAAACCTTTCACTATGACATTGTTATCCTCACTCTGGGTCAGAAGGGACAGGTTCAACTGCCCCAGAAAATTAATTTGTATAATTATTCGACCATGAGGTACACACTCTAACATGTTTAAAGGATGACACAATTGTTCACAGGGAAAACTGCATAAAATTTAAAAAGGGGAACAGAGAATGCCCAATACAGGCCCTAAAATACCAAAATCTTTTCATGCCTTCTCATGCAGATCTCGAGCCTGACAGAAATATGTGATTCTGCCACTATCGCTTTACAGACATCGCTACCTGAAACTGAGCAAATTTGACTGGATATTTGACATTAAATTAATTGTTTAAAGAGTGAAATATGTAGTCTGTAATTGATTATTTTGCCTCCAAATGTAAAAGCTGCAGTAATTCATAAATTTGGCACCACTAAGCTGATAAAGATTTGATACTATAATACCCCTCTGGGCCAATCCCGAATTTTCCTTAAATGGAAAGGCCCAAACTACAATTTAAATTAGTAATCAAGGTTACTTTATATGCAAGGTAAACACATCGCCACCAAAAGGTTGTTGGTTTTAAAGGATAGTCCAGAATTATATGGGGGGCACAGTGGCACGGTGGTTAGCACTGCTGCCTCGCAGCGCCGGAGACCCGGGTTCAATTCCCGCCTCAGGCGACTGACTGTGTGGAGTTTGCACGTTCTCCCCGTGTCTGCGTGGGTTTCCTCCGGGTGCTCCAATTTCCTCCCACAGTCCAAAGATGTACAGGTCAGGTGAATTGGCCATGCTAAATTGCCCGTAGTGTTAGGTAAGGGGTAAATGTAGAGGTAGGGGTATGGGTGGGTTGCGCTTCAGCGGGTAGGTGTGGACTTGTTGGGCCGAAGGGCCTGTTTCCACACTGTAATGTAATCTAATCTAATCTAATATTGCTCTGGCAGAGGAGAGGACACCGTGGCAGGACTAATATTCTTCTGATAGTTTCTTTGGCTTTCAAAGGTAAGGAATCGACTACCTTTCTGTAGCAATGTTTGTGAGTTCCTTAATCCCTCACACCAGCTGTCAGGTGGTAAGTAGGTTACATAAAAGTCATAGAGCAGCCTAGTAAGTCTGCAGATAATCCACCCCAGCATCCCTCCCTCCCCCCCCCCCACCCCACCAAACATGGCCACTTCATTGCTATATCACTGAAGATGTATCCATGTATTTTACAGGTAAAGGATTAGGTTGAAGAAGCAATGCACAATCCAGTTGATGGAATTAGTTTGAGTCTCAATGCAGCCATAAACAGACAACCCACTTGATCTCTATCCTTAATTAGAGTTTCAGGACAAACTAAAAAAGGAAGCTGAAGTTAGTTGACAAATCATGGGCGGCACGGTGGCACAGTGGTTAGCACTGCAGCCTCACAGCGCCAGAGACCCGGGTTCAATTCCCGCCTCAGGCGACTCTCTGTGTGGAGTTTGCACATTCTCCCCGTGTCTGCGTGGGTTTCCTCCGGGTGCTCCGGTTTCCTCCCACAATCCAAAAAAAATGTGCAGGTTAGGTGAATTGGCCATGCTAAATTGCCCGTAGTGTTAGGTGAAGGGGTAAATGTGGGGGGTGGGTTGCGCTTCGGCGGGTCGGTGTGGACTTGTTGGGCCGAAGGGCCTGTTTCCACACTGTAATCTAATCTAATCTAAAAAAATCTAATCTAAATAAAAATTAACCGGAGGATTGCAAACAGAATGGATTAAGTAATTACAGAACAGCTAGTCTTGTGCAAATTGGTGGGTTAAGAGAAGCAGGACAATCTGCCACTTAGAAAGGCATGAAATAATTAAGAGTTGCTGACATGGATTTGGTAAGGGAAGATTGACTAACTTTAATAACTTAATTGAATTTTTTGATGAGGTAATTAAGATGTTTGATAGGGGTAATGCAGTTGATGTGGTATATAGAGATTTTAATAAGGCTTTTGACAAGGTTCCACATGGTTCTAATTAAAAGTAAAAATCATGGGATTCAAGGTAATGTGACAAACCGAATATAAAGTTAGTTCAGTGGCTGGAAGCAAAGGGTGAATGCTGACAGGTGGTTTTGCTTCCAGTGAGGTTCCACAGGGGACAGTACTAGGTCTTCCTTCCCTTTGAGGTACACCTTAATGATTTAAACTGAAATGTAGTGGCATGACCAAGATGTTTGCAGATGACAGCAAAATTGGTCACATGGTTGATAGTAAGGCATAAAGGTACAGATTGTAGGAGGTTATAAACAAAGTAATAAATGGAATTCAACCTGGAGAAGTAGAAGGTGATACATTTGAGGAAATTGAACCAAACAAAGGACAAAGTAGAGGAACCACAGAATAGGTTTCCACAGATAACTAAAAGTAGTGGGATAGATCAATAACGTGGTTAAAAAAAGACATATTGAATACTTTTTTTTAAATTAGCTGAGACATAGAATGAGGGCAAGGAGGTTTTGCTGGCGTTTTTTAAAACACTAGAATACTGTGTAAACAGTTCTGGTCAGGTCGTTCTGGAAAGAGTAGAGAGGATACTCAGAAGCTTCACAAGGGTGTTTCTAGGACTGGAAAATTGCAGCTATGAGGAAGGATTGGATATCCTGACATTGTTTTCCTTGAAATAGATGAGGCTCAGGGGTATTTGTCAGAGGAAAATCGATATTTCAGGCAAAAGTCCTTCATCAGGAATGATGGCAGGGAGCCTTTATCTCTCCACCCCAGAGGCTCCCAACCTCATTTCTGATGAAGGGCTTTTGCCCAAAACATTGATTTTCCTGCTCCTCGGATGCTGCCTGACCTGCTGTGCTTTTCCAGCACCACTCTAATCTAGACTCTGATTTCCAGCATCTGCAGTCCTCACTTTTGCCTAGGGTATTTGTCAGAGGTGCACAAGGTTGAAAGCAACCTGGACAAAGTGGATGAGAAATGCTTAGTAGACCAGCCAGTGACAAAGGGCATAGACTTAAAGTGACTGGTAGACGGATTGGGAGGAGATGACTTTTTGATTCATCTAGATGGTGGTAGGAATCTGCAACTCATGGCCTGAAAGATTTGTAGAGGCAGAACCCCTTGGCTCACTTAAAAGGTACCTGGATTTGCAGCTGAAGTCCTGTTATATCAAGGGTCACAGCCAAACTGCGAGAAAACGGGATTAGAATGGTTAGCTTGTTTTGCAGCAAGTGCAGACACAATAAGCAGAGTGGGCTCCTTCTAACTTATAAATTTTTCTACATTTTCTAAATATAAATATCTGAAGAGACATGCAGTGTTACAGATTAGCGGTATGGAGTGGGGAACATGTGCATAGCTCCTTAGGAAGGCCAGCACAGACACAATGCATCAAAATGCTCTCTACTGTGCTGTAATGATTTCATAAATATTCTGCACCCACTCATTACCTTTATGTGGAGATGCCGGTGTTGGACTAGGGTAAATAGAAGTCAGATGACAGCAGGTTATAATCCAACAGGTTTATTTGAAATCACAAGCTTTCCGAGCACTGCTGTTATGTCAGGTGAAGGAAATAAACCTGTTGGACTAAACCTGGTGTTGTGTGACTTCTGACTTCATCACTTTGAGGGTGTACACGTCAGATGACTTTTCATAAGGAGTGTGCAATGCTGCCCTTGTTAAAAAAACGGATCTGGCTGGTGAGTTATTTCCTTTCTTTTGGTTTTTGTGGATTTAAAGTCAGTGCTTGCTGTGTGTAATCATGATTTAGGACACTGTAACTAACAGAAAAATAGCCAGCTTCCTCTTTGAGGTGTGACAAAGGTTGGTGGGAATTCCAAAGAAACTTCAAGCTAATATTACCAACCTGAATCACTTCCTTCCAGGATCAAGACTGAAGCAAGTTAAGCCTTAGACTATAATAATAATTTGGAGAAAGTGAGGACTGCAGATGCTGGAGATCAGAGCTGAAAAATGTGTTGCTGGAAAAGCGCAGCAGGTCAGGCAGCAAACAACGAGCAGGAGAATCGACGTTTCGGGCATAAGCCCTTCTTCAGGAATGAGGAAGGTGTGCCAAGCAGGCTAAGATTAACGGTAGGGAGGAGGGACTTGGGGGAGGGGCGTTGGGAATGCGACAGGTGGAAGGAGATTAAGGTGACGGTGATAGGCCGGAAAGGGAGTGGGAGCGGAGAGGTCGGGAAGAAGATTGCAGGTCAAGAAGGTGGTGCTGAGTCCGAGGGTTGGGACTGAGATAAGGTGGGGGGAGGGGAAATGAGGAAGCTGGAGAAATCTGCATTCATCCCTTGTGGTTGGAGGGTTCCTAGGCGGAAGATGAGGCGCTCTTCCTCCAGGCGTCATGTTGCCATGGTCTGGCGATGGAGGAGGCCAAGGACCTGTAAGTCCCTGGCAGAGTGGGTGGGGAGTTAAAGTGTTCAGCCACGGGGCGGTTGGGTTGGTTGGTGCGGGTGTCCCAGAGGTGTTCTCTGAAACGTTCCGCATATAGGCTGCCTGTCTCCCTAATGTAGAGGAGGCCACATCGGGTGCAGCGGATGTAGTAAATGATGTGTGTGGAGGTGCAGGTGAATTTGTGACGGATATGGAAGGATCCTTTGGGGCAATGGAGGGAAGTGATGGGAGGAGGTGTGGGCACAAGGTTTGCATTTCTTGCAGTTGCAGGGGAAGGTGCTGGGAGTGGAGGTTGGGTTGGTGGGGGGAGTGGACCTGACGAGGGAGTCGTGGAGGGAGTGGTCTTTCCGGAATGCTGATAGGGGAGGGGAGGGAAATATATCCTTGGTGATGGGGTCTGTTTGGAGGTGGCGGAAATGACGAAGGATGATGCAATGTATATGGAGGTTGGTGGGGTGGTAGGTGAGGACCAGTGGGGTTCTGTCCTGGTGGCGATTGGAGGGGCGGGGTTCAAGGGCGGTGGAGCGGGAAGTGGAGGAGATGCGGTGGAGAGCATCGTCAACCACGTCTGAGGGGAAATTGCAGTCTTTGAAGAAGGAGGCCATCTGCGTTGTTCGGTATTGGAATTGGTCCTCCTGGGAGCAGATGCGGCGGATGCGAAGGAATTGGGAATATGGGATGGCGTTTTTACAGGGGGCAGGGTGGGAAGAGGTGTAATCTAGGTAGCTGTGGGAGTCGGTCGGTTTATAGTATACGTCCGTGTTGAGTCGGTTGCCCGAGATAGAAATGGAGAGGTCTAGGAAGGGGAGTGAAGAGTCTGAGACGGTCCAGGTAAATTTGAGATCGGGGTGGAAGGTGTTAGTAAAGTGGATGAACTGTTCAACCTCCTTGTGAGAGCACGAGGTAGTGCCGATACAGTCATCGATGTAGTGGAGGAAAAGGTGGGGTTGGTGCCAGTGTAGCTGCGTAGCCAGCTTCCTTTACAGAACCAACGCAAAGCACCCAACCTCTGAGTGCTGTGGTGAAAGCTCAGACTGAAGACCTGAAAATGCAGACTTCTCTTTGAAGCTCAGTCTGCCACCATCATAACTGTGGATGTCAATGCTCAAAAGGCATGGTGTTCTCAAAAGTACCAGTGTTCCATGGAGCTTGAAACTGCTGTCTTCCCCTGTCTTGCGTTTAATGCTATACCATCACTCCCTTTGCCATTGCTGGTCAGTCAGCCAATCCAGGCTCCTGCACCAATGTTGAAATGGTATTGTCATAAGTTGGATCTTCCAGGGCCAGATCTTTGAAATCAGAGTGATGTTCATCACCATGTGCCAAATTACTCTCTGTATGTTGAATTCAGAAACTTTAAATGATTGTACAATTCATTAAATACTTCTGATTAAGTATCAACCAGTTAAAAACTAATAAGCAACTAATCTGAAAGTTGCTGATGATTTCTTTAAATGTTCTGTTATTTTTATTCATTTGTGTAGTATAAGAATTGCTTACAAGGTTAGCATTTATTGCCTATTCACCAATAGTGTTGATGGCCTCCTCCATCACCAGACCATGGCAACACAACGCCTGGAGGAAGACGCCTCATCTTCCGCCTAGGAACCCTCTAACCACAAGGGATGAATGCAGATTTCTCCAGCTTCCTCATTTCCCCTCCCCCCACCTTATTTCAGTCCCAACCCTTGGACTCAGCACCGCCTTCTTGACCTGCAATCTTCTTCCCGACCTCTCCGCCCCCACCCCACTCCGGCCTATCACCCTCACCTTGACCTCTTTCCACCTATCGCATTCCCAACGCCCCTCCCCCAAGTCCCTCCTCCATACCTTTTATCTTAGCCTGCTTGGCACACCTTCCTCATTCCTGAAGAAGGGCTTATGCCCGAAACGTTGATTCTCCTGTTCCCTGGATGCTGCCTGACCTGCTGCGCTTTATAATAATAATTTGTCTCCTTCCACATGACAAACTAGTAAAATTTTAATTCATATGTATAATGCTGAGAAACACTGGCTGTGAAATGTGTTAAGCTCGAGAATATTTTTAAGGAACAATATTGTGTGTGTTTAACACACAACTATTGCTTCTGATACAGGTAATATGTAAATATAATGCCATTAGCTTACTTAGGTGATTTCTGCATGCAGCCAGTGTTAAGCATACTTTTGAATAGCTGCATATCTGAGCAGAGGAGCAAAGTCTTCAGGGGCTTGCATCATTTAAAGCAAACCTGCACTACTCAAACAAGAAGAGCATTTTGTGACTGTTGTACAATCTGGAACTGGCTGAAGAATAGAATCTTTGCAAGAAAAATGCTCAATTATGACACAGTCAATGTTCCCAGTGCCCTGAGGGTCTGTGCTCACTGATCAGTGTGCAGTGCTGTTTGCAGTATTAATTTCCAGTCTATGGTGTACAGACTTTGAAGGTCTGTGCAGAGGAGAAGAAGAGGGAACATAAGACACAATGTAGCACAGTGTGAGCTCCAAGATTTTCTAACACTACATCAGAAACTGTTGTTCAGAAGTTATAGAATGAGGAGTGATTTCATCCACTGCAAAGGGGCAGGAGGCTCTGTTGACAACCTGTCAGAAGGCAGGAGGTGCAGATAGTTGCAATGGTCAATGCCAGGATTGTGGCAGCAAGGATTTTGACACAATGATGAAAGAAGTTCAATGTCCTTACACAAGTTGATGGGGTCAGTGACTGCATCTTTCAATGTCATGTTCCACCAACTACATCAGTGGTCTCAGCCACTGCTCAGTTCACCCAAACCACAATCACTCACTGATCAATAACCTCAACCAATCAGAGCTCACACCCAACTTTCACAGTTTCACCTCTTCTGCACAATCATGGTACTGCTGTAAGCTTCAATCCCATATCTCTCAGTTAGCTCAAGCTGTCAGTGATTCATGATGACTATATCAGGCAAACACATTGCACCCCACCCTACTAGTTTCTCTTGTAGGACACAGTATCAGCAAGACCTAAGCCAAGCCAATCATGCGAGTCTCCATATCCATAGAAACAATAATGTACACCACCATTGGAAAAGCTTCACTGAGGCCGTGGAAAGCAGTGGGGCTGAAAATATTTAAAGATAACTGTATCTTCTAACTTCATCTTCCTTCTCATAATCAATTTCCTATTTATCAAACAATTACTAATTACCTAGATGATGCAAGCATACAATACCCACAGTTACTCCACCTCAAGCATACCCTTGTGGCTCTCTTTATTCAGAAACCCAGGAGCTATCACCTGATCAGTCAGTGGTGAAAAAGGAAAAAGAGAGAGCAAAGAAAAGCAAGAAGAAGGGAGCTACGAGGAGAAACAATGTCACACACTCCCATACTCACCATAGTCAGCTCAGCTCAGCAACTCTCCCAGTTTATACTTTGGAGATAGCAAAGAGATGGAATCTTACATCAGACGCAAGGAGCCTGTGCAGGACAAAATGCCAGCTCTCAAAGGGCAAGGCCATTCTGGAGCTTACTGCAGTAATATTAAATGGGGATTTCAATGGGGCAGCGTACAGCAAAATGATGCTCAATGCACTGACACACCTGCCAGAAAACCTATGGTCATTTCAGGGAGCAAGAGACAGTGTCATCTTCGCGCAGAGCTTTGCAAAACCTGTACTATCCTTTCCAGCAAGAAAATGGTTGCAAACCCTATTAGAACACTTGCAGGGCCTAGTAAGTTGGATGATGTATCAGCTTCCTTTACAGAACCAACGCAAAGCACCCAACCTCTGAGTGCTGTGGTGAAAGCTCAGACTGAAGTCCTGAAAACGCAGACTTCTCTTTGAAGCTCAGTCTGCCACCATCATAACTGTGGATGTCAATGCTCAAAAGGCATGGTGTTCTCAAAAGTACCAGTGTTCCACGGAGCTTGAAACTGCTGTCTTCCCCTGTCTTGCGTTTAATGCTATACCATCACTCCCTTTGCCATTGCTGGTCAGTCAGCCAATCCAGGCTCCTGCACCAACGTTGAAATGGTATTGTCATAAGTTGGATCTTCCAGGGCCAGATCTTTGAAATCAGAGTGATGTTCATCACCATGTGCCAAATTACTCTCTGTATGTTGAATTCAGCAACTTTAAATGATTGTACAATTCACTAAATACTTCTGATTAAGTATCAACCAGTTAAAAACTAATAAGCAACTAATCTGAAAGTTGCTGATGATTTCTTTAAATGTTCTGTTATTTTTATTCATTTGTGTAGTATAAGAATTGCTTACAAGGTTAGCATTTATTGCTAATCACCAATAGTGTTGATGGGAGCTTCTACCCATTGCTCAATAGGTGCTCAGCATTGCCAGGTTAAGAAAGGGTGTTATCTGGAATGTTCAGGTCACAATGCTACCTTTGATGCCAAATTCGTATTACGTGTTGGCTCACAATGCCATCTGCTTATGTGCCATAATCTTGATGCACACCCATTGGGCCCACACAAATTGTCTTACCAAAATGATTTTCAGTATAACTAGCAATGAAACAATGCTGCTCTTCATGTGAGAAATAGAGGGGCTGAGGAAAAACATTTAGCAGGCCATTATTTGTCAAGTGAACTCCTGATGTAAGTTTTGCAAATCCAGAGAATGCTGTAGATAAACAGACTTCTAAATGGAACCAGAGATTAAAACAAAGTCCTACAATATGCATTGCTATTACACCAAATCAGTTGTGAATCAGTCTGGGCATGTACATTTTTTGACATGAGACATAGCAATCTTCATCAGAGAGTAAGTGGGCACCATTGGGGTTGTGGATTATATGAAAACTGGGGAAGATAAGCAGCCTGGAATAATGAGCAAAGAGCCAGTGCTTTCTAATTGTAAATCAGGAAGAAGGACAGATAAAACACAATCAAGGAATGGCAAGAGGTGGGTGATGGTCTACGGTTAGCAAGTAAGCACTGGAGTACCAACATCATAGGCCTGAGAGGTCCAAATATTGGCATAGGAACTGCTCGCCTCATACAAACCAGGCACCTTCCTACTATCACCACACCCTGGCCCAAGTAGACATTGTAAGTGAGAGATCTTACTGCATGTCCAGGACCATGACACATAATTCTAAACTATTATTTGCATCGTTATCACAACAGTCCTACGTCTGCAGTACTTTCATTTACTGCAAACTTTAGAATTTTTTTTCCCACCGAAGTAATGGGTTAAGCTTTGGTGTCGATATCATCCCCACTGCAATTTAAACAGTGAAGTAAAATCAAAATATCTAATTAAAATTAATTCCAATGGATTCACAGTAGTTTAAGGTTGCTTAGCTGGGAAACAATGACATAGTAGTATTGTCACTGACTTAATAATCCAGAGCCATACTCACAGATTCAAACACCACCTTGGAAGCTGGTGGGATTTAAATTCAATTAGTAAGGGTGGTATTGAAGCCAATGCTAATAATAGTAACAATGAAGCTCATTGCCATAAAATACAATCTGCCCAAATGTATTTTAGAAAAGGAAATTTGCCACCCTTACTGGGTGGAGTCTTATTGCGATTCCAGACCTACAAAATGTGGAAAAGTGTTAATTTCAGGGAGCTTTATAGAGAGTTTCCCTCTGTGGGCCTTATGAACATCACAATTTTATGATGTTCACCTCATTAAGTATGTCCGGCATACTTGCACTCAGAATGTAGATGTGCCCAGTGATGCTGGAGCCTATGACATTCACACTTCAATCACTATACATAAATCCAGCAACCCACAATGTCAAATACTGTCTGGTCTAAAGCAGCCACCCAGGTCAATATGGTGTCCAATCTGGAGAAATTATAATCATGCTGCAAGAATGTTAATGATTTTTTGCATGAGTAACCGACTCTATTTTCTCTCTGTTACCTCACTCTAACTCTACCACTGCACACCTCCCATGTAGTCTAATGATGGGCATTTGTCTGATAACAGGAGTTAGTGAGTTCCAGTACTGCACTATAAGTGAGTCTGAACTGTGCCATGTTGATGTAGTGAGGCTGGTACTTTGCTGATATCAGATTCTGTCGTCAGAAGGTGTAGATGGGTCACTGCCTTTGGAGCAGGTCTTGGATTTTGGGGAATGATGGCCAAGGTGGATGCCTGAAAAAGATCCAGAGAGCACTGGGCATAAGGTACCCACTCAGATACTTATATCAAGAATTGGTCTATCTACTTCCTCTCCAACAATTGGGAAGATAGAAACCTTCATGTTTTTCTTTAAACATTGCCATTAGCAACTTGCTATGAAAGAAGTGAGATTAAGTAAGAATGAGATGCTAATGCATGCAGAAAGTTACCTTGCTGCTCTCTAATAATGAGATTCTGATCTAGCCATTGAAACCTTCAGTCAATAATTGAATTTTAATTTCTTTACATTAGGAATCTAGTCTTCTCATCTCGCCATATTTTCCCAAGTGTCCTGCCATTGTCCACATCATTCAGTGGCTGGGAAAGGCCTGATTAGCCATTGAGTTCAGGACAATTTGAGATGGGCCACAAATGCTGGCCTTGGCAGAGATGTCTACAACCTATGAAAAACAAGAAAACACACACAGTAGGGATAAGCTTTCATGTGAGACAGGTGGATCTGTAAAAGAGTCTTTAGCATATCTAAAAGAAGGCTTTGGTAGTCAGGATGCAAGTTCTTTACCACAGAGTTCGCAGCCTCTGACCTGATCATTGTGCAGGTTGGTATAGTTAGGTTCTGATCAATGGTGACTCCTCCAGAATGTTGTTGTTGGGAAATTGAACAATGGTAACAACATGGAATGTGAAGGGGAGATGATTGGATTCTTTGTTGTTGCGACTGATGAATATTTGACACTTGTTTAGCACAAATACCACTTGATAGTTCATTTTTTAGAATCCCAACAGTGTGGGAACAGGCCATCTGGCCCAACAAGCTCACACTGGGCCCCCGAAGAGCACCACCCCCATTACTCTACATTTTCCCTGACTAATGCTGCTAGCCTACACATCCCTGAACATTAATCCACCTAACTTGCATATCTTCGGACTATGGGAGGAAACCAGAGCACCTGGAGGAAACACACACAGTCGACCGAGGCTGGAATTGAACCCGGGTCCCTAGTGCTGTGAGGTAGCAGTGCTAACCACTGAGCCACCAAGCCACCCATTCTCAGACCAACTCTGAATAGTTTTGCTTCATGTGGACCTGAACTGCTACAACAATGACCAGCAAATATTCTCACTTCTAACTTTATGATAGAGTGAAGGCCACTGAGGAAGCAGCTGAAGATGGTTGTCACAGGTCATTGGGAAACTCCGGCAGTGATGGTTGAGCTAACGTGATTTTTCTCTAACACTCAAAATCGTATTTCTTTGTTTTATGTATAACTCCAACCAATTCAAGTTCTTCCTCCATTCCTTGATGCTATAATTAGTCAAATGCTTTGTCAATATCAAGGCTGGTCAGTCATCTTATCTTCAGAATTCTATTTTTTCTTCATTTTTGAACAAAGGCTGTGATAAGCACATAAACTGCATGGTCCTGGTTTGGCAATTAGTGTACTGATGGAGACTCCTGTTTTAAGAACATAGAATATCGAACATTACAGTGCAGCATAGGCCCTTCGGCCCTCGATGTTGCACCGACTCGTGGAACCAATCTGAAGCCTATCTATCCTATAGTATTCCATTTTCATCCATACGCCTATCCAATGACCATTTAAATGCTCTTAAAGTTGGTGAGTCTACTCAGTTGCAGGCAGTGCGTTCCATGCCCCAACTACTCTTTCAGTAAAGAAACTACCTTTGACATCTGTCCTTGATCTATCACCCCTCAATTTAAAGCTATGTCCCCTCGTGCTAGCCATCACCATCTGAGGAAAAAGGTTTTCACTGTCCACCCTACCTAACCCTCTGATTATCTTAAATGTCTCAGTTAAGTCACCTCTCAACCCTTTCTCTAACGAAAACAGCCTGAAATCCCTTAGCCTTTCCTCATAAGACATCCTTCCATACCAGGCAACATCCTGGTAAATCTCCTCTGCATCCTTTTCAATGCTTCCACATTCTCCCTATAATGCGGCAACCAGAACTGTGAACAATATTCCAAGTGTGGCTGCATCAGAGTTTTGTACAGCTGCAACATGACCTCATTGCTCCGAAACCAAATCCCTCTACCAATAAAAGCCAATACCTGTATGCCTTCTTAACAACCCTATCAATTTGTGTGGAAACATTCAGGATTCTGTATACATTGACACTGAGATCTCTTTGCTCATCTATACTACTAAGAATCTTACCATTAGCCCAGTACTCTGTATTCTTGTTCCTCTTTCCAAAGTGAATCACCTCATAATTATCCACTTCAAACTCCATTTGCCACCTCTCAACTCAGCTCTGTAGCTTATCTATGTCCCCCTTGTAATCTGCAACATCCTTTGGCACTGTCCACAACTCCACCAACCTTAATGTCATCTGCAAATTTACTAACCTATCCTTCTATGCCCTCATCCAGGTCATTTATACAAATGACGAACAGTAGTGGACCCAAAACAGATCCTTGCAGTACACCGCTAGTAACTGAACTCCAGGATGAACATTTCAGATCAACCACCACCCTCAGTCTTCTTTCAGCTAGCCAATTTCTTATCCAAACCGCCAAATCACACTCAATCCCATGCCTCCGTATTTTCTGCAATAGCCTACTATGGGGATCCTTATCAAAAGCCTTACTGAAATCCATATTCAGCACATCAACAGTTTTATCCTCATCCACCTGTTTGGTCACCTTCTCAAAGAACTCAACAAGGTTTGTGAGGCACAACCTACCCTTCACAAAACCGTGTTGACTATCCCTAATCAACTTATTCCTTTCTAGATAATTATAAATCCTATCTCTTATAACCTTTTCCAACATTTTACCCACAACCAAGGTAAGGTTCACTGGTCTATAATTACCCAGGGTTGTCTCTACTCCCCTTCTTGAACAAGGGGACAACATTTGCTATCGTCCGGTCTTCTGGCGCTATTCCTGTAGACAATGACAACATAAAGATCAAAGTCAAAGGCTCTGCAATCTCCTCCCTGGCTTGTGAGAGAATCCTAGGATAAACCCATCCAGCCCAGGGGACTTATCTATTTTCACACTTTTCAGAATTGCTAACACCTCCTTCTTGTGAACCTTAATCTCATCTAGTCTAGTATTTAGCTTTATTGAGCAACGTCTTGGAACTAAAATTTGTGGAATTTTAAATACTGGCAGCAGTTTAATCTGGAATACATATGTTATCATGTCAATTTCTGGCTAATTTTACTTGAGGTTTAAATGGCCTGAGGTGGTACAGATGTATCTTAGGTATTTTCTAATCAGTCTATTCAGAGATACTACTTCACACCAGGGCAGGTGGGACTTGAACTCCACCTCCTGGCTCAGAGGTAAACAAACATATCCTAGAGTCTCAAATTTGCCTTTCAATTCCCAGAATCATTGGAAAAACATAACCATCAACCAACAGGCCCTTCAGGTTTGTTCCATTATTTTCCTCCATGTGGATTTTTTTTTACTTTCTACTTTCTGGTGGAATCTATAGTATTTATTATTCATATTTTAAGTCTCTATTGTACCTTCCATCAAAATAATCAATATAGATTTTGCTGGAACAATTACATCACATTTTAGCACTAATAGACAGAAAACAGACTGGTGGGTGGAATAGATCCAATTGGGGTGTGGTTAAGCGCTGCAACACTAGAATGTTGCAAATAAAAAATACTTATCAACTAATTACAGCCATATGCTGCTTATCTTATGATCATTAGCCTGTAGCAATTCTTGTTAATTCATTTAAACATATCAAGAATTGTGAGTAAAAAAAGTTCTGCTTGCTGAAAATAATTTTGGATTTGCATTTAGGGTTTTAACCATCTGCAGTTGTTCAAGTCTAATACATGATGCCACAAGAGGATTGTAATGAGACTGGAACTAGGTTTTCAAATTGCGGAACACAAATACGTTTAAGTATCATAGTTGAACAATATCAGCTCTCCCTATTAAAACAAAGGAGGACATTTTTCTCTCAAGTGTCATCAGAGTGTGGAATTCTTCTTCCAAGAATGTAATGGACACTATCTTTAAATTTATTCAAGGTTGAATTAGGTAGATTTTTGATTGACAATGGAGTTAAGAGTCATTTCAGAAGGCAGTTAGAAATCAACCACATTTCTATGGTCTGGAGTTACATGTGCATCAGATTGGTTAAGGATGGCTGATTTTCTTTGTAAAGAACATTAGTAAATTAAATAGGTTTTAATGACAATCAATGATAGTCTCAATGGTAATAATGAAACTAACTTTCAATTTCAGATTTTATTAATTTGTATTTACGTTACACTAGATGCTGTGGTCAGATTTGAATGC
The DNA here is from genome assembly GCF_037043375.1 of Chiloscyllium plagiosum. Lineage (NCBI taxonomy): Eukaryota > Metazoa > Chordata > Chondrichthyes > Orectolobiformes > Hemiscylliidae > Chiloscyllium > Chiloscyllium plagiosum. Next base: position 59,334,731 of record NW_028270150.1, read on the forward strand.
ATGTCTCCAGAGCAATAGCCGGGACTTCCCAATTACTAATCCAGAGTCATACAGCTATAGAATCATAGTGTTGTCCAACATGGAAATAGACCCCTCGATCCAACTCGTTCAGATATCCTAAACTGATCTAGTCCCATTTTTCTTTTAGGTTAGATTCCCTACAGTGTGGAAACAGGCCCTTTGGTCCAAAAAATCCACACTGACCCTCTGAAGAGTGACCCACCCAGACCCATTTCCCTCTGACTAATGCACTTAATACTACAGGCAATTTAGCATGGCCAATCCACTTGACCTGCACATCTTTGGACTGTGGGAAGAAACCCATGAGGACACAGGGAGAATGTGCAAACTCCACACAGTCACCCGAGGCTGGAATTGAACCTGGGTCCCTGGTGCTGTGAGGCTGCAGTGCTAACCACTGAGCCCCCCCAGATGCACTTGGCCCATATCCCTTTCACCCTTCCTATTCATGTACCTATCCAGATGCCTTGTAATTGTACCAGCCTCTGCCATTTCCTCTATCAGCTCATTTCATACATGCACCACCCTCAGCATGTAATAGAGGAATCACCACGACACTACCATGAGCCCCATGAGTCTTCCTGGGGTGTGAATCCAGGACACCAGATTCAAAAGATACTCTGCATAACCCCGACCAATGGACTATTGTGGCTTCTCTATTCTATTACCACAAATTTTGAAATTAATGAACCTGGTCATGTCAAGCTATGGCTCAGTGGTGAGAAAGTGAGGTCTGCAGATGCTGGAGATCAGAGCTGAAAATGTGTTGCTGGAAAAGCGCAGCAGGTCAGGCAGCATCCAGGGAACAGGAGAATCGACGTTTCGGGCATAAGCCCTTCTTCAGGAATGAGGAAAGTTTGTCCAGCAGGCTAAGATAAAAGGTAGGGAGGAGGGACTTGGGGGAGGGGCGTTGGAAATGCGATAGGTGGACAGAGGTCAAGGTGAGGGTGATAGGTCAGACTGGGGTGGGGGCGGAGAGGTCAGGAAGAGTGGTTGCAGTTTTATCGCAGAGTTCAGAGATTGTGGCATTTTTCCAACTCCATACTTGAACCCATAATCCATGCTGACATGCGCAGTGCAGTCCCACAGTACTGTTCTTTCAGAGAAAAGGTTAAAGCAAAGTTCTATTTGTTCTTTCATGAGGGTATCAAAAATCCCTGAAAAACACAGAAGTGGTCCTAAAATTTCATTTAGATTTTGGAAATAAGGAACCATTGTTTTCAGTACCTCTTCCAAACTCCACTCCCTAGCTACCAAGTCTATCCTTTTTCGCAGCAATCTGAGATTAAGCCAAACTGTTTACAAACTCATGTGTCATATTTACTCCCAAAATGAGCTTCTGACATCAGATTCACAGCATCACCAAATCTGCCTTCATCTAACACTCATCATACCCTACAACCTCCTCCAGTTCTGGCCTCTCGAGCATCCTCCATTTTAATCTGCTGTTAGCGATTAGACCTTTTTGTCAAGGTCCTTACTCGGTAAAATCCTCCCTAAACCTCACCACCTTACTGCTCCCCCATCATGATGATCTTGAAAAGCTACCTCTTGGACCAAAGTTTAATTAATTAAATCTAATTTTGCTCATATTGTTTCAGTAAAGCACATTTTTTTCAAACGTAAGTTATGTATCAATACAATTTGCTGTATTCTGGCCAATAGTTTTCCCTAACTGACATCACCAAGATGGATTATGTGATTTTATCCAATTAATCAAATCTCTCTCTCTACAGACATTTACTGACCTATTGTGTGGTTCATGTATTTTATATTTTTTATTTTAAATTTCCATCATCTGCAGAATTTTGCATTTGTTCACTGTTGTTTGTGGGAGTCCACATTGTGCAAGTTCTGCTGCCTTTCCTAGATTACAACAGTAACTACATTTTGATCAAACAGATCATTTGCTGGATTATACCTGGAATGTGTGGATTGTTTTTTGAGAATATATTGGACAGGCTGGGCTGATTTCTACTGGAGTTCAGAAGAGTCAGAATGATGTGTCTCAGATCCTGAAAGTTCTTCACAAGGTCAACGTGGAAAGGATGTCACTTGTTGTGGGTCAGTCCAGAATGAGGGGATACTGCTTTAATATTAGAGGTCTCGTTTTCAGGAAATAGATGAGTTTTTTTTCCTCTCTGAGGTTGTGCAACCTCAGAAGACTGGAGATGGGGTCATTAAATAATTTTAAGAAAGAAAATGTACAGATTCTTGTTAGGCAGAGGAATTAGAAGTTATTGGGGATACAAGGGATATGAAATTCAAAACAACACATCTTATTGGATGGTGGTGTAGGCTGGACGTACTGATTGGTCTACTTCTGCACCTAATTTATATGTTTGGGTGTTTCATGTGATGAGGAGAAAGTGAGGTCTGCAGATGCTGGAGATCAAAGTTGAAACTTTATTGCTGGAACAGCACAGCAGGTCAGGCAGCATCCAGGGAACAGGAGATTCGACGTTTCGGGCACAGGCCCTTCTTCAGGAATCATTCCTGAAGAAGGGCCTGTGCCCGAAACGTTGAATCTCCTGTTCCCTGGATGCTGCCTGACCTGCTGTGCTGTTCCAGCAATAAAGTTTCAACTGTTTCATGTGATGCTCTTACTGTCTAGGTGAAGGGAGCTTTATGCATGTGAAAGTCATCCCCATCAGTACACTGTCTCTCCATTCCGATCATCATCTCTCCATTTGCCTCTCAACTCAAAATGGGACAGTCAAGCTGCAGACAGGTAATACATGGGCACAGGGTGCATCACAGCCCCAGGCTAAACTCTCACAGTAACTTGCAGGAGGTTTGGCCCACAGGCATGCAATGTACATGCCCCCTAACATATAAACACATTCTGGCATTCCTGAATAAACTCCCAGCTACGGACAAACAGCACCATTGCCATGTGGGGACCTCTGGAGGCTGGAGGGCTGAAGGATATATCCTGACTTAAAAAGTCTGGAGTGGAGTTGAAAGCCAGAAAGATGTCTAAGTGTGTCATATTTCCAGAAAATCCTGCAAGCAAATCAACATCACGTATAATTGTTTTTTGAAAACAGCGAGAGCAATATTTTATTTACGATGTTTTACATTCCTTTGGACTCAACCAGAAGGTCAAGAAGGTGACTCCCGTGTGTGTGCAATCAAAGGTTTTCATAAACTTTAATGTAAAATCAAAATATTACGGAGCCTGAAATAAAATCCAAAAGTTCTGGAGAAGATCAGCAGTGCTGGCAGCATCTGTTGAGAGAGAAATTGACAATTAATGTTTAAACTTAATGGTCCTTTGGAACTGAAGCAAGGTGAAAATGTTATGGTTTCTAACTGTACTGGGACAGGAGCAAGTGAAACAAAGGGAAAGCCAGGGGAAAGTCAAAAGGGAGTCATACTGATTGTGGGGAATCGCTGAAAGCAAACCAGGTACCTTGGGAGGGGGTGGAGTTTCAATTGGAGATCCATGTTCAGTGGAAGTTCACCTATAATTGGGCCTTGCAAAGGCAAGTATAATTATTCAACCCAGAATAATTATATTCTGCGCAGAACAAATTGTTTTGTATTCACCCACTTTTTCAAAGAAATGAAGTTGAATATTGGTATGTTATATTTCTGTTTGAAATAGCAAATGCTCTGAAAGCATATCAAAAAGTTACAGCCTTTAAAAGAAACCCTTCAATACTATCCTTTCATATTTCTTCCAAAATGTTTTTGTTAAATATGCAGCGATATAATTGGCTTATTTCTTTTTATCTCAACATCCCCCACACAGTGTTGAAGCATTTTTAGGGCAAACCAAAGGATATCAAGATGTTTTCAATGTTAGTAAATGGTAAGTCTTTCGGTAATAGTGACAATAATTACCACATTCTCACAATACAATAGTTAAAAATTGATCAGAGTCCCTAGGCATTCTCCATCTTGATATTTTTCTTCCAGTCATTTTAGACTAACTAAATAATTTTCCCCAATATGTCCATTCACCTAAACAAGAGGAAGACAATAGCTTATTTAAACCACACACAGTTTCTGTATAAGGGCTTATGAAACCTTAAGTAAAACTAAAATTTAACTATTAGTGTACCTGATTTTCACCCCTGTAAATTTTTCCTTCTATTGTTTTAGAATTTAAATGATTTCTGCTAAATAAATAGTCATAACAACTCAACCCGAGTTTCCTTTAAAGTTGGGGATGTTGATAAAACTCAAGGCAGTCTTGACAAATACAATGGAAGTTGATCTATTGGTAACTGCTTTCTTTTTGCTGCTACTCTATCTACCTGCAGATGTCTAAGCACTGTACTGGGGCTAATTCTTTCCAATAAATTTGAACTCATGTATATGTGGTGTTCAGGCTGTGTTTAATTTTTAGTTGCTAACTAATTCATTTTGGACAAGGAAGTTAATTCAGCAATGATTTCATTGTCAGAATGTATTCATTCTCCAGTTTAAAGCTGTTGTTAAACACCAAGCAGAGCTATCAGAATTAATGAGTCGCACAGTAGCTATTACCTCAAGAATGTGAATTTTGGCAAGTTCTGAAGCAGGGCTGTTCCATCACGTCTTGCAATTTCTAGCAAGAAGAAGAGCAACAACAAAAGAAAATGATAGTCTAGATGATACGAGGTCGTGAAAGGCAAATTCTCATTGTGCTATACTAAGAAGAGGCAGATAAATTCATAGAATAATTACTGCACTGAGGAAGTAATTTGACCTTTTTTGTCTGCAGCAGCTCTCAGAATCAACTCCAATTCCATTGGTCCCATTCCTGCTTCTTTCTTACAATCCTACAACTTTTTAATCTTTTTAAAATTGGTCCTTATACAGTTCCTGTTAGCTGAGTAGACAGGACAGCTGGTTTGTATTTCAGGGTGATGCCAACAGCATAGGTTTATTACCCACTCTGGCCGAGGTTATCATAAACTATTGTCCTTCTCAAACTCTTCCCTTGCCTGAGGTGCAATGACCCTCAGGTTAAACCCCTACCATTTATCTCTCTAATGAGAGAGTAGCCCTATATTCCAATAGGACTATGGTCACTTTACATTTCCATTTATCCAATTCCCTTTTGATTGAATCTGCCTCTGCATCACACTTTCACTGAGTGAATTTCTGATCCTATCTATTCATAGCTGAAAAAGCTTTTACTCATTTTGCCACTGCTTCTTTTTGAGTGTTAATTGCAAATTAGTATCCTCGGGTTCAACTCCTTCCTGAGCAGGACAGTTTCTCCCTATCTATTCTATCTAGATCACTCATGGCTTTGTACAGGTTTATCAAATATTCTCTCAAAACTTCCCTTCTTGATAGAGAACAGCCTTAGGATTTCCAATCTCTCTTTGTAATTTAAGTCCTTCTTAAGACCATGTTCGCAACTTATTTCTAGACACTCTTCAAAGCTTTCACATCTTTCCTAAAGTGTACTGTCCAGAAATGGATACAATAGCGAGTTTTGAGAAGATTTGTAGCTCAAATTGAGGTTTTGGATGAAGGTTTGCTCACTGAGCTAGAAGGTTTGTTTTCAGATGTTACCAAGTATGGTGACGAAACATCTAAAAACAAACCTTCTAGTTCAGCGAGCAAACTTTCATCCAATGGATACAATACTCTAGTTGTGGTCTAACCAGTTGTTATGACTCACTGGGATACAGCACTAGAAATCAAGCTCCGTTTACTCGAATTGTCACAAAAGTTAAAGATTTTTTGAAGTTCACATAGTTCCACAATTTAACTGATTTTCAGATCCAGGTTAGTAGAAACCACAGGCTACGTTTCTGTGCTGAACAAGAACTACTACTTATTACAAGTAATTAGACCCTAGCTACAGTGAAATAGTTATAAACCATTGACAATTAACACTACTAATTAAAACACTCATCTCCTTTAAAATCCTCTTTTGCACAGACACATATAGATGACAGAATGCCAAAAGAGTAAATAGATTATGGGCAAAGGGTGAAAAGTGAAAAGATAGTACAGTAGCTTTGTTCCCAGGATCTATGGCTAAGATGATCTTTATGATTCTTCTGTTAACCAGCACATTGCTTCAGTTCTTTTGCTCTAATGCTTGCATTGGTTGGTAACAGACACAAATTGGCTGTCTTATCAGTTAAAAGTCATAATTAAAACAATTGCAGGAAAGAGTAATTGATTTTCTTCCGGTTTGTGTGTGTTTTGACTGCACAAAACAGAAAGACAGCTCCTGAGCTGGGGAAAAACTGAAATCTCTCTTTCTCCACAACTTGCTCCCAGTTCCAAGCTGCTTGTTTATCCAAGAACAAATCATTCAGTTATTTGTAGGCAAAAATATCTCTGTTAATGATAACTGGATAGTAGTCCACATACTAATCAATTTTTGTTGCCAACAAAAGCTGCATCTGTACAACCCCTCCGCTCCAAATCATCTGCACAACCCCTCTGCTCCAAATCATCTGCACAACCCTTCTGCTCCAAATCGTCTGTACAACCCATCTGCTCCATATCGTCTGTACAACCCCTCTGCTCCATATCATCTCTATAACCTCTCTGCTCCAAATCATCTGTACGACCCCTCTGCTCCAAATCATCTGTACAACCCCTCTGCTCCAAATAGTCTGTACAAACCCACTGCTCCATATCATCTGTACAACTCCACTGCTCCATATCATCTGTACACCCCTCTGCTCCAAATCGTCTGTATAACCCCTCTGCTCCAAATCGTCTGTACAACCCCTCTGCTCCAAATCATCTGTACAACTCCTCTGCTCCAAATCATCTGTACAACCCCTCTGCTCCAAATCATCTGTACAACCCCTCTGCTCCAAATCGTCTATACAACCCCTCTGCTCCAAATCATCTGTACAACCCCTTTGCTCCAAATCATCTGTACAACTCCTCTGCTCCATATCATCTGTACAACCCCTCTGCTCCAAATCATCTGTACAACCCCACTGCTCCATATCATCTGTACAACCCCTCTGCTCCAAACCGTCCGTACAACCCCTCTGCTCCAAATCATCTGTATAACCCCTCTGCTCCAAATTGTCTGTACAACCCCTCTGCTCCAAACCATCTGTTCAACTCCACTGCTCCATATCATCTGTACAACTCCTCTGCTCCAAATCGTCTGTACAACCCCTCTGCTCCAAATCATCTGTACAACCCCTATGCTCCAAATCATCTGTACAACTCCTCCGCTTCAAATCATCTCAACAACCCCTCTGCTCCAAATCGTCTGTACAACTCCTCCGCTCCGAATCATCTGTACAACCCCTCTGCTCCGAATCATCTGTACAACCCCTCTGCTCCAAATAGTCTGTACAAACCCACTGCTCCATATCATCTGTACAACTCCACTGCTCCATATCATCTGTACACCCCTCTGCTCCAATTCATCTGTACAACCCCTCTGCTCCAAATCATCTGGACAACCCCTCTGCTCCATATCATCTATACAACCCCTCTGCTCCAAATCGTCTATACAACCCCTCTGCTCCAAATCATCTGTACAACCCCTTTGCTCCAAATCATCTGTACAACTCCTCTGCTCCATATCATCTGTACATCCCCTCTGCTCCAAATCATCTGTACAACTCCACTGCTCCATATCATCTGTACAACCCCTCTGCTCCAAATCGTCCGTACAACCCCTCTGCTCCAAATCATCTGTATAACCCCTCTGCTCCAAATCGTCTGTACAACCCCTCTGCTCCAAATCATCTGTTCAACTCCACTGCTCCATATCATCTGTACAACTCCTCTGCTCCAAATCGTCTGTACAACCCCTCTGCTCCAAATCATCTGTACAACCCCTATGCTCCAAATCATCTGTACAACTCCTCCGCTTCAAATCATCTCAACAACCCCTCTGCTCCAAATCGTCTGTATAACTCCTCCGCTCCGAATCATCTGTACAACCCCTCTGCTCCAAATCGTCTGTACAACCCCTCTGCTCCAAATCATCTGTACAACCCTCTGCTCCATATCATCTGTAGAGCCCCTTTGCTCCAAATCATCTGTACAACCCCTCCACTCGAAATCATCTGTACGACCCCTCTGCTCCAAATCGTCTGTACGACCCCTCTGATCCAAATCATCTGTACAACTCCTCTGCTCCAAATCATCTGTACAACCACTCTGCTCCAAATCATCTGTACAACCCCTCTGCTCCATATCATCTGTACAACTGCACTGCTCCATATCATCTGTACAATCCCTCTGCTCCAAATCATCTGTACAACCCCTCTGCTCCAAATCATCTGTACAACCCCTCTGCTCCAAATCATCTGTACAACCCCTCTGCTCCAAATCGTCTGTACGACCCCTCTGCTCCGAATCATCTGTAGAACCCCTCTGCTCCAAATCATCTATACAACTAGTCTGCTCCAAATCATCTGTACAACCCCTCTGATCCAAATCGTCTGCACGACCCCTCTGCTCCATATCATCTGTACAACCCCTCTCTCAAAATCGTCTGTACAACCCCTCTGCTCCAAATCATCTGTACAACCCCTCTGCTCCAAATCATCTGTACAACCCCTCTGCTCCATATCACCTGTACCACTCCTCTGCTCCAAATCATCTGTACAACTCCTCTGCTCCAATTCATCTGTACAACTCCTCCGCTCCAAATCATCTGTACAACCACTCTGCTCCAAATCATCTGTACAACCCCTCTGCTCCATGTCATCTGTACAACTGCACTGCTCCATATCATCTGTACAATCCCTCTGCTCCAAATCATCTGTACAACCCCTCTGCTCCAAATCATCTGTACAACCCCTCTGCTCCAAATCACCTGTCCAACTCCTCTGCTCCAAATCATCTGTACAACCCCTCTGCTCCAAATCATCTGTAGAACCCCTCTGCACCAAATCATCTATACAACTCGTCTGCTCCAAATCATCTGTACAACCCCTCTGATCCAAATCGTCTGCACGACCCCTCTGCTCCATATCATCTGTACAACCCCTCTCTCAAAATCATCTGTACAACCCTTCTGCTCCAAATCATCTGTACAACTCCCCTGCTCCAAATCATCTGTACAACTCCACTGCTCCATATCATCTGTACAACCCCTCTGCTCCAAATCATCTGTACAACCCCTCTGCTCCAAATCATCTGTCCAATTCCTCTGCTCCAAAGCATCTGTACAACTCCACTGCTCCATATCATCTGGACAACCCCTCTAATCCAAATGGTCTGTACAACCCCTCTGCTCCATATCATCTGTACAACTCCTCTGCTCCAAATCATCTGTACAAGCCCTCTGCTCCAAATCATCTGTACAACTCTTCGGATCCAAATCATCTGTACAACCCCTCTGCTCCAAATCATCTGTACAACCCCTCTGCTTCAAATCATCTGAACAACCCCTCTGCTCCAAATCATCTGTACAACCCCTCTGCTCCAAATCATCTGTACATCCCCTCTGCTCCAAATCATCTGTACAACTCCACTGCTCCATACCATCTGTACAACTCCTCCGCTCCAAATCATCTGTACAACCCCTCTGCTCCAAATCATCTGTACAACCCCTCTGCTCCGAATCATGTGTACAACTCCTCCGCTCCAAATCATCTGTACAACCCCTCTGCTCCAAATCATCTGTACAACACCTCTGCTCCAAATCATCTGTACAACACCTCTATTCCAAATCATCTGTACAACCCCTCTGCTCCAAATCATCTGTACAACTCCTCCGCTCCAAATCATCTGTAAAACCCCTCTGCTCCAAATTATCTGTACGACCCCTCCGCTCCATATCATCTGTACAACCCCCCTGCTCCAAATCATCTGTACAATCTCTCTGCTCCAAATCGTCTGTACAACCCCTCTGCTCTAAGTCATCTGTAGAGCCCCTTTGCTCCAAATCATCTGTACAACCCCTCCGCTCGAAATCATCTGTACAACTCCTCTGCTCCAAATCATCTGTACAACTCCACTGCTCCATATCATCTGTACAACCCCTCTGCTCCAAATCATCTGTACAACTCCTCCGCTCCAAATCATCTGTAAAACCCCTCTGTTCCATATCGTCTGTACGACCCCTCCGCTCCATATCATCTGTCCAAACCCTCTGCTCCAAATCATCTGTACAACCCCTCTGCTCCAAATCGTCTGTACAATCCCTCTGCTCTAAGTCATCTGTAGAACCCCTTTGCTCCAAATCATCTGTACAACCCCTCCGCTCCAAATCATCTGTACAACCCCTCTGCTCCAAATCGTCTGTACGACCCCTCTGATCCAAATCATCTGCACAACTCCTCTGCTCTAAATCATCTGTACAACCCCTTTGCTCCAAATCATCTGTACACCTCCTCTGCTCCATATCATCTGTACAACCGCTCTGCTCCAAATCATCTGTACAACCCCTCTGCTCCAAATCATCTGTACAACTCCTCCGATTCAAATCATCTGTACAACCCCTCTGCTCCAAATCGTCTGTACAACTCCTCCGCTCCGAATCATCTGTACAACCCCTCTGCTCCAAATCGTCTGTACAACCCCTCTGCTCCAAATCATCTGTACAACCCCTCTGCTCTAAATCATCTGTACAACTCCTCCGCTCCAAATCATCTGTACAACTCCTCCGCTCCAAATCATCTGTACAACTCCTCTGCTCCAATTCATCTGTACAACTCCTCCGCTCCAAATCATCGGTACAACCACTCTGCTCCAAATCATCTGTACAACCCCTCTGCTCCATATCATCTGTACAACTGCACTGCTCCATATCATCTGTACAACCCCTCTGCTCCAAATCATCTGTACAACCCCTCTGCTCCAAATCATCTGTACAACCCCTCTGCTCCAAATCGTCTGTACGACCCCTCTGCTCCAAATCACCTGTACAACTCCTCTGCTCCAAATCATCTGTACAACCCCTCTGCTCCAAATCATCTGTAGAACCCCTCTGCTCCAAATCATCTATACAACTCGTCTGCTCCAAATCATCTGTACAACCCCTCTGATCCAAATCGTCTGCACGACCCCTCTGCTCCATATCATCTGTACAACCCCTCTCTCAAAATCATCTGTACAACCCTTCTGCTCCAAATCATCTGTACAACTCCCCTGCTCCAAATCATCTGTACAACTCCACTGCTCCATATCATCTGTACAACCCCTCTGCTCCAAATCATCTGTACAACCCCTCTGCTCCAAATCATCTATCCAATTCCTCTGCTCCAAAGCATCTGTACAACCCCTCTGCTTCAAATCATCTGAACAACCCCTCTGCTCCAAATCATCTGTACAACCCCTCTGCTCCAAATCATCTGTACATCCCCTCTGCTCCAAATCATCTGTACAACTCCACTGCTCCATACCATCTGTACAACGCCACTGCTCCATACCATCTGTACAACTCCTCTGCTCCAAATCATCTGTACAACCCCTCTGCTCCAAATCATCTATCCAATTCCTCTGCTCCAAAGCATCTGTACAACCCCTCTGCTCCATATCATCTGTACAACTCCTCTGCTCCAAATCATCTGTACAACTCCACTGCTCCATATCATCTGTACAACCCCTCTGCTCCAAATCATCTGTACAACCCCTCTGCTCCAAATCATCTGTACAACCCCTCTGCTCCAAATCGTCTGTACGACCCCTCTGCTCCAAATCACCTGTACAACTCCTCTGCTCCAAATCATCTGTACAACCCCTCTGCTCCAAATCATCTGTAGAACCCCTCTGCTCCAAATCATCTATACAACTCGTCTGCTCCAAATCATCTGTACAACCCCTCTGATCCAAATCGTCTGCACGAGCCCTCTGCTCCATATCATCTGTACAACCCCTCTCTCAAAATCATCTGTACAACCCTTCTGCTCCAAATCATCTGTACAACTCCCCTGCTCCAAATCATCTGTACAACTCCACTGCTCCATATCATCTGTACAACCCCTCTGCTCCAAATCATCTGTACAACCCCTCTGCTCCAAATCATCTATCCAATTCCTCTGCTCCAAAGCATCTGTACAACCCCTCTGCTTCAAATCATCTGAACAACCCCTCTGCTCCAAATCATCTGTACAACCCCTCTGCTCCAAATCATCTGTACATCCCCTCTGCTCCAAATCATCTGTACAACTCCACTGCTCCATACCATCTGTACAACGCCACTGCTCCATACCATCTGTACAACTCCTCTGCTCCAAATCATCTGTACAACACCTCTGCTCCAAATCATCTGTACAACCCCTCTAATCCAAATGGTCTGTACAACCCCTCTGCTCCATATCATCTGTACAACTCCTCTGCTCCAAATCATCTGTACAAGCCCTCTGCTCCAAATCATCTGTACAACTCCTCGGATCCAAATCATCTGTACAACCCCTCTGCTCCAAATCATCTGTACAACCCCTCTGCTCCATATCACCTGTACAGCCCCTCTGCTCCAAATCGTCTGTACAACCCCTCTGCTCCAAATCGTCTGTACGACTCCTCCGCTCCAAATAATCTGTACAACTCCTCTGCTCCATATCATCTGGACAACTCCTCTGCTCCATATCATCTGGACAACCTCTCTGCTCCAAATCATCTGGACAACTCCTCTGCTCCATATCGACTGTACAACCCCTCTGCTCCAAATCGTCTGTACAACCCCTCTGCTCCATATCATCTGTACAAATCCATCGCTCCAAATCATCTCAACAACCCACTGGTCCATATCGTCTGTACAACCCCTCTGCTCCAAATCATATGTACAAACCCTCTGCTCCAAATCATCTGTACAACTCCTCTGCTCCAAATCATCTGTACAACTCCTACGGTCCAAATCGTCTGTACAACCCCTCTGCTCCAAATCATCTGTACAACTCCTCTGCTCCAAATCATCTGAACAACTCCTCCGCTCCAAATCGTCTGTACAACCCCTCTGCTCCATATCATCTGTACAACTCCATCGCTCCAAATCATCTCAACAACCACTCTGCTCCAAATCGTCTGTACAAACCCTCTGCTCCAAATCATCTGTACAAACCCTCTGCTCCAAATCATCTGTACAACTCCTCTGCTCCAAATCATCTGTACAACTCCTCCGCTCCAAATCGTCTGTACAACCCCTCTGCTCCATATCATCTGTACAACTCCTCCGCTCCAAATCATCTCAACAACCCCTCTGCTCCAAATCATCTGTACAACCCCTCTGCTCCATATCATCTGCACAACTCCTCTGCTCCAAATCATCTGTACAACTCCTCCGCTCCATATCATCTGTACAACCCCTCTGCTCCAAATCATCTGAACAACCCCTCTGCTCCAAATCGTCTGTACAACCCCTCTGCTGTAAGTCATCTGTAGAACCCCTTTGCTCCAAATCATCTGCACAACCCCTCCGCTCCAAATCATCTGTACAACTCCTCTGCTCCAAATCATCTGTACAACTCCACTGCTCCATATCATCTCAACAACCCCTCTGCTCCTAATCACCTGTACAACCCCTCTGCTCCGAATCATGTGTACAACTCCTCCGCTCCAAATCATCTGTACAACCCCTCTGCTCCAAATCATCTGTACAACCCCTCTGCTCCAAATCATCTGTACAACCCCTCTGCTCCAAATCATCTGTACAACTCCGCCGCTCCAAATCATCTGTTAAACCCCTCTGCTCCAAATCGTCTCTACGACCCCTCCGCTCCATATAATCTGTACAACCCCTCTGCTCCAAATCATCTGTACAACCCCTCTGCTCCAAATCGTCTGGACAACCCCACTGCTCCAAGTCATCTGCAGAACCTCTTTGCTCCAAATCATCTGTCCAACCCCTCCGCTCCAAATCATCTGTACAACCCCTCTGCTCCAAATCGTCTGTACGACCCCTCTGATCCAAATCATCTGTACAACCCCTCTGCTCCAAATCGTCTGGACAACCCCACTGCTCCAAGTCATCTGCAGAACCTCTTTGCTCCAAATCATCTGTCCAACCCCTCCGCTCCAAATCATCTGTACAACCCCTCTGCTCCAAATCGTCTGTACGACCCCTCTGATCCAAATCATCTGTACAACTCCTCTGCTCCAAATCATCTGTACAACTCCACTGGTCCATATCATCTGTACAACTCCTGTGCTCCAAATCATCTGTGCAACCCCTCTGCTCCATATCATCTGTACAACCCCTCTGCTCCGAATCATCTGTACAACTCGACTGTCCCATATCATCGGTACAACCCCTCTGCTCCAAATCATCTGTACAACCTCTCTGCTCCAAATCGTCTGTACGACCCCTCTGCTCCAAATCATCTGTACAACTCCTCTGCTCCAAATCATCTGTACAACTCCACTGCTCCATATCATCTGTACAACTCCCCTGCTCCAAATCATCTGTGCAACCCCTCTGCTCCAATTCATCTGTAAAATCCCTCTGCTCCGAATCATCTGTACAACTCCACTGTCCCATATCATCGGTACAACCCCTCAGCTCCAAATCATCTGTACAACCCCTCCGCTCCAAATAATCTGTACAACCACTCTGCTCGAAATCATCTGTAAATCCCCTCTGCTCAAAATCATCTGTACAACTCCTCTGCTCCAAATCATCAGTACAACTCCTCTGCTCCAAATAATCTGGACAACCTCTCTGCTCCAAATCATCTGTACAACTCCTCTGCTCCATATCGTCTGTACAACCCCTGTGCTCCAAATCATCTGTACAACCCCTCTGCTCCAAATCATCTGTACAACGCCTCTGCTCCAAATCATCTGTACAACTCCTCCGCTCCAAATCGTCTGTACAACCCCTCTGCTCCATATCATCTGTACAAATCCATCGCTCCAAATCATCTCAACAACCCACTGCTCCAAATCGTCTGTACAACCCCTCTGCTCCAAATCATCTGTACAACTCCTCTGCTCCATATCGTCTGTACAACCCCTCTGCTCCAAATCATCTGTACAACCCCTCTGCTCCAAATCATCTGTACAACTCCTCTGCTCCAAATCATCTGTACAACTCCTACGCTCCAAATCGTCTGTACAACCCCTCTGCTCCATATCATCTGTACAACCCCACCGCTCCAAATCATCTCAACAACCCCTCTCCAAATCGTCTGTACAATCCCTCTGCTCCAAATCATCTGTACAACCCCTCTGCTCCAAATCATCTGTACAACTCCTCTGCTCCAAATCATCTGTACAACTCCTCCGCTCCATATCATCTGTACAACCCCTCTGCTCCAAATCATCTGAACAACCCCTCTGCTCCAAATCATCTGTACAACCCCTCTGCTCCAAATCGTCTGTACAACCCCTCTGCTGTAAGTCATCTATAGAACCCCTTTGCTCCAAATCATCTGTACAACCCCTCCGCTCCAAATCATCTGTACAACCCCTCTGCTCCAAATCGCCTGTACGACCCGTCTGATCCAAATCATCTGTACAACTCCTCAGCTCCAAATCATCTGTACAACTCCACTGCTCCATATCATCTGTCCAACTCCACTGCTCCATATCATCTGTACAACTCCTGTGCTCCAAATCATCTGTGCAACCCCTCTGCTCCAATTCATCTGTAAAACCCCTCTGCTCCGAATCATCTGTACAACTCCACTGTCCCATATCATCGGTACAACCTCTCTGCTCCAAATCATCTCTACAACCCCTCTGCTCCAAATCGTCTGGACAACTCCTCTGCTCCAAATCATCTGTACAACTCCACTGCTCCATATCATCTGTACATCTCCGCTGCTCCAAATCATCTGTGCAACCCCTCTGCTCCAATTCATCTGTAAAACCCCTCTGTTCCGAATCATCTGTACAACTCCACCGTCCCATATCATCAGTACAACCCCTCTGCTCCAAATCATCTGTACAACCCCTCCGCTCCAAATAATCTGTACAACCACTCTGCTCCAAATCATCTGTAAATCCCCTCTGCTCAAAATCATCTGTACAACTCCTCTGCTCCAAATCATCTGTACAACTCCTCTGCTCCATATCATCTGGACAATCCCTCTGCTCCAAATCATCTGTACAACTCCTCTGCTCCATATCGTCTATACAACCCCTCTGCTCCATATCGTCTGTACAACCCCTCTGCTCCAAATCATCTGTACAACCCCTCTGCTCCAAATCATCTGTACAACTCCTCCGCTCCAAATCGTCTGTACAACCCCACTGCTCTCTATCATCTGTACAACTCCATCGCTCCAAATCATCTCAACAACCCCTCTGCTCCAAATCGTCTGTACAACCCCTCTGCTCCAAATCATCTGTACAACTCCTCTGCTCCATATCGTCTGTACAACCCCTCTGCTCCAAATCATCTGTACAACCCCTCTGCTCCAAATCATCTGTACAACTCCTCTGCTCCAAATCATCTGAACAACTCCTCCGCTCCATATCATCTGTACAACTGCTCCGCTCCAAATCATCTCAACAACCCCTCTGCTCCAAATCACCTGTACAACCCCTCTGCTCCATATCATCTGTACAACTGCTCCGCTCCAAATCATCTCAACAACCCCTCTGCTCCAAATCACCTGTACAACCCCTCTGCTCCATATCATCTGTACAACTGCTCCGCTCCAAATCATCTCAACAACCCCTCTGCTCCAAATCGTCTGTACAATCCCTCTGCTCCAAATCATCTGTACAACCCCTCTGCTCCAAATCATCTGTACAACTCCTCTGCTCCAAATCATCTGTACAACTCCTCCGCTCCATATCATCTGTACAACCCCTCTGCTCCAAATCATCTGTACAACCCCTCTGCTCCAAATCGTCTGTACAACCCCTCTGCTGTAAGTCATCTGTAGAACCCCTTTGCTCCAAATCATCTGTACAACCCCTCCGCTCCAAATCATCTGTACAACCCCTCTGCTCCAAATCGTCTGTATGACCCCTCTGATCCAAATCATCTGTACAACTCCTCTGCTCCAAATCATCTGTACAACTCCACTGCTCCATATCATCTGTACAACTCCACTGCTCCATATCATCTGTCCAACTCCCCTGCTCCACATCATCTGAGCAACCCCTCTGCTCCAATTCATCTGTAAAGCCCCTCTGCTCCGAATCATCTGTACAACTCCACTGTCCCATATCATCGGTACAACTCCTCTGCTCCAAATCATCTGTACAACCCCTCCGCTCAAAATAATCTGTACAACCACTCTGCTCCAAATCATCTGTAAATCCCCTCTGCTCAAAACCATCTGTACAATCCCTCTGCTCCAAATCATCTGTACAACTCCTCTGCTCCATATCATCTGGACAACCCCTCTTCTCCAAATCATCTCAACAACCACTCTGCACCAAAACGTCTGTACAACCCCTCTGTTCCAAATCATCTGTACAAACCCTCTGCTCCAAATCGTCTGTACAACCCCTCTGCTCCATATCATCTGTACAACTCCTCCGCTCCAAATCATCTCAACAACCCCTCTGCTCCAAATCACCTGTACAACCCCTCTGCTCCATATCATCTGTACAACTCCTCCGCTCCAAATCATCTCAACAACCCCTCTGCTCCAAATCGTCTGTCCAATCCCTCTGCTCCAAATCATCTGGACAACCCCTCTGCTCCATATCATCTGTACAACTCCTCTGCTCCTAATCATCTGTACAACCCCTCTGCTCCAAATCATCTGTTCAACCACTCTGCTCCAAATCATCTAGACAACTCCTCTGCTCCAAATCATCTGTACAACCCCTCTGCTCCAAACCGCCTGTACGACCCCTCTGCTCCATATCATCTGTACAACCCCTCTCTCAAAATCATCTGTACAAATCCACTGCTCCATATCATCTGTACAACCCCTCTACTCCAAATCGTCTGGACAACCCCTCTGCTCCAAATCATCTGTACAACCCCTTTGCTCCGAATCATGTGTACAACCCCTCTGATCCAAATCATCTGTACAACCCCTCTGCTCCATATCATCTGTACAACTCCTCTGCTCCTAATCATCTGTACAAGCCATCTGCTCCAAATCATCTGTACAACTCCTCGGCTCCAAATCATCTGTACAACCGCTCTGCTCCAAATCATCTGTGCAACCCCTCCGCTCCAAATCATCTGTACAACCCCTCTGCTCCAAATCATCTGTACAACCCCTCTGCTCCGAATCATGTGTACAACTCCTCCGCTCCAAATCGTCTGTACAACCCCTCTGCTCCATATCATCTGTACAACTCCATCGCTCCAAATCATCTCAACAACCACTCTGCTCCAAATCGTCTGTACAACCCCTCTGTTGCAAATCATCTGGACAAACCCTCTGCTCCAAATCGTCTGTACAACCCCTCTGCTCCATATCATCTGTACAACTCCTCCGCTCCAAATCATCTCAACAATCCCTCTGCTCCAAATCACCTGTACAACCCCTCTGCTCCATATCATCTGTACAACTCCTCCGCTCCAAATCATCTGTACAACTCCTCCGCTCCAAATTGTCTGTACAACCCCTCTGCTCTCTATCATCTGTACAACACCATCGCTCCATATCATCTCAACAACCCCTCTGCTCCAAATCGTCTGTACAACCCCTCTGCTCCAAATCATCTGTACAACTCCTCTGCTCCATATCGTCTGTACAACCCCTCTGCTCGAAATCATCTGTACAACCCCTCTGCTCCAAATCATCTGTACACCTCCTCTGATCCAAATCATCTGAACAACTCCTCCGCTCCAAATTGTCTGTACAACCCCTCTGCTCCAAATTGTCTGTACAACCCCTCTGCTCTCTATCATCTGTACAACTCCATCGCTCCATATCATCTCAACAACCCCTCTGCTCCAAATCGTCTGTACAAACCCTCTGCTCCAAATCATCTGTACAACTCCTCTGCTCCATATCGTCTGTACAACCCCTCTGCTCGAAATCATCTGTACAACCTCTCTGCTCCAAATCATCTGTACACCTCCTCTGATCCAAATCATCTGAACAACTCCTCCGCTCCAAATTGTCTGTACAACCCCTCTGCTCCATATCATCTGTACAACTCCATCGCTCCAACTCATCTCAACAACCATTCTGCTCCAAATCATCTGTACAACCCCTCTGTTCCAAATCATCTGTACAAACCCTCTGCTCCAAATCGTCTGTACAACCCCTCTGCTCCATATCATCTGTATAACTCCTCCGCTCCAAATCATCTCAACAACCCCTCTGCTCCAAATCACCTGTACAACCCCTCTGCTCCATATCATCTGTACAACTGCTCCGCTCCAAATCATCTCAACAACCCCTCTGCTCCAAATCGTCTGTACAATCCCTCTGCTCCAAATCATCTGTACAACCCCTCTGCTCCAAATCATCTGTACAACTCCTCTGCTCCAAATCATCTGTACAACTCCTCCGCTCCATATCATCTGTACAACCCCTCTGCTCCAAATCATCTGTACAACCCCTCTGCTCTCTATCATCTGTACAACTCCATCGCTCCATATCATCTCAACAACCCCTCTGCTCCAAATCGTCTGTACAACCCCTCTGCTCCAAATCATCTGTACAACTCCTCTGCTCCATATCGTCTGTACAACCCCTCTGCTCGAAATCATCTGTACAACCTCTCTGCTCCAAATCATCTGTACACCTCCTCTGATCCAAATCATCTGAACAACTCCTCCGCTCCAAGTTGTCTGTACAACCCCTCTGCTCCATATCATCTGTACAACTCCATCGCTCCAACTCATCTCAACAACCATTCTGCTCCAAATCGTCTGTACAACCCCTCTGCTGTAAGTCATCTGTAGAACCCCTTTGCTCCAAATCATCTGTACAACCCCTCCGCTCCAAATCATCTGTACAACCCCTCCGCTCCAAATCATCTGTACAACCCCTCTGCTCCAAATCGTCTGTATGACCCCTCTGATCCAAATCATCTGTACAACTCCTCTGCTCCAAATCATCTGTACAACTCCACTGCTCCATATCATCTGTACAACTCCACTGCTCCATATCATCTGTCCAACTCCCCTGCTCCAAATCATCTGAGCAACCCCTCTGCTCCAATTCATCTGTAAAACCCCTCTGCTCCGAATCATCTGTACAACTCCACTGTCCCATATCATCGGTACAACCCCTCTGCTCCAAATCATCTGTACAACCCCTCCGCTCAAAATAATCTGTACAACCACTCTGCTCCAAATCATCTGTAAATCCCCTCTGCTCAAAACCATCTGTACAATCCCTCTGCTCCAAATCATCTGTACAACTCCTCTGCTCCATATCATCTGGACAACCCCTCTTCTCCAAATCATCTCAACAACCACTCTGCTCCAAAACGTCTGTACAACCCCTCTGTTCCAAATCATCTGTACAAACCCTCTGCTCCAAATCGTCTGTACAACCCCTCTGCTCCATATCATCTGTACAACTCCTCCGCTCCAAATCATCTCAACAACCCCTCTGCTCCAAATCACCTGTACAACCCCTCTGCTCCATATCATCTGTACAACTCCTCCGCTCCAAATCATCTCAACAACCCCTCTGCTCCAAATCGTCTGTCCAATCCCTCTGCTCCAAATCATCTGGACAACCCCTCTGCTCCATATCATCTGTACAACTCCTCTGCTCCTAATCATCTGTACAACCCCTCTGCTCCAAATCATCTGTTCAACCACTCTGCTCCAAATCATCTATACAACTCCTCTGCTCCAAATCATCTGTACAACCCCTCTGCTCCAAACCGCCTGTACGACCCCCCTGCTCCATATCATCTGTACAACCCCTCTCTCAAAATCATCTGTACAAATCCACTGCTCCATATCATCTGTACAACCCCTCTACTCCAAATCATCTGGACAACCCCTCTGCTCCATATCATCTGTACAACTCCTCTGCTCCTAATCATCTGTACAAGCCATCTGCTCCAAATCATCTGTACAACTCCTCGGCTCTAAATCATCTGTACAACCGCTCTGCTCCAAATCATCTGTACAACCCCTCCGCTCCAAATCATCTGTACAACCCCTCTGCTCCAAATCATCTGTACAACCCCTCTGCTCCAAATCATGTGTACAACCCCTCTGCTCCAAATCATCTGTACAACCCCTCTGCTCCATATCATCTGTACAACCCCTCTGCTCCTAATCATCTGTACAAGCCATCTGCTCCAAATCATCTGTACAACTCCTCGGCTCCAAATCATCTGTACAACCCCTCTGCTCCAAATCATCTGTACAACCCCTCTGCTCCAAATCATCTGTACAACCGCTCTGCTCCAAATCATCTGTACAACCCCTCCGCTCCAAATCATCTGTACAACCCCTCTGCTCCAAATCATCTGTACAACCCCTCTGCTCCGAATCATGTGTACAACTCCTCCGCTCCAAATCATCTGTACAACCCCTCTGCTCCAAATCATCTGTACAACACCTGTGCTCCAAATCATCTGTACAACACCTCTATTCCAAATCATCTGTACAACCCCTCTGCTCCAAATCATCTGTACAACTCCTCCGCTCCAAATCATCTGTACAACCCCTCTGCTCCAAATCCTCTGTACGACCCCTCCGCTCCATATCATCTGTACAATCACTCTGCTCCAAATCATCTGTACAACCCCTATGCTCCAAATCGCCTGTACAACCCCTCTGCTCCAAATCGTCTGTACAACCACTCTGCTCTAAGTCATCTGTCGAACCCCGTTGCTCCAAGTCATCTGTGCAACTCCTCTGCTCCAAATCATCTGTACAACACCACTGCTCCATATCATCTGGACATCTCCTCTGCTCCAAATCATCTATACAACCCCTCTGCTCCAAATCATCTTTAAAACCCCTCTGCTCAAAATCATCTGTACAACTCCTCTGCTCCAAATCATCTGTACAACTCCTCTGCTCCAAATCATCTGTACAACTCCTCTGCTCCAAATCATCTGCACAACTCCTCTGCTCCATATCGTCTGTACAACCCCTCTGATCCAAATCGTCTGTACAACTCCTCTGCTCCAGATCGTCTGTACAACCCCTCTGCTCCATATCATCTGTACAACTCCATCGCTCCAAATCATCTCAACAACCCCTCTGCTCCAAATCGTCTGTAAAACCCCTCTGCTCCAAATCATCTGTACAACCCCTCTGCTCCAAATCATCTGTACAACCCCTCCGCTCCAAATCATCTCAACAACCCCTCTGCTCCAAATCGTCTGTACAACCCCTCTGCTCCATATCATCTGTACAACTGCTCCGCTCCAAATCATCTCAACAACCCCTCTGCTCCAAATCGTCTGTACAATCCCTCTGCTCCAAATCATCTGTACAGCCCCTCTGCTCCAAATCATCTGTACAACTCCTCTGCTCCAAATCATCTGTACAACCCCTCTGCTCCAAATCATCTGTACAACCCCTCTGCTCCAAATCGTCTGTACAACCCCTCTGCTGAAAGTCATCTGTAGAACCCCTTTGCTCCAAATCATCCGTACAACCCCTCCGCTCCAAATCATCTGTACAACCCCTCTGCTCCAAATCGTCTGTACGACCCCTCTGATCCAAATCATCTGTACAACTCCTCTGCTCCAAATCATCTGTACAACTCCACTGCTCCATATCATCTGTACAACTCCACTGCTTCATATCATCTGTCCAACTCCCCTGCTCCAAATCATCTGAGCAACCCCTCTGCTCCAATTCATCTGTAAAAACCCTCTGCTCCGAATCATCTGTACAACACCACTGTCCCATATCATCGGTACAACTCCTCTGCTCCAAATCATCTGTACAACCCCTCCGCTCCAAATAATCTGTACAACCACTCTGCTCCAAATCATCTGTATATCCCCTCTGCTCAAAACCATCTGTGCAATCCCTCTGCTCCAAATCATCTGTACAACTCCTCTGCTCCATATCATCTGGACAACCCCTCTGCTCCAAATCATCTCAACAACCACTCTGCTCCAAATCGTCTGTACAACCCCTCTGTTCCAAATCATCTGTACAAACCCTCTGCTCCAAATCGTCTGTACAACCCCTCTGCTCCATAGCATCTGTACAACTCCTCCGCTCCAAATCATCTCAACAACCCCTCTGCTCCAAATCACCTGTACAACCCCTCTGCTCCATATCATCTGTACAACTCCTCCGCTCCAAATCATCTCAACAACCCCTCTGCTCCAAATCGTCTGTACAATCCCTCTGCTCCAAATCATCCGTACAACCCCTCTGCTCCAAATCATCTGTACAACTCCTCTGCTCCAAATCATCTGTACAACTCCTCCGCACCATGTCATCTGTACAAACCCTCTGCTCCAAATCATCTGTACAACCCCTCTGCTCCAAATCATCTGTACAACCCCTTTGCTCCAAATCGTCTGTACGACCCCTCTGCTCCATATCATCTGTACAATCCCTCTGCTCCAAATCATCTGTACAACCCCTCTGCTCCAAATCATCTGTACAACTCCTCCGCTCCAAATCATCTGTACAACTCCACTGCTCCATATCATCTGTACAACCCCTCTGCTCCAAATCGTCTGTACGACCCAACTGCTCCATATCATCTGTACAATCCCTCTGCTCAAAACCATCTGTACAACTCCTCTGCTCCAAATCATCTGTACAACTCCTCTGCTCCATATCATCTGGACAATCCCTCTGCTCCAAATCATCTGTACAAACCCTCTGCTCCAAATCGTCTGTACAACCCCTCTGTTCCAAATCATCTGTACAAACCCTCTGCTCCAAATCGTCTGTACAACCCCTCTGCTCCATATCATCTGTACAACTCCTGCGCTCCAAATCATCTCAACAACCCCTCTGCTCCAAATCACCTGTACAACCCCTCTGCTCCATATCATCTGTACAACTCCTCCGCTCCAAATCATCTCAACAACCCCTCTGCTCCAAATCGTCTGTACAATCCCTCTGCTCCAAATCATCCGTACAACCCCTCTGCTCCAAATCATCTGTACAATTCCTCTGCTCCAAATCATCTGTACAACTCCTCCGCTCCATGTCATCTGTACAACCCCTCTGCTCCAAATCATCTGTACAACCCCTTTGCTCCAAATCGTCTGTACGACCCCTCTGCTCCATATCATCTGTACAATCCCTCTGCTCCAAATCATCTGTACAACTCCTCTGCTCCAAATCATCTGTACAACTCCTCCGCTCCAAATCATCTGTACAACTCCTCTGCTCCAAATCATCTGTACAACTCCACTGCTCCATATCATCTGTACAACCCCTCTGCTCCAAATCGACTGTACGACCCATCTGCTCCATATCATCTGTACAACCCCTCTGCTCCAAATCATCTGTTCAACCCCTCTGCTCCAAATCATCTGTAGAAGCCCTCTGCTCCAAATCATCTATACAACTCCTCTGCTCCAAATCATCTGTACAACCCCTCTGCTCCAAACCGCCTGTACGACTCCTCTGCTCCATATCATCTGTACAACCCCTCTCTCAAAATCATCTGTACAAATCCACTGCTCCATATCATCTGTACAACCCCTCTACTCCAAATCGTCTGGACAACCCCTCTGCTCCATATCATCTGTACAACTCCTCTGCTCCTAATCATCTGTACAAGCCATCTGCTCCAAATCATCTGTACAACTCCTCGGCTCCAAATCATCTGTACAACCCCTCTGCTCCAAATCATCTGTACAACCCCTCTGCTCCAAATCATCTGTACAACCGCTCTGCTCCAAATCATCTGTACAACACCTGTGCTCCAAATCATCTGTACAACTCCTCCGCTCCAAATCCTCTGTACGACCCCTCCACTCCATATCATCTGTACAATCACTCTGCTCCAAATCATCTGTACAACCCCTCTGCTCCAAATCATCTGTACGACCCCTCCACTCCATATCATCTGTACAATCACTCTGCTCCAAATCATCTGTACGACCCCTCCACTCCATATCATCTGTACAATCACTCTGCTCCAAATCATCTGTACAACCCCTATGCTCCAAATCCTCTGTACGACCCCTCCACTCCATATCATCTGTACAATCACTCTGCTCCAAATCATCTGTACAACCCCTATGCTCCAAATCGCCTGTACAACCCCTCTGCTCCAAATCGTCTGTACAACCCCTCTGCTCCAAATCATCTGTACAACTCCACTGCTCCATATCATCTGGACATCTCCTCTGCTCCAAATCATCTATACAACCCCTCTGCTCCAAATCATCTTTAAAACCCCTCTGCTCAAAATCATCTGTACAACTCCTCTGCTCCAAATCATCTGTACAACTCCTCTGCTCCAAATCATCTGTACAACTCCTCTGCTCCAAATCATCTGCACAACTCCTCTGCTCCATATCGTCTGTACAACCCCTCTGATCCAAATCGTCTGTACAACCCCTCTGTTCCAAATCATCTGTAGAACTCCTCTGCTCCATATCGTCTGTACAACCCCATCGCTCCAAATCATCTCAACAACCCCTCTGCTCCAAATCATCTGTCTAACCCCTCTGCTCCAAATCATCTGTACAACTCCTCCGCTCCAAATTATCTCAACAACCCCTCTGCTCCAAATCGTCTGTACAACTCCTCCGCTCCAGATCGTCTGTACAACCCCTCTGCTCCATATCATCTGTACAACTCCATCGCTCCAAATCATCTCAACAACCCCTCTGCTCCAAATCATCTGTACAACCCCTCTGCTCCAAATCATCTGTACAACTCCTCCGCTCCAAATCATCTCAACAACCCCTCTACTCCAAATCACCTGTACAACCCCTATGCTCCAAATCGCCTGTACAACCCCTCTGTTCCAAATCGTCTGTACAACCCCTCTGCTCTAAGTCATCTGTAGAACCCCGTTGCTCCAAGTCATCTGTGCAACTCCTCTGCTCCAAATCATCTGTTCAACTCCTCTGCTCCAAATCATCTGTACAACTCCACTGCTCCATATCATCTGGACATCTCCTCTGCTCCAAATCATCTATACAACCCCTCTGCTCCAAATCATCTTTAAAACCCCTCTGCTCAAAATCATCTGTACAACTCCTCTGCTCCAAATCATCTGTACAACTCCTCTGCTCCAAATCATCTGTACAACTCCTCTGCTCCAAATCATCTGCACAACTCCTCTGCTCCAAATCATCTGCACAACTCCTCTGCTCCATATCGTCTGTACAACCCCTCTGATCCAAATCGTCTGTACAACCCCTCTGTTCCAAATCATCTGTAGAACTCCTCTGCTCCATATCGTCTGTACAACCCCATCGCTCCAAATCATCTCAACAACCCCTCTGCTCCAAATCATCTGTCTAACCCCTCTGCTCCAAATCATCCGTACAACTCCTCCGCTCCAAATCATCTCAACAACCCCTCTGCTCCAAATCGTCTGTACAACTCCTCCGCTCCAGATCGTCTGTACAACCCCTCTGCTCCATATCATCTGTACAACTCCATCGCTCCAAATCATCTCAACAACCCCTCTGCTCCAAATCATCTGTACAACCCCTCTGCTCCAAATCATCTGTACAACTCCTCCGCTCCAAATCATCTCAACAACCCCTCTACTCCAAATCACCTGTACAACCCCTCTGCTCCATATCATCTGTACAACTCCTCCGCTCCAAATCATCTCAACAACCCCTCTGCTCCAAATCGTCTGTACAATCCCTCTGCTCCAAATCATCTGTACAACCCCTCTGCTCCAAATCATCTGTACAACTCCTCCGCTCCAAATCATCTGTACAACTCCTCTGCTCCAAATCATCTGTACAAATCCTCCGCTCCATTTCATCTGTACAACCGCTCTGCTCCAAATCATCTGTACAACTCCTCTGCTCCAAATCATCTGTACATCTCCTCTGCTCCAAATCATCTGTACAACCCCTCTGCTCCAAATCATCTGTACAACTCTTCTGCTCCAAATCATCTGTACAACTCCTCCTCTCCAAATCGTCTGTACAACTCATCTGCTCCAAATCATCTGTACAACCCCTCTGTTCCAATTCATCTGCACAACTCCTCCGCTCCAAATCATCTGTACAACCCCTCTGCTCCAAATCGTCTGTACGACCTCTCCGCTCCATATCATTTGTGCAACTCCTCTGCTCCAAATCATCTGTACAAACCCTCTGCTCCAAATCGTCTGTTCAACCCCTCTGCTCCAAATCGTCTGTACAACCCCTCTGCTCCATATCATCTGTACAGGCCCTCTGCTCCAAATCATCTGTAAAAACCCCTCTGATCCAAATCATCTGTAAAACTCATCTGCTCCAAATCATCTGTACAACTCCACTTCTCCATATCATCTGGACAACTCCTCTGCTCCAAATCATCTGTACAACCCCTCTGCTCCAAATCATCTGTAAAACCCCTCTGCTCCAAATCATCTGTCCAACTCCACTGCTCCATGTCATCGGTACAACCCCTCTGCTCCAAATCATCTGTACAATTCCTCTGCTCCAAACCATCTGTACAACTCCTCTGCTCCGTATCATCTGGACAACTCCTCTGCTCCAAATCATCTGTACAACCCCTCTGCTCCAAATCATCTGTAAAACCCCTCTGCTCCAAATCATCTGTACAACTCCTCTGCTCCAAATCATCTGTACAACTCCTCTGCTCCAAATCATCTGTACAACTCCTCTGCTCCAAATCATCTGTACAACTCCTCTGCTCCAAATCATCTGTACAACTCCTCTGCTCCAAATCATCTGTGCAACTCCTCTGCTCCAAATCATTTGTACAACCCCTCTGCTCCATATCGTCTGTACAACCCCTCTCTCAAAATCATCTGAACAACCCCTCTGCTGCAAATCATCTGTAAAACCCCTCTGCTCAAAATCCTCTGTACAACTCCACTGCTCCATATCATCTGTACAACCCCTCTGCTCCAAATCATCTGTACAAGCCCTCTGCTCCAAATCATCTGTACAACTCCACGGCTCGAAATCATCTGTACAACCCCTCTGCTCCAAATCGTCTGTACAACCCCTCTGCTCCAATCATCTGTACAACCCCTCTGCTCCAAATCATCTGTACAACTCCACTGCTCCATTACATCTGTACAACTCCTCTGCTCCAAATCATCTGTACAACCCCTCTGCTCCAAATCATCTGTACAACCCCTCTGCTCCGAATCATGTGTACAACTCCTCCGCTCCAAATCATCTGAACAACCCCTCTGCTCCAAATCATCTGTACAACACCTCTGCTCCAAATCATCTGTACGACCCCTCTGCTCCAAATCGTCTGTACGACCCCTCCGCTCCATATCATCTGTACAACCACTCTGATCCAAAGCATTTGTACAACCCCTATACTCCAAATCGTCTGTACAACCCCTCTGCTCCAAATCGTCTGTACAATCCCTCTGCTCTAAGTCATCTGTAGAACCCCTTTGCTCCAAATCATCTGTACAACCCCTCTGCTCCAAATCGTCTGTACGACCCCTCTGCTCCATATCATCTGTACAACCCCTCTGCTCCAAATCATCTGTAAAAAGCCCTCTGATCCAAATCATCTGTACAACTCCTCTGCTCCAAATCATCTGTACAACTCCACTGCTCCATAACATCTGTACAACTCCTCTGCTCCATATCATCGGTACAAACCCTCTGCTCCAAATCATCTGTACAACCCCTCCGCTCCAAATCATCTGTACAACCCCTCTGCTCCAAATCATCTGTACAACCCCTCTGCTCCAAATCATGTGTACAACTCCTCTGCTCCAAATCATCTCTACAACTCCATTGCTCCATATCATCTGGACAACTCCTCTGTTCCAAATCATCTGTACAACCCCTCTGCTCCAAATCATCTGTGCAACCCCTCTGCTCCAAATCATGTGTAAAACCCCTCTGCTCAAAATCATCTGTACAACTCCTCTGCTCCAAATCATCTGTACAACTCCTCTGCTCCAAATCATCTGTACAACTCCTCTGCTCCAAATCATCTGTACAACCCCTCTGCTCCAAATCATCTGTACAACACCTCTGCTCCAAATCATCTGTACGACCCCTCTGCTCCAAATCGTCTGTACGACCCCTCCGCTCCATATCATCTGTACAACCACTCTGCTCCAAAGCATTTGTACAACCCCTATGCTCCAAATCGTCTGTACAACCCCTCTGCTCCAAATCGTCTGTACAATCCCTCTGCTCTAAGTCATCTGTAGAACCCCTTTGCTCCAAATCATCTGTACAACCCCTCCGCTACAAAACATCTGTACAACCCCTCTGCTCCAAATCGTCTGTACGACCCCTCTGCTCCATATCATCTGTACAACCCCTCTGCTCCAAATCATCTGTAAAAAGCCCTCTGATCCAAATCATCTGTACAACTCCTCTGCTCCAAATCATCTGTACAACTCCACTGCTCCATATCATCTGTACAACCCCTCTGCTCCAAATCATCTGTACAACCCCTCTGCTCCAAATCATCTGTAAAACCCCTCTGCTCCAAATGATCTGTACAACTCCACTGCTCCATATCATCGGTACAAACCCTCTGCTCCAAATCATCTGTACAACCCCTCCGCTCCAAATCATCTGTCCAACCACTCTGCTCCAAATCATCTGTACAACCCCTCTGCTCCAAATCATGTGTACAACTCCTCTGCTCCAAATCATCTCTACAACTCCATTGCTCCATATCATCTGGACAACTCCTCTGTTCCAAATCATCTGTACAACCCCTCTGCTCCAAATCATCTGTGCAACCCCTCTGCTCCAAATCATGTGTAAAACCCCTCTGCTCAAAATCATCTGTACAACTCCTCTGCTCCAAATCATCTGTACAACTCCTCTGCTCCAAATCATCTGTACAACTCCTCTGCTCCAAATCATCTGTACAACTCCTCTGCTCCAAATCATCTGAACAACCCCTCTGCTCCAAATCATCTGTACAACACCTCTGCTCCAAATCATCTGTACGACCCCTCTGCTCCAAATCGTCTGTACGTCCCCTCCGCTCCATATCATCTGTACAACCACTCTGCTCCAAAGCATTTGTACAACCCCTATGCTCCAAATCGTCTGTACAACCCCTCTGCTCCAAATCGTCTGTACAATCCCTCTGCTCTAAGTCATCTGTAGAACCCCTTTGCTCCAAATCATCTGTACAACCCCTCCGCTACAAAACATCTGTACAACCCCTCTGCTCCAAATCGTCTGTACGACCCCTCTGCTCCATATCATCTGTACAACCCCTCTGCTCCAAATCATCTGTAAAAAGCCCTCTGATCCAAATCATCTGTACAACTCCTCTGCTCCAAATCATCTGTACAACTCCACTGCTCCATATCATCTGTACAACTCCTCTGCTCCATATCATCGGTACAAACCCTCTGCTCCAAATCATCTGTACAACCCCTCCGCTCCAAATCATCTGTACAACCACTCTGCTCCAAATCATCTGTACAACCCCTCTGCTCCAAATCATGTGTACAACTCCTCTGCTCCAAATCATCTCTACAACTCCATTGCTCCATATCATCTGGACAACTCCTCTGTTCCAAATCATCTGTACAACCCCTCTGCTCCAAATCATCTGTGCAACCCCTCTGCTCCAAATCATGTGTAAAACCCCTCTGCTCAAAATCATCTGTACAACTCCTCTGCTCCAAATCATCTGTACAACTCCTCTGCTCCAAATCATCTGTACAACTCCTCTGCTCCAAATCATCTGTACAACCCCTCTGCTCCAAATCATCTGTACAACACCTCTGCTCCAAATCATCTGTACGACCCCTCTGCTCCAAATCGTCTGTAAAAAGCCCTCTGATCCAAATCATCTGTACAACTCCTCTGCTCCAAATCATCTGTACAACTCCACTGCTCCATATCATCTGTACAACCCCTCTGCTCCATATCATCGGTACAAACCCTCTGCTCCAAATCATCTGTACAACCCCTCCGCTCCAAATCATCTGTACAACTCCTCTGCTCCAAATCATCTGTACAACTCCTCTGCTCCAAATCATCTGTACAACCCCTCTGCTCCAAATCATCTGTACAACCCCTCTGTTCCAAATCATCTGTACAACCCCTCTGCTCCAAATCATCTGTGCAACCCCACTGCTCCAAGTCATGTGTACAACCCCTCTGCTCCATATCATCGGTACAAACCCTCTGCTCAAAATCATCTGTACAACTCCTCTGCTCCAAATCATCTGTACAACCCCTCTGCTCCAAATCATCTGTACAACCCCTCTGTTCCAAATCGTCTGTACAACCCCTCTGCTCCAAATCGTCTGTACAACCCCTCTGCTCCAAATCATCTGTACAACTCCTCTGCTCCATATCGTCTGTACAACCCCTCTGCTCCAAATCATCTGTACAACCCCTCTGCTCCAAATCGTCTGTACAACTCCTCCGCTCCAAATCGTCTGTACAACCCCTCTGCTCCAAATCATCTGTACAACTCCTCTGCTCCAAATCATCTCAACAACCCCTCTGCTCCAAATCATCTGTACAACCCCTCTGCTCCAAATCGTCTGTACAACCCCTCTGCTCCAAATCATCTGTAGAACTCCTCCGCTCCAAATCATCTCAACAACCCCTCTGCTCCAAATCATCTGTACAACCCCTCTGCTCCATATCATCTGTACAACTCCTCCACTCCAAATCATCTCAACAACCCCTCTGCTCCAAATCGTCTGTACAATCCCTCTGCTCCAAATCATCTGTACAACCCCTCTGCTCCAAATCGTATGTACAACCCCTCTGCTCCAAATCATCTGTACAACCCCTCTGCTCCAAATCATCTATACAACTCCTCCGCTCCAAATCATCTGTACAACTCCTCTGCTCCAAATCATCTGTACAACTCCTCCGCTCCATATCATCTGTACAACCCTTCTGCTCCAAATCATCTGTACAACTCCTCTGCTCCAAATCATCTGTACAACTCCTCTGCTCCAAATCATCTGTACAACCCCTCTGCTCCAAATCATCTGTACAACCCCTCTGCTCCAAATCATCTGTACAACCCCTCTGCTCCAAATCATCTGTACAACTCCTCCGCTCCAAATCATCTGTACAACCCCTCTGCTCCAAATCATCTGTACAACCTCTCCGCTCCAAATCGTATGTACAACCCCTCTGCTCCAAATCATCTGTACAACTCCTCTGCTCCAAATCATCTGTACAACTCCTCCGCTCCAAATCATCTGTACAACCCCTCTGCTCCAAATCATCTGTACAACTCCTCTGCTCCAAATCATCTGTACAACCCCTCTGCTCCAAATCATCTGTACAACTCCACTGCTCCATATCATCTGGACATCTCCTCTGCTCCAAAACATCTGTACAACCCCTCTGCTCCAAATCATCTGTAAAACCCCTCTGCTCCAAATCATCTGTACAACTCCTCTGCTCCAAATCATCTGTACAACTCCACTGCTCCAAATCATCTGTACAACTCCTCTGCTCCAAATCATCTGTACAACCCCTCTGCTCCAAATCATCTGTACAACTCCTCTGCTCCAAATCGTCTGTACAACCCCTCTGCTCCAAATCATCTGTACAACTCCTCTGCTCCATATCGTCTGTACAACCCCTCTGCTCCAAATCATCTGTACAACCCCTCTGCTCCAAATCGTCTGTACAACTCCTCCGCTCCAAATCGTCTGTACAACCCCTCTGCTCCAAATCATCTGTACAACTCCTCCGTTCCAAATCATCTCAACAACCCCTCTGCTCCAAATCATCTGTACAACCCCTCTGCTCCAAATCGTCTGTACAACCCCTCTGCTCCAAATCATCTGTACAACCCCTCTGCTCCAAATCATCTGTCCAACCCCTCTGCTCCATATCATCTGTACAACAACTCCGCTCCAAGTCATCTCAACAACCCCTCTGCTCCAAATCATCTGTACAACCCCTCTGCTCCATATCATCTGTACAACTCCTCCGCTCCAAATCATCTCAACAACCCCTCTGCTCCAAATCGTCTGTACATTCCTCTGCTCCAAATCATCTGTACAACTCCTCTGCTCCAAATCATCTGTACAACCCCTCTGCTCCAAATCATCTGTACAACCCCTCTGCTCCAAATCATCTGTACAACCCCTCCGCTCCGAATCATTTGTACAACCCCTCTGCTCCAAATCATCTGTTCAACTCCTCCGCTCCAAATCATCTGTACAACTCCTCCGCTCCAAATCATCTGTACAACCCCTCTGCTCCAAATCATCTGTACAACTCCTCCGCTCCAAATCATCTCAACAACCCCTCTGCTCCAAATCATCTGTACAACCCCTCCGCTCCAAATCATCTCAACCAACCCCTCTGCTCCAAATCATTTGTACAACCTTTCTGCTCAAAATCATCTGCAATTTAAACTTCAACTATTTCTTGTTCAAATAGTTATTTGCACAATGCTTGACATGGGCATCAGGTTCCTTGCTTCCAAAACATACAGCTATCCCTTCAAAACACCAGTTTTAGAAAAGTTCTTTCTCAATTCAGTGCACAAGTTTCAGAATCCCAAATGAAAACGACATGGAACAAAAAAACTCAAAGAACTATGGATGCTGGATATCAGAAATTGATCGGAGCACTCAGCAGGTCTGGCAGCATCTGCAGAGTGAAAGCAAAGTTAATATTTTGGGTGTCCTGAAGATGGGTCACTGGACCTGAAACGATAACTTTGCTTTCTCTCTGCAGAAACTGCCAGCCTGCTGAGTGTTTCGAACAATTTCTGATTTTGTTAAAAAAAAGACATGGTTCTTACACAGTGTTGTATGAAGACTTAACATAATTTTCTTCCTCTTTTGAAGCCTTGAAACCAGTCTGGTTTTTTGAAATAATTGCTCCCTGGTGCATTCAATAATTTCTGCACATATGCACTCAGGTCTCTCTGTTCCTGCACCCCATGTAAAATTGTAGCCTTAGTTTATTTTTCTCCCCTTATTCTTCCTACCAAAATTAATCACTTTATATTTCTCTGTATTAAATCTCATCTGTTGTATGTTCACTCAGTCCATAAGCCCTATGTCCTCTTGAGGTTCATTTCTACCCTCCTCACAATTCATAACGCTCTGAAGTTTTTTGAAATCTATACATTTTGAAATTGTGATATGTAACCCAAGTCTAGGCCATTAATATAACATTATTATATTAACTGTGATCCCTTTACTGACCTCTGGGGAACCCCGTTGTACATTTAGCTCTAAATTAGCTCTAATTTTTAGAGACTAAAAATAGTTCAATCTCATGTTGTTCATTTCCTTTCTCTTTTCACAATAATAAAACATATTTTTGAATAACCACTTGAGACACTGCGCTTGCTGGAAGTTAGCAGAAGCCATAGCAGTGCATTTTCGCATGTCAGAGACTTCAAACACTTTGTCTAATTTGACTCTTGCCTAATATCTAAAAATGCTCTTCATGGGCCAAATTTCTAAAGTCCTTCTTTCTAATTTTGCACTCAGGTTTCATACCAAGATTTCAGTGACAAATTGAGTGCAAGTAAATTTTGGCTGAACAGGAATATGAGCACAAGTTTGTGGTACTCCCTGGAAATGGATCTGCAGTCAAGCAGATGAGTGCAGGTTCATAGCTCCTTGAAAGTGGAGCCACAGGTAGATAGGATAATGAAGAAGGCGTTTGGTATGCTTTCCTTTATTGAGTATTGAGTACAAGAGTTGTGAGGTCATGTTGCGGCTGTACAGGACATTGGTTAGGCCACTGTTGGAATATTGCATGCAATTCTGGTCTCCTTCCTATCGGAAAGATGTTGTGAAACTTGAAAGGGTTCAGAAAAGATTTACAAGGATGTTGCCAGGGTTGGAGGATTTGAGCTATAGGGAAACGCTGACCAGGCTGGGGCAATTTCCACTGGAGCATCGGAGGCTGAGGGGTGACCTTAGAGAGGTTTACAAAATTATGAGGGGCATGGATAGGGTAAATAGGCAAAGTATTTTCCCTTGGGTTGGGCAGTCCAGAACTAGAGGGCATAGGTTTAGGGTGAGAGGGAAAGATATAAAAGAGACCTACGGGGCAACGTTTTCACGCAGAGGGTGGTACATATATGGGAAGAGTTGCCAGAGGAAGCAATGGAGGCTGGTACAATTGCAACATTAGCCACTGGGATACATGAACACCAAACAGCCACCAAAAGACATGACCCACTATCACTATTATCCTTACATCCAGACGAAGAAAGACATCATTTTGACTGGAACAACACATCTATCCTAGGACAGGCTAAACAGAGACATGCACTGGAATTCCTAAAAGCCTGGCATACAATCTGGAACTCCATCAATAAACACATCGATTTGGATCCCATTTACCAACCTCTGAGAAAAAGACCCAGAAATGATATCACCCACCGTAACAGACCAAGACACACAAATAGCAAGCGGGACAGAACACCAGTGCTTCTCCGGAAGCTCACTGATGATGTTACCCAGCATGGTGACGAAACATCTGAAAACAAACCTGCCGGCTCAGCGAGCAAACTTCCAACCTGAACCTCAACCTGAGCTACAAATCTTCTCAAAAATCACAGGCATATATATTTTTGTTAGGTTGGGAAATCATGGGTTCTCAAAGATAGTTCCAAATGTAGAATTACAAAAACATTCAGATCAGCCTTGGGTTTTATTGAATTGCAGAGCTGGGGCTAAATGCTCTGTTACTGTTCCTATTTCTTATGTTTGTGTGTTTGTAAAAATGATACAGTAAATGTAATTCAAAAATGAGGATTACTACATTAGAAATTATACATTATGAATTTCCAGAGTCGAAGAGTGTAGTGTTGGAAAAGCATAGCTAGTCAGGCAGTATCTGAGGAGCAGGAAAGTCGATGCCAGAAGCACAAGCTTTTCATCAGGAATGATGGATGCTGACTGACCAGCTGTGCTTTTGCAGTACTACACTCTTCGACTCTGATCTCTAGCATCTGCAGTCCTCACTTTCTCCATTATGAATTTCCATACTAAGTAATGTAATTATGTAGGGGAATGCAGTGTACTGCTATTCATTCGACTAGTTCCTGCAGGTTTGATATATAAAATGCTCCCATAACACAAATCATTTGTATGATTCACAAAAATTCCTGAAAGGTTCAGGTATTCACATCCTTAGAAAAATATAACTATTTTATTTAGTTTGGGGAACTGCTTCATTTGAGGTTATTGAAGCTACAGGTTGCAAAATAAAGTCCATATGACCATTATGGGTCACTATTGGCAGCTAAATATTCAGGATCATTAAAATACACATAAGCAAGGTTGTACAATTGCTGTACATTTCTTTAAAATATAGTTCTGAAATACTTGGCATATGCCAAATGATATGAATATAATGGCAATGATATTTAATAGTCTAAATATTTGAGGGATTTGAAAGGAAAAATAATTAATCAATATTATCCCACTTTAAATTCCAAAATATGCACACTTGGATTCTTGGCATTCACAAAGTAACTAATTTAAATTCAGAAGAAACCTAACTAGCCTTTTAGACTCAGAGTTACATTTGCCTTCCCAGGACTTGTGTTGTGTTTCTAGAGTGTTAGCACCTCCACGCTCCAAAGCAAGTCTGCACCCACTCATGTCAACCCAACCAACTCTGTAAGGGTATTCGATTGATGCACAGTGCAACCTGCCCAATGAAATGCTGACACCTGCTATCATTCATGTACATCTGTTCAGCCTTCTCTAGGGCATTCTGCACCACACACCCACTTGTCACTAGCAATGTAAATAAGCAGCAGGTGATAGGAAGTAAGAGTTGGCCTATTTACAAAACTGCTAACTATGTAATTATGTTCAGAATGGCCTTTTTATCTTGAAAATGGTAATCTTGACTCCAAACCCTTCACTCAACACTAACCACCAATCCGTGCTCCACAAACCCCACAATAAGGATCCTAATGTTTTACATCTTATGCACCATCCTCTTCTGAGACCTAAGAAGCTCTGAGATTTCAAGATAAGCTGAATACCCTAATGGAACGAGCAAACAAACAAAATGGATTAGTATATGGAATTCAGCTCAATTAAGTCTAGGAAAAGAATAAAGGGTCCACATATGGACTCAATGAAAGGCACTGCAATGGCTTTAAGAATATCTGCACATCATTGTGCAATTCTATCACAACTGGCTTAAAACGCTCAAACCTAAGGAAAGCTTAAGTCAATTCTACCACAGAGCCCTCCGTAGTTTCTATATAAGTGGAATCTGCAAAACAAACACAGACCAAATGATTCTTGTTGATTTCCCAGGGCTACTCACATACATTTTGTGGGATTTCAGAGAGACCTCTGAGTTAAAATGTCTCAAGCCATATTTCTGAAGCAGTGAGTTAGTCTTCTAATTCATCTCATTACCTGGAATAAAACTTAGCAACTAGAATTTTCCTAAATTTAAGGTTGATTTTAACATGTACTCAAACAACATTAATATTGTAAAATACTAGCCCTGAATTTGCTGAAAGAGTTATTGCAAGTTTAAAGTGCAATCATTCTTAGTGTATAAATAACCCAACAATTCATAGTGAGGAAGATTGCCTTGATTTGCAAATTGCCAGGAAGATTTGTGCCAGTCTGCCATTAATCTTGTAAAATGGACAATTTCCTAGTGATCTGGGGCTGGTACATAACAGTAAGACCCTTTTTAATAATGAGATTTATGTTCCTGCATTGTCACTTGATCTCTCTCAACCCAGAAAGAAACAACTGAAATTGAGAGTTTCATTCCTGCAGGTTCTTGTTCCTGTTTGAACTGTTTTCACCTGATTTATTTCTGTCATTTGTTTCTTTCCCTCTCCTTACATTTCTCCAAAGAGATCCGCTGTCGGTCCTGTCATTCATGAAAGTCACCAGATGCCTGGTTACCAATGACAGATCACACTTTCACCAGTTCTTGGGCAAAAAAATATTTTGAGCTGAGGACCAAGGGAAACAAAAATCTAATAGACTGCACAACACTCTCCTTTTCCAGAAAATTGTGTAAATCGATGAAGTTACCTTACCTTAGCTGGCATCTTATCTTTTTGTAGCAGTGGCAACTGAACACAAATACAACTGTCAGAATTGCTACCAGTACAACAACAATCCAAATATAGTGATGGGAGTTAATTGATATGTGTGCTGCAGGGAGAAAAAAAGGAAAATATAAGTGGCATAGTTGAAAATTGGAATTAAATACTCAGGGAATGGGAGACCAGTGCATACCTTGCATTTTCTTGCATACCTCATCTATCAGAAACTTTACTGACGAGTCTGCTGGGAGCAGATTACAGATGGGGAGGAAGCCCCTTATATCACCTGACATGGGCCTCAGGTGAGGTTTCTCCACCCTGGATCCTCCTTCCATGCCTGACATTGCCATTACGACCCCTCTACCCATCATGTCCAGGTTTGCCATTCTGTATGTTGTGTTGTGTCTTACGGTCAGTATACTTCAAAGAGAGATACTCATGATATCATAATGAATGCATGATAACATGATAGCATCAAAGTGTGAGACCCAAGGTTATAAGAATCTCAGATTCCCTCTTATCCTGGGAATCATTTCCAGTATAGCATGCTATGCTGTTTCCTCTTTAACATAATAGTTTAATATGAGTCCAAACTGATGTGCCCGTGAATGTAATATTTGTATATATTCTGGACGTAAGTTTGCTTGTTGAGCTGCAAGGTTCATTTTCAGACATTTCGCCACCATACTAGATAACATCATGTGTGAGCTTCTGGTGTTTATATAGATGAGTTGTAATAAACTATTGTTGGATTATTCAAAACCACAGTATCTACATCTATTTTCAAGTGTTACAAGAGTTAACATTAGCATTCCCACATCAGGTAAAATACCCTGTCGGAGGCAAAACCCAAATAAATGTCCTGGCAACAAGACTCCACATTTTGGGTTCCAGCATTTTAAATTGGAGGACTGCCTGTATTCCCACCATTGATAACCACTATTGGTGGTGTTGAAGTACCAACAGAGCTGCCAACCAATCAGATTGAGTCACAGTTTTGAAGTGGCAATTCTACCTGAGTAAAAGGTGGGTATTCCACCTCCAGCCAATTGAACTCCTGTGTGTTAAATGACTATGGGACGTCCTGATCAATGGGAATGCATTACATTCTCTGCTGAATCTTTGATGGCACAGGAAACCATGCCATCTGAAAATTCCTGCTCATTGTGTGTTATTTTTCTTCTTGTAGTATTATTGGCTATGAATTTGGATCAGATAATCCTGGTTTCAAGTTAGTCATTCAGCAATTTTAACATGTAAATATTGTTCCAGAAATCATTTTTTTAAAAATGGAAATCATTTTTTCCCACCACCTATATCTACATTTTGGTTTAAATTTTACAAAGAAATTACTTCATCGTGAGACAAAAGAAAATAATGAAAAATCTATCTCCTCTTTAAGTGAATTTTGCATGCAGTGTACTGTAATATTGCCAAGATACTGGTGCCAGCAGCAGGGAAAAGTTTAAAATATGTCACGGGCCAATTTCCTGCTTTGTCTAGGAGAAACAAAGGAAGCTTGACTTATGTCAATCACATTTCAGGTTTCCTCATGTATAAAGTAGTGATCAGAAAATGCAGATTGTGGAAACCCTGAGAAAGGGAAGTACCTGGAGTAAGAGAGAATATGAGAAGCAAGGTGTTAAATTAAAGTGCAAAACCTTGAAGTTTATAAACTCTGGATTATTACCTGAACTTCCTGTAAATTAGCATAGAGTACATGAAATTGAGAAGTGAATGCGTGGCTCAAAGACTGGTCTGGGAGAAGTCATTAAATATTTTTATGGCAGAATGGAAGATAGAGTACTGACGTAAGGTCAACAATGTGAATTGTAAACTCTAAATCACATCCTACATAGACAACTTCTGATCTGCTAAATATTTACAGTAATTTTGTTTTTTATTTAACTTATTGATACTGTAATGAAGTTCACTTCCCTGGATTCAAGCTTTTTAATATACTTATTTATAGTCAGTCTTACCACGCAGAGTGAGGCATGTCTTCCCAATGTTTTGGCCAGTTCTCGTTGTATTAAAGATACAGTGATAACATCCTTCATCTTCAAGCCTTACCCCAGACAGTATAATGGTAGATACTTGTACCTTTGTTGGCTTGAAAACAGCTCTACCACTAAATGGCACAGAAAAATTGCCTCCATTTGTTTCACTAAATGTAGCAATATTATCCTCCGATTGGCCATTTAACTTCTGCCAAGTGACCTGTTGAATATCTTTTGAATATGAAGTACAGCTGAAGGTTACATTTCCACCTAAAACTGCTGTGATATTCTGTGTCTCCACATTTACATCCTTTTCTGTGAAATCGAAAGAAAAAGTAAACCGTATAAATTGTTACATAATAATTTTCAGCAAAGTATTTATCCCTGAAACATTTTGAGGTTTTCATACTGCACTGGACAATTATATCAGTGGGTCTCAGCTGGGGCATGCTCACCTCTGAGTCAGAGTGGGTTCAAGTTGCATTCTGGAGACTGACTCTGCCCCTGTCAGTTGTGTACTGAGAGACTACTGCACTATTGGAGGTGCTGTCTTTCAGGAAAGATGCTAGATACTGGCATCATCTACCTTTTCTGTAGAAAATAAGAACACTATGATGCTTGATGAAGAATGGGGAGGTTTACCATCCGGTCAATATTAATGCATCTGCCAACTACATTAGAACAGATTATTTATTCATCCATTTTCTCAATTCACGACAGGCAAACCAAAAGGTTTTACATTCTGTTAGATGCTATTACCAAAGCCTTTGCTTCTTTTTCTGAATATAGTCAGAAGGAATAAGAGTATTGAACATCATCTTCAGTGGGAAGATTACCTTATCCATTGTGTATGACTGCCATCTCCACTATCCTGTTGGCCACATTTTGATTAAAAACAAGGCTCAATTATATTTGGCTTTCTTGTTGTGCAAGGATTATTTTAAGGCCCATGTACTTGAAGTATCATCCACTTTCCTAAATTCTGTGCATTTTTCAGCATTTTGTGGTCCCACATTACTGCATTATAATTAATCCAATTATTCTTTCAATTCAAACTACAATGCCTTAAGGTCTGTAATATTATTTCTGGCCAGATTTAGCAGCAATATGGCAAAGAAAAACTGATAGAAAATTAAATAATAAATTTAATATGTTTCCCCTAAGTTTCTGTGGTACTTTCCAATTCCTACCAAAAATTTCAGGAAAAATATTGACACTGATTTTTGTGGTAATTCGGCTGTTGCTTGTTAAGAGTTTGTTAGTGAGCTGTGACAGAAATATCTGGTATTATTCTGATGCTTTTAAAGTGTGTGTTTCTTAACATGTTCTCTGGGACAGAAATGCAAAACAGCCTGCTTACATTGATGAGCAGAAACTGAACTGTGATGAACCTCTGATTCACTGCTCAGATATATTTCCTTTTAGCAAATTAGATATTTCAACTTCTAAATCGTAAATCATTATAATTAAGCTGGAATCAAGACATTAACATTTATACAACTTTCAATGGAAATAGACAATGTATGCAACTTTCAAGACTTAAAACATGCTTTACATTGTAAGGTTTAAACTATTTCAAGGGAAAAAGTAAGATAGGCATAAATAGATTACTGAATTCAAACAGGAAGCAAGTTTCATGTAATTTTACTTTGTCCACATGTGATAGTGGATATGTGGGACAAAGAAATTAAGAATTTCAGGTCAATAATTGCAATTAGAAAGAAAATGAATCAGTTAAATGTTGAGAGAATTGAAGAGACAGTAATAGATCTATTCAATTCACAAAGGGGAGAAAGTGTGATCTTGGTTGTTGAATGAGAAAATCCTGACTGATGTAGTCATCTATGGACTGTGAAAGGAGATGGTTTGGTGCACAGACAATCGTTTTGATTTCAAGCTTTCTCATATTCTTATCTGTGTTAGTCTTACCAAGCA
This sequence comes from Chiloscyllium plagiosum, assembly GCF_037043375.1. Lineage (NCBI taxonomy): Eukaryota > Metazoa > Chordata > Chondrichthyes > Orectolobiformes > Hemiscylliidae > Chiloscyllium > Chiloscyllium plagiosum. Next base: position 59,376,512 of record NW_028270150.1, read on the forward strand.
CAATCAGGCAGGTTGTCCCAGTCTTATGGCCAGCAAGGAATGTAGTGAAAATACATTTATAACATCCTTCATCTTCAAACATCACTCCAGACACTGCAAGGGTGGACACTTGCAGCTTTGATTGTATGAAGGCAGCTCTATCACTAAACGACTCAAGTATATAAGCTCCATTTTTTTCACTAAATGTGGCAATATTATCCTTAGATTGACCGCGTAACCTTTGCCAGGTGACTTGTACAATGTCTTTAAAATGTGAAGTGCAGTTGAAGGTAACATTTCCACCTAAAAGTGCTGTCACAGTCTTCTCGGTCTCCACATTTGGAGGATTTCCTGTGAATGCAAGAAAAATATAGCAAAACACATCAATACTTCCATAGCATCTGTGGAGTTTCAATACTAAATTATTTAGTGGTTTTCAAATTGTAGTGAACCAACCATGGCTCAGCAATCTCATGTTGGAGTCAAAAGAGATGATAAATCAATGCAAGCTTCCATCTGCCCTCTCAGGTAATATAAGCGATGTCAGAGCACTATTTGTAAAAGATCAAACAGGTTAGCCTGTGTCCAGGATAATATTGATCCTTCAAATAATATAGAACCATAGAATCCCTGCAGTGCAGGAAGGGGCCATTTGACCCAACAAATCAAAGAGTATCCCAGTATTTACCATGGCTAACTCAACTTGTCTACACATTCCTAGACACCAAAGGGCAATTTAGGGTGACCAATCCACTTAATCTGCACATCTTTGGATTGTGGGAAGAAACCAGAGCGCTGGAGGAAACTCACACAGTGAGGAATCAAACCCAGGTCCCTGGTGGTGTGAGGCAGCAGTGCAAATCATTGAGCCACCATGCCACCCCCATATCATTGAAACAGATTAGCTAACCATTATTGAATTACTGTTTGGAGGATATTTGTTTGCATAAATTGCCTGTTGCATTTCCTACTTTACAACAGTTAATATATTCAACTACTCTTAACTGACTGTAAAGCACTTGGAAAATTCTGAAATCCTGAAGTAATTTATATTAATGACAACGCACATTAAAATTTTACTCAAATTATTATATCTAAACAAACTGTTTCTTCAAACATTATTAGATTCTGGTGTATCAGCTGGAAAATATTTGCTTTGTGCTTACATGTGAGCTTGAAAAAATTGCATCTGGCTGTTTAGATAACTCACTGTCATTCACAACAAATGACATTGGAAATTATTTAATTCATGTAAGCACAGTCTATGTTCCGAGCTGAACTATTCGCGCAGAAACCATATAGAAGGTTTCTGATTCAAAGTAACAACTTTGATTGATACCTTCACTAGACAACTACCATACATAACCAGGAACAAATAATTCTTAGTTCAAGTGTTAGAATCTTGTCCAGTTAGGACACAGGGCCTTGGATTATCTTCCAGCACCAGTGTTAGAGCAGCTCACTTGATCCCCTGGTATTAGCAGAAACCCGAACTGTTTGGGGTTCAACTCACATGCACAGAAGACTTTCAGCAAAATTAACACTATTAGGAAGGAGTCTACCATTAGCTGGGCTTGAAATTCCAGCTGCACTGTGGAAAAGATGGCTAGGTTGTTATTGCAGCAAAAATCCTCTGCAAATTAAGGAAAGTAATGAGCCAAATAGGGTTCTCAATACGATTGGCTATATTCCTATAGGTTCCATTGCTTGATCTTCCATGCCCAATCAAACAGCCCATTTTCTCCATCTCAAAAAGTTTTGGAACTAGTACATTCATGTTCTTCAGGACAATTTGTTTTACATCTATGATTAACAACCCCACCCCTCCCACCACTCAAGGCTTCTCTGAGCAATGTTATGGAGATTATTTTTAATTTCTAGACATTTCAGATCAATCCTGGAAGATTGGTGTTATGTTATTTTTCTTATTGTAAATGTATCAAGCATACACAACTGCTTATCTGGACTCCTGTGGCTTGCAAGCTGATTACAAGATGATGTGACAAAAATCCTGCCTTGTATCAAGGTTGTAGTGATTGCCAGTAGTGTAAGAAATGAACCCTTAAGAATGTACATACATGATTTCACGACAATCAGAGACTGCAATGGAGGATATCATATTGGACTCTGGGTACTAACCACTGATGGCTTGTGCTTGGTGTAGTTCACTGTCACTTTTCATCCCGAGTCTAAGAGCCTGTCTAATTAATAGTGGTAGAGGGTAGACACTAGACTCTGAAGGAGAAGAGGCACTTGTCTTGCATAGTGTAATTTATTGCATGATAGCAATACATATACTTAAATTCTAGTTAGGCATAATTATAAATATCAGGAGCCTGAGATGATGACTCATCTATCCCCATTGGGGTCTTGTGCAAGATTATCTGATCTTCTACTCAAAAGATTGTTGCACTGTGAGATTAGTTGGGATGAATGCAACATCAACATTAAAACAGTGGATAGTATAAAGACCTTGCATTGGATGATTGGTAAATAACCTTGCTTTAGCAATCCAGTACATGGTTTGAATATCTTTACTCAGACTCTAATCTGGCAATACTCTATTGTGTTTTTCCTTGCTTTTTCTCTTCTTTCAGACCATATCACCAAGATCCACAGACTACATCCCCTCCATTATCCAATTTTTTTTTCTGCATTTATTGACTTTAACACAAGGTTTATGTTGCTGTATGCGAATAAAACAAATTGCATGGAGCAAAACAAAAACGCCATGACTGGCAGAATTTATGGCCCATTGCCCAGGTACAACACACTTGAACTCATGTTTAATTCCAGAAAACACATAGTTAATGGGGAGTGTTGTTGAATAGAGAGACCTAGGGGTTCAGATAACTACTTCCTTGAAGATTGTGTCAGAAGTAGACAGGGTCATAAAGAAGGCATTTGGCACGCTTGCCTTCATTGATCTGAGTACAGAAATTGGGATATCATGTTGTGGTTGTACAGGACATTGGTGAAGCCACTTTTGGAGTACTGTGTATAGTTTTGGTCACCATGCTATGGGAAGGATATTATTAAATTGGAGAGAGTGCAGAGCATTTGAGTTGTAAGGAGAGGCTGGATTGGCTGGGACCATTTTCACTAGAGCATAGAAGCTTGAGGGGTGACCTTATAAAGGTTTATAAAATCATGAGGGATATAGATAAGATGAAGAACAATGGTCTTTTCCTTACGGCAGGGGAGTTCAAAACTATAATTTTAAGGTGAGAGGAGAAACATTTTAAAAGGATTTGAGGGGCAACATTTTCACACAGAAGATGGTGCGTATGCAGAATAACTGCAGAGGAAGTGGTAGATGCAGGTACAGTTATGACATTTAAAAGACATTTGGACAGGTCCATGAAAGGGGATGTTTAAAGGGATATGGGTCAAACACAGGAAAATGGGACTAGTTTAGTTTGGGAAGCTTAGTTGTCATGAATGAGTTGGACTAAAGGGTCTGTTTCTGTCTTGTATGAGGCTATAAATCCATAATGTTATGTTTCAGGGAAGCATATACCATAAGACCATAAGATATAGGAGCAGAATTAGGCCATTTGGCCCACTGAATCCACTCGACAATTCAATCATGGCTGATATGTTTCTCAAACCCACTCTCTTGCCTTCTCCCCAGTAACTCTTGATCCCCTTACTAATCAAGAACCTATATATCTATCTATCTCTGTCTTAAAGACACTCAATGAGCTTGTCCTTCACAGCCTTTTGTAGCATTAAGTTCTACAGATTCACAAGCCTCAGATGAAGAAATTCTTCTTAATCTTTCACATTGAGGCTGTGCCCTCAAATTTTCTCCACTTGCACTCTATCCAGCCTCTCATATTCTGTAAATCTCAATGAGATGCTCCCTCATCTTTCTAAACTCCATCAAATATAGACGCAGAGTTCTCAACTGCTCCTCATATGACAAGCCCTTTATCCCAGGATGATTCTTGTGAACCTCCTCTTGACTCTTCCAAGGCCAGTACATCCTTGCTTATGCATGGCTCCAAAACTGCTCAGAATGTGCCAAATACAGCTTTATACAGCCTCAGAAGACTATCCGTTCTCTTGTAGTCTATCCTAAGACAAAGTCCCTTTGTGCTTCAGATTTCCAAAGCTTTTCTCCATTTAGAAAACAGTCTACGTCTCTACTCTTCCTACCAAGGTGCATGACCTCACACATTTCCTCCATTGTATTCCAATATATATGGAATGTTCCAGAGTACTTCCTTCCAAGCAAATTCAAATGTATCCTGTTCTGTGAATATAGAAAGCAAAAAGCACTGGATTTTGCTCAATAGGACCTTAAGGAGTCTCTTAAAATTAACTTTTGTTTGGATACAAGTATGCCACTAGGTACATTTTTAAAATGTTTAATTTTTATAAAGCTTTGTAAGGAATCATACACTAAGCTATAACAGCATATAGGTTCCACACGTCTTTCAAATGTCAAATTGTGTTACAGCTGATAGATTGACACAATTGAGTGTTTTTAAAATTACATCATAAAGTATTTCCTGATGACAATTTTTTTTGACATATGTTTCACTTGATGGCAGCCAAGCAAGCAAGAGCAGAAACTATTAAAAGATTCTCAAAATGGGCAGAAGTGGCTCCCTGGATCATCTATTGCTCTGCCCTATGACAATGGCATAATTCAGATGGAATGCTACTGGGACATCATCAGCATACAGCAACTCCCTGAAAGGCTCACAGTGGACCTTTCCTCTTGTAGAAATTAAGGACTGCAGATGCTGGAGAGTCAGAGTCAAGAAGTGTGGCACTGGACAAGCACAGGCCAGGCAGCATCCGAGGAGTAGGAGAGTCAACATTTCAGGCATAAGCTCTTCATCAGGAATGTGCAAGACGAAGGAGGCAGAGAGGTAAATGGGGGATGGGGTGGGGGTGGGGCTGGGGGGGGAAGTAGCTGGGAAGGTGATAGTTGGATGCAGGTGGGGGGTAATTGTGATAGGTCAGTGGGGAGGGTGGAGGGGATAGGTGAGAAGGAAGATGGGCAAGTGGAACACGTCAAGAGGACGGTGCTGAGGTTGAGAGTTGGATCTGGAATGAGATGTGGAAGGGGAGATTTGGAAACTAATGAAATCAATGTTGATGCCATTTGGTTGGAGGGTCCCGAGGTGGAAGATGAGGCGTTCTTCCTTCAGTCGTTTGGTAGGTTGGATTTAGTGATGGAAGAAGCCCAGGACTTGCACATCCTGTGAAAGGGAGAATTGAAATGTCCGGCCACAGGGCAGAGGGGTTGTTTGGTGCATGTGTCCCAGAAATGTTCCCTGAAATGCTTCACGAGTTGGCGTCCTGTCTCCCCAATGTAGAGGAGACTACATTGACAGTTCTCTAGGATACACACACCAAACAGCCCCACCGCCTTGTGGCTGACCACGTCAACTCCACCCCCCACCTGCTATGTTTTTCCAGCACCACACTTTTTGACCCTTCTTCTTGGATCCTAGGTGAACAAGGCTGAACAATTTTCTATCATTCTGGTATTTATATAGACACCCTCTGAAGGTGATGGCATATGACAACTCTAACAATAACAAAAGAATATACCAAAGATCATTGGTGTCAGACCTTAACATTGTTTGACCCCATTTCAGATTTAAAAGGATTCTGATGTTATCCTAAGCTGACTATTCTCATCATATTTTCATAAAATAACACTGAGCAGCTTCAGCAGACAAAATATTTTGTTCAGCAGCTTAAATAGTTCTCCTTTGTTTACATGGTCAAATAATGGCATGAGAAAAAACAAATCAGGGATGCTCAAGAGATTAGCATTAGCCTCTCTGAATGACACTATTTCTGAAAGAGCATTTGCAGCCATGGAGTTCTGTACTGGTACACTGTTTTGCATGGCAGGGTACAATGATTGTGTTCATTGTGTTCTGCAGCTGACTGAGAATCCCTCTGATTCTTACCGCCTGCGACTGGTATGTGTTATAAGCGTTCACAAGTTGAAACTCAATCTGCTTGGAAAAGAATCTCAATCTAGTAGGAATTGTACGTGAAGCTTCTGACTCCTAAATAGGGAGGTTACAGAACAAGGGCTGTTTGAACAAAAGTTATTCCTCATATAAGATTGCATTTCACCGAAGTTTTCATACAGGGCTTAGGCAAGAACAACCGCTAGTACAGCGAATGGATAGATTGCAATGTCCTGCTCGTCCTACTCTAATGTTAAAATGCTCCACTTTTGAAAATAAGCTCAGGTCGTCATGACAACATTCAATACATACATTTTCGTAATTTTAATGTAACTATTCATCCCCATTATTACAGCAATTTTTACAACTTAACTCATGTTAATTTACCAAGTACGACCTTTCGTTTTCACCCTATGGAAGCATTTGCTTGCTCCATCAACTAGAACAAAGTTTTCTGCAATTGTTTTTCTGCAATAAGATCTCATTCAATCACTAGAACCTGACTTTTCAAAACAGAGATCGATGGTATAATGCATCGTTTTGAACTGTTCAAAAATATATATCCGTTTAAAATAGAGAAGTCTCACCGTCTATAACAGTAACCAGTAGTCCGACGATAAAAAGTTTCATCTGCAAACGTTCGCCCAGCTCCAAGAAGGAATTTTCAGGGAACAGCAACAACAAACATTAATGAATCAGGGGTTCTATACTGGAGAGTCCCAACTTGGTGAAAACAATACCAAAGGCGTTCTTTCTGTTTCATATACTGTATTCGCTATGCTTCAGTAACCCCTCTGCGTTGGAGGAAATAACGCTATCATGTGCACGACTGTTTGATTTAAATTATAGCAGCTGGATTTAACCAAATAGTTCACATGTCTTCCAGGAGGGGGCGAGGTTGGTCAGCTGCCGAGTCAGGAAGAGGGAAGAGAAGTTCCGCGTACCTGTTAAACTGCTGGTTCTTATGTTAAGATGAACGCCGAAGGAAACTCAATAATACAATGAAAGCTTTTCTGATGAAGGGCTTTTGCCCGAAACGTCGATTTCCCTGCTTCTCGGATGCTGCCTGAACTGCTGTGCTTTTCCAGCACCAACCTGAATCTTGTCTCTGACCTCCAGCATCTGCAGTCCTCACTTTCGCCCTGATAAACAGTTTTTGTCAGCCTCGGGCAGTTTCAACGCAGACTAGTCCAGTCAACGATGAAGTTCGCTGTGTTTATGGCCAGGGTCAAAGATGCTCACTTCAGTCTTCCCAATATTTAATTGGAGGAAATTAATGTTATGATTTTGGGTGAACCTAGAACATAGTCGAGAGTTCGGTGCTGGAAAAGCACAGCCGGTCAGGCAGCATCGGAGGAGGAGGAAAATCAATATTAGCCCTTCATTAGGGATGAGGCTTGTGGGCTGGGATGGGGGGGCGGGATGGTGACAGATAAATGGGAGGGTGTGGGGCTGTGGGGAAGGTAGCTGAGAATGGATAGGTAGAATAAGGTGAGGGAGAAGGTGATAGTTAGGAGAGGAGGGTGGAGCGGATAGATGGGAAGGACGATGGATGAGTCAAGAGGGTGGTGTGGAGTTGGAGGCTTAGGACTGGGGTAAGGTGGGGGGAGGGGAAATGAAGAAACTGGTGAAATCCAAGTTGATCCTGGTGAGACTTCTTTGTTTTAAACAGATATGTATTTTTGAACAATTCAAAACAATGCGTTATATCATCGAACTCTGTAAAAAAAATAGGTTCTAGTGATTGAATAAGACCCTGCTGCAGAAAAAAAACTTGCAGAAAACTTTGTTCTAGTTCATGGAGCAAGCAAATGCTTTCATAGGGTGAAAACGAAAGGAGGTTGTGTGGTTGCAGTGTCCCAAGGCAGAAGATAAGGCATTCTTCCTGCAAACGTCCAGTGGTTAGGGTTTAATGATGGAGGAGGCCCAGGATCTGCATGTCCTTGGTGGAGTGGGAGGGGGAGTTAAATTGTTCAGCCAAAGGGCAGTGGGGTTGGTTGGTGTGGGTATCCCCTCACCTTATCCCAGTCCAAAGTCTCCAACTCGGCACAGCCCTCTTGACCTGTCCATCATCCTTCCCACCTATCCGCTCCCACCTCCTCTCCTATCAGTCATCTTCTCCCCCACCTTCATTCTCAGCTACCTTCCCCCCAAGCCCCACCTCCCTCCCATTTATCTCTCAGCACCCCCGGTCCACAAGCCTCCTTCCTGAAGGGCTTATGCCCAAAACGTTGATTTTCCTGTTCTTCTGATGCTGCCTGAAATGCTGTGCTTTTTCAGCACCACACTCTCAACCCTGATCTCCACCATCTGCAGTCCTCACTTTCTCCTAGAACATCGAAAGTTACAGCACAGGAACGGACCCATTGACCCACAATGTTATGCCAAAAATAACGCCAAATTAAACTAATCCCTTTTGACTGCCATTGGTCCATGTTCCTCCATCCTTGTATATTCATATGCTTATCTAAAGGTCCCTTAAATGCCCCTCATATCTGCCATGATGGCACATAGGTGAGAAACAAATGGAGGTAAAGCATAAATTTTTGTTGGACAGCAGAGAAAATTGTGTGGGAGCGGGAATGTTTTTATAAGCAAGAATATCAAGAGATATGAGCCCAAGGCAGGCATATGGAGTTAGGCCAGAGATCAACCATGATCTTATTTAATGACAAGGGACTGAACGGCTTCCTCCTGTTCCTAAGAAAGAGAAGTATCTTCAGGATACTCTGGAAACAATTAGGTAGCCTCCAAGAATGAGTAGTTCCACCTGGCTGCACAACAATGCAAAGGCATTAAGAGGATTTGATCAATCATGCCAAGAAGTTCAAGAAGGATCATGCAAGTCTGAAAAGGGAGGTCAGATTATTTTAGATTAGTTTGAATCAGTCTCATCCACTTCAGATGTTACATGTTCCACAAAGGTGTGCTATCATTCATAAAGTCAGGAAGTGTAGGATACAGGAAGATTTGGCTATCTGGATTCAGAATTGGCTGGCTGACAGAAGGCAGAGAGTGGTTGTAGATGGAAAGTATTCTGCCTGGAAGACAGTGTTGAGTGGGGTCCCACAGGGCTCTGTTCTTGGGCCTCTGCTCTTTGTAGTTTTTATAAATGACTTGGATGAGAAGGTTGAGGGGTGGGTTAGTAAATTTGCAGATGGCACAAAAGTTGGAGGTGTTGTCGATAGTATTGACGGCTACTGCAGGCTGCAGTGCAACATAGCCAGGATGCAGAGCTGGGCTGAGAAATGGAAGATGGAGTTCAACCTGGATAAATGCGAAGTGATGCATTTTGGAAGGTCGAACTCGAATGCTGAATATAGGATTAAAGACAGGATTCTATGCAGTGTGGAGGAACAGAGGAATCTGGGTGTGCAAGTGCATAGATCCCTCAAAGTTGCCACCAAAGTGGATAGGGTTGTTAAGAAAGCATATGCTGTTTTGGCTTTCATTAACAGGGGTATCAAGTTTAAGAGACGCGAGGTTTTGCTGTAGCTCTACAAGTCCCTGGTGAGATCTATAGTAGGGTGTCCAGTTCTGGTCGCCCTACTATAGGAAAGATACAGAGGCTTTGGAGAGGGTGCAAAGAAAGTTTACAGGATGCTGCCTGGACTGGAGGGCTTGCCTTATGAAGAAAGGTTGAATAAGCTCAGACTTTTCTCTCTGGAGAGAAGGAGGAAGAGAGGAGACCTGATCGAGGTGTACAAAATAATGAGAGGAATAGATAGAATCAATAGCCAGAGACTTTTCCCCAGGGCAGGATTGACTGGTACGAGAAGTCATAGTTTGAAGATATTAGGAGGAAGGTATAAAGGAGACGTCAGAGATAGGTTCTTTATGCAGAGAGTTGTGAATGCATGGAATGCGTTGCCAGCTAAGGTGGTGGAAGCAGAGTCATTGGGGACATTTAAGTGACTGCTGGACATGCACATGGATAGCAGTGAATTGAGGGATGCGTAGGTTAAGATACTATATTTTACATTAGGATTAAGTCTCAGCACAACATCATGGGCCAAAGGGCCTGTTCTGTGCTGTACTTTTCTATGTTCTATGTTCTTTAAGGCATCACAAAGACATGGAGCTAATGAAAATCTCTTTTTCTACTATAATTTAATAAAACACATGTCTAACAACTAAAACAACTATTTATGTGACAAAGAAGAAATGCTCTGCTTGTTAGAAATCCATGACACATCCAACCGGACATAAAACTCCGCTTTTGGACAGGAAACCTCCCCCTTCCTGAAGAGTAAACATCTCATGTTTACAAACTGACAAAAGTCCCTAACGAATTATCCTAATCTTAAATTTCCACTTTTTTAGAAAGTCATACATAAGAGATTGTTAACTAAGGTGGAAGCCCATGGAATTGAGGACAAATTATTGACATGGCAGGTGATAGAAAGTTAGGATATGACTATTGGGAAGGATGTAACTAATGGTGTCCCACGTGGATATGCGTTAAGGCCTCAATTATTCATATTATTTACTAATGACTGTTATGGACTAGACCAGACCACTTCAAACATTCTTAGGCAAGCAGCCCTAGACCTAACTTTGCAATTATTTCAGTAAGTATACAGTGAAAAGTACTCGGAGTAAGATAGCTAGGTTGACTACTAGATTTTAAAACAGACAAAAAGTTTATTCACAACATTACACAATGAGGCACAAAGAACAGAATAAAGGATCCCTACAGAACTCAACCTATCCAGCTAGTCTTAATTATGCTGTTCCGAATACACACTACAGTCCCAATGAGCAAACACCCTTTAAAAACCAGTGTAAATGTAACACATGCTTTCAGGTTGAAGGTGAAGACAGAAAAGAGAGAGAGAGTTTCCACACAGCTCCCTGTAAACTTCCCAGTTCAAGACTGAACTAAAAATTGCCTAGCTGAGCTAGCTAGAGAGCTAACCACTCCCCTCTCTTTATACAGGTCACTTCGAAAACATGACCACTTTGGCCTGAAGTCTCATCTGTTTACATATGAACAAAAGGTCTCTCAAAATCCTTTTCATCTCTGTACCAAACCAGACTGATCGGAGTCTGGCCCAGTTTATTACCTCTCTGAAAAAAATCAATGACAGCGTCTCCTTGAGTCAAGGAACAGCTCTTAGAAAAAAAGGGCCTAGCTTTGTGACATGTCTCCCCTTAAAAAAACATCAATACCAAAAGATGGCTTCATTTTTAACCCTTCAAAACCTGGTCAGTAGTCTAAACACACATATACACTATACTAACTATAAACATGCAAACATGCACAATCATACGCATGTTTTGGGCGTGGCACACCCACCACCAAATGCCTCCATATCTCATTCGAGTCTTGATAACACATCAGCAATCATGTCTTTGTGACCTGTCACATGCAGAATTGTCAAATTGAATGGCTGCAACAATGAGCTCCATCTAAACTGTCTGGCATTTTTGTCCTTAAATTTTTCCACAAATGTCAATGGGTTGTGATCAGTGTATATGAATGTCTCAGATGCATTGCTGGTAAAATAAACACTGAAGTGTTGTCATGCCAACACTAAGCTTAAAGTCTCTTTCTCCACCATTGAATATTTCTGTTGATGAACATCTGATGGAAAAATATCTGATGGGTCTTTCTATTCCCTCATCATCCTCCTGCAGGAGCCCCATATTGTCACCCACATCACTGGCATCGATAGCCATCCTGAAAGGCTTCGTATAATCCGGTGTGGCTAATACTGGGGCAGTAGTTAACACAGTTTTTAGGCTGTCAAATAAGTGCCTTTTGACAGTCCGATGTCCACTGAAACCTCTTGTCCTTTTTTAACAATTCGGTGAGTGGAGCAGCCACACTGCTAATATTTGGTACAAACTTTCAGTAAAATCCACTCAATCTCAGGAACCGTGGTACTGCTTTTTTTTTGATGGTGTGGGAAATTCCCTAATTACTTTAGTTTTGGCATCTTGTGGGGCCATTTGTCCATGTCCAATAACATGGTCCAGAAAGGTGCCTTGGGCTTTGCAAATTCATTTTTAGCTAGGCTTACCACCAAGTCTGCCTTCCGAAGTCAATCAAACAAGTCCAATAAATGCCGTAAATGTTTCTTCCATGAGTGACTAAAAATCACCAGGTCATCAATATACACCACACGGTTAGGTAATCCAGCAATAACCATATTAGTTAGTCGCTGAAATGTGGCTGGAGTGTTTTTCTTGCCAAATGGCATGACCTTGAACTGATATAGTCGATTTGGCGTTACAAAAGCTGAAATTGCCTCGCTGTCTCTGAAAGGGGTATTGTCAGTAGCCTCTGAGCAAGTCCAACTTAGAAATATAAGTTGCTTGTCCCACTTTTTCGACACAGTCCTCGAACCATGGAATTGGATATGCATCAGTCTTTGCGATAGTCCATACATAACCATTGGGTACCATCTTGCTTTGGCACCATGACAATGGATAAGCTCCAGTCACTGTAACTCACTTCAATTATCCCATCTTGGAACATGCATTCTATCTCCTTTTGAACCTGTGCCAACCTTAGAGGGTTATGCTATAAGGATGTTGCTTAATTGAAACAGCATCTCCTATATCTACATCATGCACAATTAGGTTAGTACTTCCCAGTTTATTTCCACAAATCTCCCCCTGTGATAGTAATAAATCTTTCAGGTCATTTTGATTTTCATGTGGAAGGTAACTCAATAATTTATCCCAATTTTTGACAACTTCCTCATTGTCCAATTTGATTTGAGGAATCTCCAATTCAGAATCCTCTGAACTTGGCTCTTCCTTCTGTGCTGTCATCATTAACACATTCTCCTCTTGCTTTCCTTCCCTATCAAAATATCTTTTGAGCATATTCTGTGAGACTTCTTCCTACCTGGAGTCCGTATCAAGTACTTCACCCCACTCAATTTCTTCACAATTTGATAAGGTCCACTAAACCTTGCTTTTAAAGGCTCACCTGTTACTGGAAGTAACAACAATACCTTATCCCCAATTGCAAAAATTGCAAATTTGTGATTTCTTATCCACTTCCTGTTTCAATGTATGCTGTGATATTTTTAAATGCTGTCTAGCCAACTCTATTTAATCATTCCCTAAAATTTGACACATAGTCCAAATGGGTGGTCTCTGAAATCTGCCTTATTAATTTCTCCTCAATCAACTTTAATGGTCCTCTTACTTCATGCCCAAAAATTAATTCAAATGGACTGAATTTGGTCGATTCATTCGGTGCATCTCTGATCACAAAAAGTACGTTCGGAACTCACTTATCCCAATCTTGGATAATCCTGACCATAAGCCCTTAACATGATCTTCAGTGTCTAATGCCATCTCTCTAGCGCTCTATATGATTCCAGATGGTACGCAGTAGATTTGAATTGCTTTATTCCCAATATATCTGTAACCTCCTTGATGAAGGATGTGAAGTTTGATCCTTGATCTGACTGGATCTCTATTGGTAGTCCGTATCTAGTAAAAAATTGAAGTAATTTTTCTATGACCCTTTTAGCTGTGATGTTGTGTAATGGGATTGCCTCTGGAAATCTAGTCAACATATTCATTATTGTCAGTAAATTTATTCCTACTTTTTGTTTGAAGTAGGGGACCTATGCAATCAATCAAGACTCTTGCAAAAGGTTCCTTAAATGCTGGAATAGGTATTAAAGGTACAGGTTTTATTACTGCCTGTGGTTTTCTGATTACCTGACACGTATGACACGTCTGGCAAAATTCAGCTACCTCCTTGTGTAGTCCAGGCCAGTAAAAATGTCTTTGTATTTTAGCCTGTGTTTTCCTTACCCCTAAGTCACCTCCAAGTCATAGCTCATGCACCACTCGAAGCATCTCCTTTCTACGACATACCGGCAAAACAATATGATGAATTTCTGCCCATTTCTCATCTGCTTGAATGTGTGATTGTCTCCATTTCCTCATTAGGACATCATTTGTTAAGTAATAACACACAGGAATGCATTCACTTTCTTTCTCAGTATATGCCTTTTGATGTAACTGTTTTAACTCTTCTTTCTGCTGTATTTCAATCAGCTTAGCAGAGCTAAACATATTGGCATTTTACCTATTTTTTCCTTCTCTGTTCCACTAATCTGATCAAAGAACTTTCGGATAACACTACATCAGCTTCCTTACCTATACCTTTTGATCTCTCCTTGTGATCACACAATCAAGAAAATTCCTGGAAAAACATTCTTCATGTCTTCAGTTGCCTGCATCTCCACTGGCTTTTCAACCAGAGTAGGCAGCACGCCTACCAGTGAATCATCTATATCATTTACAAGGACAAATTGTATTACTGGAGCTGAGAGTTTGTTCAGTTTTTCTACCACAAATTCTCCACTCTTCTCTAGACTCTCTTGCCTCACTTTACATAATTGAGCACATTTTGTGTCACCATGAATTCCTGTTACCAGTACCTTTTCTGACAATAGTCCCTCAGGAGTACATATCTCCTCACCCTTTAGCGTTGCAGACAGAAAGGATCCTGTGTCCCTTACTATTGTAACCTCCTTACCTATTACTCCTGGTCTATGTGAATAAACTTTACTCTTGTTTTTTAAGCAGATCTGGCACTTCCTCCTTAATCAACCTCTGATCATCTTGTACACTCTAAGGCAGTTGTCTAACTTGTCTTGTGCTTTTTGTTACCAATCTAACAAAACTTCTAGGCTTGTCTGGTTTTCCTTCATCTGGTTTTCTCCTAGCCCAACAACACTGTAATTTTGTGTGGCCCACTTTATTACAATGAAAACACCGGAGCTTTTTAACCACTTCGTCCCCCTCATGGGTTTCTTTTTTACCATGTGGTAAATTATCCATATGATCATCGCTGAGATCTACCATTCCCTTTCCATTTGAGGATTTCTCTTTGCCCCAATGTCTATCCCTCATGGACTGAAATTGATTCTGGAAGCCAAACTGAGTTTTATGGACCAGCTCATAATCATCAGCCACTTCAGCTGCTAACCTTGCTGTTTTAATTCTCTGCTCTTCCACATGAGTTCGCACTACTTCCACACTGAGCCTACCCTCAGCCTTTATCTCTAGCATTTTAAGCTGATTTTCCTTTCAAAGTGTCAATTTTTGAAGTTCAAACGCACTCTGTTTTTCTCTCTGTTCTGCTGCTCTCTCTTTTTCCCTTTCTTCTGCTTTTAATCATAATTCAAACTGTTTCATTTCTGCTGCCCTCTCCTTATCTCTCACCTACAACTCGAGCTGCTTCATTTGCAATTCAATTCTTGCCATCTCTATAGATTCTGATGGTTTCTCCAGCAAGTTTAAATGCTGAGCTACTGCTATAATTATCCCTCCTTTCCTCACAGAAGCGGGCAGTTCCAATTCCAGCTTCTCTGCTAATTCTTGCAACTTGGTTTTATTCACTTTTTGCAAAACCTCCGAAGTCACCATATCCACATCCAGAAAACTTTTGGTGACTGAAAGAACCATTACAGTCCCAAGCTTTCTCTACCCAGCCAAACCAACACCCAAAATAAAGACACTAGCACCTACCACTCGCTGTTTAAAATCACACAAAGAGCCACCAATCTGTTAGGGACTAGGCCAGACTACACAAAACATTCTTAAGCAGTCAGCCTTGACCTAACTTTACAATTTGTTTTGGAAAGTGTACAGTGAAAATTACCCGGAGTAAGATAGCTAGGTTGACTACTGCGTTAAAAATCACACAACACCAGGTTATAGTCCAACAGATTTATTTGGAAGCACTAGCTTTCAGAATGCTGCTCCTTCATCAGTTGACTACTAGATTTTAAAACAGACAAAAAAAAATATTCACAACATTACACAGTGAAACATGAAGAACAGAATAAAGAACTATTCTACAAAATATTCTACAGAACTCAACCTATCCAGCCAGACTTAATTATGCTGTTCTGAATACACACAACAGTTCCAATAAGCAAACACCCTTTTAAAACCAGTATAAATGAAACGTATGCTTACAGGTTGAGGTTGAAGGGCAGAAAAGAGAATTTCCAACAGTTCCATGTTGAATTTCCCAGTTCAGACTCAACTAAAAACTGCTCAGCTCAGCTAGCTAGAGAGCTGACCTCTCCCCTCTGTTTATACATGTCACTTCTAAAGCATGAGCACTTTGGCCTGAAGTCTCATCTATTTACATATAAAGAAAAGGCCTCTCAAAATCCTTTTCATCTCTCCACCAAACCAAACTGATCGGAGTACAGTCCAGTTTATTGCCCCTCTGTTCCTTGAGCCAAGGAACAGCTTTTAGAAAAAAAAGGGACTAGCTTTATGATATGACTAAGATAATGACATAAAATGTCAAATATCCAAATATGCTCATGACACAATTATTAGTTGGCATTTAAGCAGTGTAGATAATAGCATAACATTATGAAGGGGCATTGATAGACAAAGTGAATGGACAGATGGAGTTCAATAGAAGTGTGAGATTATCCATTTTGGACTGAAAAATGATAAATCAGGAAGCTTTCTAGATGGTGCGTCTGTAAATACAGTGGATATCCAAAGAGACTTGGGGGTTCAGATGCATAGATCTTTAAAATGTCATGAACATGTGCAGACAAGAAAGCTAATGGAATGCTGACCTTTATATCTAGACAACTGGAGTATAAGGATGCAGAAGTTATGCTACAGTTATACAAAACCCTGATTAGACCCCAACTTTGAACATTGTGAGTAGATCTGAACACCAAACTTTAGGAAGGACATAATGGGTTTGGAGAGAGTATAATATAGATTTATAAGAATAATACCTGGACTTCAGGGGTTGAGTTATGAAGAGAGATTACACAAATAAAGCCTGTTTTAGAAGGTTGAGAGGTGATTTTTTTTTCCTGCTCCAGTTATGCAGTGCATAGCATGCTAGGAATATGCAACAATAAGGGTACTACTACAAGAGCCTCCAGTCCAGTTGAAACATCAAAACCAGATCTTCAGCGTTCCTATCATCTGCCACACCATGGCCCTGGTGGAGGAATGAGCTGCACAGTCAGCTTCAGCCAAGTCTTGAATAATGGAGCCATCAGCCATGTAGGTTGGTTTGCTGAGTTGGCTGGCCAGCTAGTTTCTAATATAGAGTGACCCCAGCAGCATGGGTTCAATTTCTGCATTAGCAGAGATTATCATGACAGATCTCCCCTTGTCTTAGACATACTGACCCTTTTGTTACACTAATTACTAGTCATCTCTCTCTGAAAAGGAACAATGATAAATTTACTTTTTTTTACCTCAGCTACGATCTCCCAGTGACAATCCTTGTAAGGGATGCAGCCTTGATAGTTTAGCATATTTCTCTGTCCAGTGTGATATAGAGGACTCAAACAAGCAGATCCAAAGAATGGTTCTACATGAGCCTTTGACATATGAGCCTTCTTTTGATGACTGTAGCACAACCCATGTCAAATAAATAGATGTAAGATATTGTAAGTGCTGCATGATTTCTGATATCCTAACCCTGACATTTATCGAGCTTTCTGGTGACTATATACAGCTGTAGGTGAGATGAAGTAATTATTGTTCCCCTATCTAGCATATGAGACTTTGGATTGTCTTTGTGAATTGTGGCCTGCAGATTTCACCTTGAAAATCATCTGTGATTACCTCTTTTTCACAGAGATAACAATACTCGATCTGTAATGACCAGTGTCTGCTGGTTCTTGACTCCCAACCAATGTAAACATCTTCCCTGCATCTATGCTACTGATCCTTTTTAACTGTTTTGCAGGTTTCAATGAGATCACCTCTCATTCTTTGAAACTCTCGAGAATAAAGGCCAGTTTGCCTAATTTCTCTTCATATGATTGTCCCACCAGCCCAAGAACAAGGCTGGTGAACCTTTCCTGAAGAAGGGCTCATGCCCGAAACGTCGATTCTCCTGCTCCTTGGATGCTGCCTGACCTGCTGCGCTTTTCCAGCAACACATTTTCAGCTCTGGTGAACCTTTGCCTCACTCAGTCTATGGCAATAATATCTTTCCTGAGATAAGGAAAACTGCACACAGTACTCCAGGTTCGGTTGAACCAAGCTGTTATACGATTTGTGCAATTCACTACTCCTGTACTCAAATCCTATTAGAATAAAGGCAAACAGTTCATTCAACATCCAAGTAGCTTGATGCACCTGCATATAAGCCTTCATTGATTTATTGACAAGGCCATCTTTATAGATCTGCAGTTTCTAACCTCTGCACACCTCCTTCTCCAACCAAAGTGGATAGCTTTACATTTTTCCATATTTTATTGCATTTGCCATGTTTTTGTCCATTCACCTAACCTGAATGGATAAGCTTAATTCCTCGTGAAGCTGCTTTATGTTTTCCTCACAACACGCATTCTCACATAGTTTTGCATCATCCACAAATTTGGAAATATTTCATTTGATTCCCTATCTCCAAATCACTGGTATTTATTGTGAAAAGCTGAGGCCCAAGTACCAATAGGGGGACAGATAGGAGGTTCTGTGGAAACGAGAGAGCCTCACGGTTGGATGTGTTGCCTCCCAGCTGCCAGGGTTTGTTATGTCTCTGACCATGTTTTCGGGATTCTTAAGGAGGAGAGGGAGCAGCCCCAAGTCGTGGTCCACATAGGCACCAACAGCATAGGTAGGAAGAGGGATGGGGATTTAAGGCAGAAATTCAGGGAGATGGGTGGAAGCTTAGAGCTAGAACAAACAGAACTGTTATCTCTGGTTTGTTGCCCGTGCCATATGCTAGCAAGACAAGGAATAGGGAGACAGAGGAGTTCGACATGTGGCTACAGGATGTTGCAGAAGGGAGGGTTTTAGATTCCTGGATAATTGGGGCTCATTCTTGGGTAGGTGGGACCTCTACAAACAGGGTGGTCTTCACCTGAACCAGAGGGGTACCAATATCCTGGAGGGAGATTTTGCTATTGTTCTTCAGGTGGGTTTAAACTGATTCAGCAGCAGGATAGGAACGAAAATTGTAGTTTGAGTATATGGTAAGTTGAGAGTAGTGAAGTCAGAACTAAGATTTCAAGATTGCAAGAAGGCACCAGGAAGGAAGAAGTTGGTTGGAAGTGTGTCTACTTCAATGCATGAAACATCCAGAATAAGGTGGGTGAACTGCCAGCATGGGTTGGTACCTGAGATTTTGATGTTGTGGCCATTTCAGAGACAACGGTAGAGTAAAGACAGGAATGGTTATTGCAGATTCCTGGACTTAAAAGAGAGAAAATGGTAAAAGGAGGGGTGGTGTGGCACTGTTAGTCAAGGACAGTATTATGGTTGCAGAAAGGATGTTTGAGGACTCATCTACTAAGGTAGTATGGACTGAGATTCCAAACAGGAAAGGCGAGGTTACCCTGTTGTGAGTTTTCTAGGCCTCCAAATATTTCCAGAGATGTAGAGGATAGGATAGCAAAGATGGTCCTCATTAGGAGTGAGAGTGACAGGGTAGTTGTTATGGACGACTTTAACTTTCCAAGTATTGACTGGGAATACTATAGTTTGAATACTTTAGATGGGTCAGTTTTTGTCCAATGAGTACAGGAGGGTTTCCTGACACAGTATATAGACAGGCCAACAAGGGGCAAGGCCACATTAGATTTGGTACTGGGGAATGAACCTGGCCAGGTGTTAAATTTGGAGGTAGGTGAGCACTTTGGTGATACTGGACACAATTTGGTTATGTTTACTTTAGTGATGGAAAGGGATGGGTATATATTGCCAGGCAAATATTATAGCTGGGGGAAAGGCAATTACAATGGATTAGGCAAGATTTAGGATGCATAGGATGGGGAAGGAAACTGCAGGGGATGCGCACAATTGAAATGTGGAGCTTGTTCAAGGAACAGTGACTGTGGATCCTTGATAAGTATGTACCAGTCAGTCAGGGAGCACGTTTTCAAGTGCAGCAACTGTGGTTTACTGAGGAAGTTGAATCTCTTGTCAAGAGGAAGAAGTCTGCTTATGTTAAAATGAGTTGTGATGGCTCAGTTAGGGCCTGTGAGAGTTACAGGTTAGCCAGGAAGGACCTAAAGAGAGAGCTAAGAAGAGCCAGGACAGGACGTGAGAAGTCGTTAGCAGAGACGATCAAGGAAAACTCTAAGGTTTTCCATAGGTATATCAGGAATAAAAGAATGACTAGAGTAAGATTAGGCCAATCAAGCATAGTAGGGGGAAGTGAGCGTGGAGTCAGAGGAGATAGGGGAAGTGCTAAATGAATACTTTTCATCAGTATTCACACTGGAAAAAGACAATGTGGTCGAGGACAATACTGAGATATAGGCTACTAGACTAGATGGGATTGAGATGCACAAGGAGGAGGTGTTAGCAATTCTGGAAAGTATAAAAAATAGATAAGTCCTCTGGACCAGATGGGATTTATCCTAGGATTCTCTGGGAAGCCAGGAAGAGATTGCTGAGCATTTGGCTTTGATCTGTGTGTCGTCATTGTCTACAGTAATACTGTCAGAAGACTGGAGGAGAACAAATGTTCCCTTGTTCAAGAAAGGGAGTAGAGACAACCCTGGAAATTATAGACCTGTGAGCCTTACTTTGGTTGTGGGTAAAGTGTTGGAAAGAGTTATAAGAGGTAGGATTTATAATCATCTAGAAAGGAATAGGCTGATTAGAGATAGTCAACATGGTTTTGTGAAGGGTAGGTCATACCTCACAAACCTTATTGAGTTCTTTGAGAAGGTGACCAAACAGATGGATTAGGGTAGAGCGGTTAATGTTGTGTATATGGATTTCAGTAAGGCATTTGATAAGGTTCCCCATGGTAGGCTATTGCAGAAAGGCTAGCTGAAGGAAGACAGAGGGTGGTGGTTGATGGGAAATATTCATCCTGGAGTTCAGTTACAATTGGGGTACCAGAAGGATCTGTTTTGGATCCACTGTTGTTGCCATTTTTATAAATAACCTGCATGAGGCATAAAAGGATGGGTTAGTAAATTTGCGGATGACACTAAGGTCGGTAGAGTTGTGGATAGTGACAAAGGATGTTGTAGGTTACAGAGAGACACAGATAGGTTGCAGAGCTGGGCTGAGGGGTGGCAAATGGAGTTTAATCCGGAAAAGTGTGACGTGATTCACTTTGGAAGGAGCAACAGGAATGCAGAATACTGGGTTAATGGTAAGATTCTTTGTAGTGTAGATGAACAGAGAGATCTCGATGTCCAAATACATAGCTCCTTGAAAGCTGCCACCCAGGTTGAGAGGGTTAAGAAGGCATACAGTGTGTTAGCTTTTATTGGTAAAGGGATTGGGTTTTGGAACCATTGAGATCATGCTGGATGGCGATGGCGAGCATGAGGGGACATAGCTTTAAATTGAGGGGGTGATAGATATAGGACAGTTGTCAAAGTTTGTTTCTTTACTCAGAGAGTAGTAGGGGCATGGAACACACTGTCTACAATACTAGTAGACTCACTAACTTTAAGGGCATTTAAATGGTCATTGGATAGGCATATGGACGAGAATGGAATAGTGTAGGTTAGATGGACTTCAGATTGGTTCCACAGGTCAGCGCAACATCGAGGGCCGAAGAGTCTGTACTGCACTGTAACGTTCTATGTTCTATGTTCTATCCTTGCAGTTTCCCACCAGTCACAGCCAGTTGACAAGAGAATGACTCATTTATTCCTACTCTCTGCTTTTTACCTGTTAGCCAATCATTAATCCACTCCAGTACATTACCTCCATCCCATGTGCTTTAGCTTTTCTCAACAGCCTCCTGTGAGGTACTTTATCGAAAGCCTTTCAAAAATTTAAATATGTCCATAAATTTTTTTTTTAAAAAGTAGAAAGCCTTTCAAAAATTTAAATATGTCCATAAATTTTTTTTTAAAAAAAAGTACCTTCAAAAATTTCAACAAATTAATCAAACATGATTTCCTATTCACTAATCCAAGTTAACTATGTCCTATCAGACCATTATCAACCAGCCACTTATTATCCCATCCTTTATAATAGATTCTAGCATTTTGCCACAACTGGCATAAAACTAGCAGATATGTGGTTCCTGTTTTCTCTCTTCCTCCCTTCTTAAATAGTTGAGTGACATTTGTTACCTTCCAATCCATAGGAATCATACCTGGATCTATTTTTGAAAGATAATCATTGATGCATTAACTATCTCCATAGCCACCTTTCCAACACTTAAGTTTTATAAACTTTTAGTCCCATTATTTTCTTCATTATAAGTTTTTTACCAGGGCTATTTTCCTTCAACTCCCATTCATCTGACCCCCTTGGATCTTTACTTCTGGGTGATTTATTTTATTCACTTATGGCTTATCAGTGTTGCTGGCTGGGCCAGCATTTATTTCTTGTCCATAGTTGCTTTTTGAGAAGATGGTATTGAGTTGCCTTCTTGAGCTGGCGCAGTCCATGTTATATAGGTTGGGGAAGGAATTCTAGGATTTTGACCTAGCTGCATTTTCTTCAGTGAAACAGACAAGAAGTAATCAATTGTCATCTCTGCCATTTATCAATTCCCATCAACTTAATGAAACATGATATATTTTTAACAATTCTATACTAGCATTCTTTAATTAGTACACACTTGTTCATTTGGACTTTGACTTTGCTCTTCCTTGCAGGATTGTAAGAATTCAATCATGATGTTTGAGGAAAGAGACACAGATTTGGGAGACTGTGGCATGTTCAAAGAATTTGAAGGGGAATAGAAAACTGGAGATGGGTGGTAGTTTGTTGGGACTGATAGGCCAAGTTTCAGCTTTTTGAGGAATGAGATGATGATGACAGTTTTGAAGAAGACCGAGAATAAATCTTGAGCAGGTGGAACAATGAACAATATCAGTTAATGTGGGAGTCAGGAAAAGAAGTTGAATGATCAATATTTTAGTCAGAATAGGGTTGAGAGAGAAGTTGGTCTCATGACAAGATGAGCTCAGAGAGGGATGAGGTAAGTAAGAGATAAAGATGTGCGATCATGACTAGGGAAGGGAAGAGTATTTAGTGAGATTTGGTCTGGAGAATTCAGAGGTCGGAGGGAAATCATAAATACTGTTGATCAGATGGTGTCAATTTCAGTAAAAAAGAAACAATTAAACTCTTCAAACATGTTAGCTGTGTGGTGGAAGAAACAGTGAAAAGTATTTAGAAAGAATGGCTGAAGGTTTTCTTTGCATTGGAGTTTAATCTGGAATAGTAACTGGTTTCTGCTGGTCTGTGCAGGACCTGATAGTGCTTAAAACAGCTCAGCCAAATGTGGCACTGAATCATTGAAACAATTTTCTACAATACTGATTAAAATTTGTATCTGATGGGCTTGAGAGAATGGAAATGCAGCTCATACCAGGGGCAAATGGTCAAAGCGAGAGCGAGATTTTAATTAGGTTGAGCCATGAAAAGTGGATGTGAGGATATAGTTGAGTGGATTGGTTACTATAGATATGTTGTGGTGAATGGAGGATCAAAGCTTAGACTATTTGGATTTTGAAAATGCAGCTTTATGGATTTTGGGCAAGAATATTTCCTAGGCTGAACACTGAAGGAACATAGTGAGGAGATGGAAGAAGGATGGGTATGAAGAGTCATACAAGCAAATGATCAGCGATGGTAGTATCTGTGATTGATACTATGGGAGTAGTGAGACCACATGAGGTAAAAAGGTAAGGATTTCAATTTAAATATGAGTTTAAGATCAAAGAAGAGATAGCGTATGGTGCGTAAGAAACATCTTCTATCCAATCCACCCCCAAGTAGATATTTGGATGGTGTTGTTATTTTCTTTAGATCAAATATCTTCAAATATGTCTGATCAAACCATCTGATTACCAGTTTTACATGCCACCATGAAGCTAGAGGCACACAAAGATGGAATTTCAATTTTACAGAATATTAATGAGTTGCAACATTAGCTGCAAAGGCAAACCTAATTATTTGAGTTGTAAGGCATTTGCATTCACATAGCAGATTATATGATTGCATATTTGCTTTTAATATTGAAAAAAAAATTCCATTGGTATATGTGGCATGTAATCATTAACAAGTATTATCCTTGTTCTTGTCTGTTTTTCATCCAATGTATGATACATATAATGATCTATTCCAGTGTTTAATTAACTGGCCCCTAAAAGCAACTTTGCTGATGTGTGGATTGCACTTTGTTTGTTTTATGACTTTATTTGTATGATTAGCACAACTATTATATCACGCTGCAATGATTTTGCCAAATCAGTTTGGATCATGTCATAGGTCAGACAATACTGCGACCGGAAGAGGCAAATATATGCTGGCTAAATACAAGTCACGTTAAGCCAAACTTGAAGAAAGGGTGAGGAGGACATCAAATCACTGCAGCCAGCAGTGAATGCTCAATGGGCAGAGGTATGGCAAATGTTCATTATGGATTTCCCCTTGACACTTTCTGGAAAGGACAGAATTTCAAATATTGTCTTATTTAAAGTTTCCCTTTGCTTTCCTCATTATAGCAATCCTAAATACTTATGACAAAAAATGTTTTGCACTTGTTTTTGAGGATGTGGTTTATAATCACAAGCCACCTGTCCTTGTTCCCATGGAAGGAGGCATTATGGGAATTAAGAGAATGATGTTAGCAAGTGACCCTGCTGACTGCCTGCAAGTACAATAAGGGGGCTGGTTTCAATTAGCCTGTAGCACTTCAAAACAACCTCTCCTTCCTAAAATCACAAAGTTTGCAGCCTCTGACCTGTTCTTGGGACCATAATATGGCTGGTCCACATAATATTTTAATTGTGAAGCAATGATAATGATGTTGAATGTCAAGAGGAGATGGCCAGAAGTCACATGGCACCAGGTTATAATCCAAAAGGTTTATTTGAAATCACAAGCTTTCAGAGTGCTGCTCTTTCATCAGCTTGTGATTTCAAATAAACCCATTGGAAAATAACCTGGTGTCATATGACTTCTGACCTTATCCACCCCAGTCCAACACCAGTACCTCCACATCATGGCCAAGGGGAGATGTTTTGATTGTGTTTTTTTGGAATTGGTTATTGGATGAAACCTTTGTTGTGCTATTGTTACTTGCTACTATCAGCCTATGACAGAATGCCATCAGATCTTGCTTGTGCTGCAGACTCAGTTTGGCAGTATGCCCTTCAGAATTGGCAGTCTTAATCAGTAGTAGTGGTACTGCTAACTTACTTTCTCCTAATGAGCACTGAAGTCCCCCACCCAGAGTATATTCACAGTGCTATACATGGAGGAATACTGATTTATCAGTTGAAGGGGTGAGAGGGAGGTTGGGGGGTCTAGCTTGTAATCTGCTAATGTTTCCTTTCCTATATTTGACTTTGTGTAGGTGCACTAGGGAAAGGAAAAGCACCAAAAAAAACAAGCACTAAGAATTTGGATCGGGTCAGTAGTTGATTTTTGTTTAATGGTTCATGTTGTGGATAAAGAATTTAGTAAGAAGAATTTTGAGGGTTGCCCTTTATTTTGAATGATGACCAAGGGGATTCTGTGAAGTGACATCTTAATTGTATGTGGCAGTGGCAGGCCGATAGGAAAGGAAGCAGCTTCATTAAAAGCAGAGTCTCGATGTGCATTCTTTCTCAGCCCACCCAGAGAGAGTGAGGGGGTGCATTCTGCCACCATTTCTTCTCCTCTTTCTCACCATTCTTTTCCTCCTCTTGTTCCATCTAATGCTACTCCCAAAGGGCTCTGGACACAGCAGCTGCATTCAAGTTATGGTAAACCTGGAGCATGGGGCAGATTAGCATGCAATTTGAAATCCACTCTGAACTAAATTGCAAAGCTGCCCTTGAGAATCAAGGAAGTAGAAATCTGACTTGAGCAACCAGGGTCTTTGCTAAAACTTTTCATGACTTTCATTCATCTATAGAATATTTCAGCTTGGCTTAATAAGCTCTCTCTTGTTTTCTAATCCTAGCAAGATTTCTTGGTAACCTTATATGAAGAATATGGGTTAGTGAAGCTTCAAAAGCATGTCCAACATCATCAATCCTTTTATTTTTTATTTATTGACAAGGAGTATTGATGACAATGAATTACCTCAAACAATCCTTACTCTGAAACACCTACACCATTTGGGGCATGGAGAAACAATTGTTAAACCTGGCTATACCTAGCAATGTAGGACATAATTGGCAGTCATCTGTATTGCTTATCTTTGCATATTTATTCCACTAAGTTTCAACAACAGGCAAAATTAGGAGGTGCAAGAATTAATTTTTGAATGAGATTGATACCTTTAAAAATTTAATTGAAGGCATTGAAAAGAAAATGCAATTTATTAGATGAATGTCATCAATGTGTTGTGAAATGTTCAGGTTTGAAATATCAGTTGCCAAGATAAGCACAGCAAATGAAATGCTTTATCAGAGAACAGTTTGGCAATTTTTGAATAGAGTGTTGCTTAGTAGCATGGCAGTTGCTGCAGTCAGTGTTAGTTTCACAATAGCACAGATCATTAGAGTGCCACCAAGTGGTGTTTCAGGATAGTATTGCTACTTAACATTGGACTTCCCATTGGAGCAGCACTTAAAGAATGATGGCATTCCTTAATTACAGATTGGTGTATAACAGATTATTGTTGCAGGTAAATTTGACAGTTGAGTATTAGCATTTTAATATAGGAAAGCCTAAACAAAGTTGCAGTCCACAACTTATGAAGATATTTTATTCTTTTTTTCCTAGAATCAAATAATCTCTACAGTGTGGAAGCAGGCCATTCAGCCCATCAAGTCCACATTGATCCTCTGCAGGGCATCCCACCCAGATCCAACCCCCTACCCTAACCTAGTAACCTTGCATTTCCCATAGCTAATCCACATCGCCTGGACTGTGGAAGGAAACCAAAGCACCTAGAGGAAACCCATGTAGACACAAGCAGTATGTGTGAACTCGACACAGGGTGTAATCAAACCCAGGTCCCTCATGTTGTGAGGCAGCAGTGCTAACCACTGAGCTATCATGCTACCCCCATGAAGGTATTCTGATGTTTTATAGGTGGATGTAGAAATCAGAATGGTGTCAATTGTGTTTATTCTCTGGCAAGGCCATCATTTATTACATATTCCATAATTGTCCCATGAGAAGGTATTGGTGAGTTAATGTTGAAGATGCTAATGTGGTGCCACTTGAGTGCATTGCTTCTTCTTGGTTGGTGTCAAGCTTCTTCTGTATCATTGGAGCTGCACTCATCCAGCAAAGTAGAGAGTATTCAATCACACTTCTGACTTTTGCCTTGAATGAAAAAAAGATGGCGGATGATGTATATGATGATGTGAATGATGATCTCTGGGAGGTCAGAATTCCAAGCTCCTTACCTGCTCAGAGTACTACAGTATTCAAGTTTCTAGCTTAGTTTACAGACAATTGTAAACCCCAGGTTGTCAATAGAGTGGTATTCAGCAGCGATAATATCATTGAATGTCAAGGGGTGATTCCTAGATTTGCTTTTGAGATAGTTCTTGCCTTGCATTTGTGTGGTGTGAATGTTGCTTGCCACTAATCATCCAAAATCTGGGTGGTATCCAGGTCCTGCTGCTTAGAGAGATAGATGACTTCAGCATCTGAGGAAGTGCAAATAATAATAAATGTGCAATCACCATTTAATATCATTGAGGGAAGGTGTAGTATTGCTTTGTTTGATACTACTGGCACCTCATGCAATCTTGCACCTCATGATGTGTGCCACCTCTGTCCGTAGGTGTTTCAGAGTAAGGATTGTTTGAGGTAATTCATTGTCATCAATTCTCCTTGTCAATAAATAAAAATAGGAACTGCTGGAGAAACTGAGTAGGTTTGGCAGCATCTGTGAAGACAGAAAACATAGTTAACATTTTGAGTCTGATATGATTCTTCTTCAGAACAGAAAGAGGTTGGGAAATTGTGTGTTTTTGCTATTGACAGGGTTGGAAGTGGAGCAAATGGAATGGATAGTGAGAGTGTCCAGAGCAGTAGACAAAGGCATTGCTAATAGTGGTAAAAGAAAGAAAACTTTATAAATATTAAGAGGCTGAAAATGGAGGCTGAAAATAGTTTTGCTAACTTTATACAAGCATTACAGGACGTTGACATACTTGTACAGCAAACAATTAGGAAAGGATTTTTAACACCATTTATCATTTTTGATGCAAATGTTTTCTTTAGCTATAAAAGGATATATCAAATCTAATGATGTCATGAAGTTTTGGGTGATGAAAAGAGGAGTCTAGCTTGAGATCCTGATGGAGATAGATGTGTCATTATTGTCTCCTTGCTAATCTTAGTTATTATGTTGAACTAGCCAACGTTAAATGTGCCTGTTGCAAGTGTGCTATTGCTATTGTTAAGGCTGTGTGTGCTCTAGCTAAAACTAACCAGGGGTTCATCCTGTATCACTGTTAATCAAATAGTCGCTCGGACTAAATATAGAAAAGAGGATTGGTGGTGGTACAGTGCACATAGCATAGTGATCAGGGATGAGATTGTTGCTCAAATGCCACAAGTTAACAATGGTGAACAAAATCCGTCGCGTCGAAGAGAAAATACATTTTAGAAGTGAGTTTACCGCTTTACATACTTTGCCAGTTAAAGAATACTCAGTCAGATGACAGCTGCAAGTGCTTGAGCAAACAGTCAGCAGAGCCGTGGAAGGAACAAGACAGAATCACCACTTCAGGATAAAACCTTCCCTTTAGACACATTATGGAGCACAGGAGAAGCAGGGTCAGGTTAGGCTATTAACAGCCAATTTTGGAGCTTCGTGAAGTAAGTTTAAAATCCCCATTAGGCAAATGGAGAATTATTAAATTCATGTTGCTAAAGACCAAGTCATGAAAGATAAAACTTAAAGAAGGAGTATGTATTGTTCACAGTAGGTGTAGTGACCATGAAGCAGAGCTACAGTAGCAATGAGAAGAGCCATGGATTTAAGTTACTCTGGACTCAGTATCAAGATTATCACTGGGCTCATTTGAAGTGACAAAAGGGCAATTTAAAAGACAGAAAGAACTGAGTCTAACAGAAGAACATAGTTGAAATCTTTTAATTCAATAAGAATGGGAGATTAAAGCACAATTTTGACAGGAAGTGTTTTTAAGGCTGCAACCATAAAGCTTTTTTGGAAAATCATGGAAGGGGATGTGCATTGTACTTTAGGTTGTGAAAGTTGGGAAACATTTTGCCTACGATAAAGTGGTAAACCTTCATCTTAGCTGCAGAAAGTATGCAAAACCTCCACTTAACCTGCAGGTGGCAGTAAACTACTATTTTGAATACAAAGGTGTGAGAACTCGACCAGTAAGCCATACAGAGGTACAATATTGTTAGTAAACAAAATTTAAAGCTTTTTGGAAATAACATGGAACATTACTATAATATATAATTTATAGCTTTCAAAGAAGAAAATAGTGCAATGCTTTAAAAACTTGGAAGGTAAAGAAGATAAAACAGCGTTGTTATAACATAGAATTTAAAATGTATTTAGCAGAGAGAAATGCAGCAGTGTTTAGATACAACAGAAGTTAAGATATCTTGAAAGGAAGAACCATAAATAATTACACCAAGAAGACATGGCAGAGAATATAATAATATCGTAGAGGTTTAATTTCAGAGATATGCCAAAGAAAACTAGATACCTTGGAGAAAACGATACTTATGGCACAGAATTTGTTTCAACATTAAATATCTAAATCTGTAGTTGATTAAGTAAATATACTAAACAAAAAAACAAAATAACTGTGAATGCTGGAAATCAGAAACAAAAATTACTCAGGAACAACTCAGTGAGTCTGGCAGCATCTGTGAACAGAAAGCAGAGTCAATGTTTCAAATCCAGTGATCTTTCTTCAGAATGGGAGAATAGGTTCTGAAGAATAGTCACTGGATCCAAAACATTGATTTTGCTTTCTCTCCACAGAAACTCCACAGCCCTGCTGAGTTTTTTCCAGCAATTTCTATTTTTGAGCAAGTAAATACACTGTTGTTTTCAATAGGAATTAGAGCTGACATAATTATGAATTGTCAAAATATAAAAGACACAGGCACTTTTGCGGAAGCTCTTCAAGGTTTTGGCAATTAATTTAATCTGTTTATAAACAAAGATCTTGAAAGAAAAGCAGTTAGCAGAAGAGTTCAATATCCTGAGGTATCTATAGATAATTCCATTAATGGTCCCCTTTGACTATAAAGTTTGGAAATCAGATTTTGTATGAAGCAGAATAATGTTAAAATCATTGATGAGTTTTTTTTAGATCTGTTATGGTCCAAAGAAAATTTGACTATGGAGAAAGCTATTCAAAAGTGTGTGAGGAAAGGGAAATCCTTAATATAGGAGAGAAACAATATCCATCCATCTTATAAGGTCTCAACAGGCAAACATGACAAGGCATCACAAAGAGGAGGCTAAGACTCAATGTTGGTGCTGTGAACAAATAATGTTTCACACATATAAGTTGTACCAAGTTATGACAAATAGACTCCCCAACTGTAAAACTATAGGTGACGTCCAGAGGATGTGAAGAAGGAACCAGTTTCAAAGCAGCAAAAAAGCTCAAATTCTTACTCATTTTAATGTGACAGAAATACCACAGTAGAAAAGAGCGTTCATAAAGTAAATTAGTGATTCAACTGTCTGAGCTTTGACAGAACATATTTGTGTTAATTGCCATCTCATTAATTTTATCTTAAGGCGAGGGCAGTGTCACTGTCCCATCAGTTATCTCAAATTAATTATCCATTCTATAATGGAAGGGATTATTGATGATATACCTGATTGAATTTACATTGCTGACAATATCATTTTCATGAGTAAATCAAAGGCAGGAGAAAGTGAGGACTGCAAATGCTGGAGATCAGAGCTGAAAATGTATTGCTGGAAAAGCGCAGCAGGTCAGGCAGCATCCAAGGAGCAGGAGAATCGACGTTTCCAGCATGAGCCTTGAAGAAGGGCTCATGCCCGAAACGTCGATTCTCCTGCTCCTTAAATCAAAGGCAGAGCATGAACACAACTTTCAGCTGCTGGTGACAGTAATTCAATTCAAAGGACTGTTATTTAACAGAGTCAAATATACATCAGCCAGATAAACCTGTTTGGATCCATTTACTTTGCCCAGGGAATCCATACTATTCCAGGTAAGATCGAGAATAATCAACAAATACTGACCCCATGGGATAAAGAGGATCTGCAATGTTGCCTTGAGCCTTTTACTTTTCCTATGACTGTACAATCAGCACCTTGCTGAAAAAGTAACTTTGCTGAGGGATTAGCTTAAGAAAGACTACTCTTATATGTGGGAATACAACTACCAATATGTCTTTGCTTCTCTCAAATAGGTTCTTGCTTATCATAATACAACTACACTAGAAAATACATGATTCTCAAATCGAATGCATTGCAAAAAATTTGCAAGACAAAAGTCCTATTGCCTTGATTCTAAATCCTGCCATCTGTACAAGCACACATGTCATAGGAATGTGGTATTATTGCCAGATGAGTAATTCAGAGACCCAGGTATTGTTCTGGGGACCCCAGGTCAAATACTGCCAGGGCAGATGGTGGAACTTAAATTCAATAAAAGTTTGCAATTAAGAATGTTAAGAGAATAACCATGAAACCATTGTTAATTATCTAATGTCATTTAGGGAAGGAAACTTTCATCCTTAACTGATCTATTCTACATGTTACTCCAGACCCATAGCAATATTATTAACTCTTAAGTGTTAACAATTAGGGATGGGCAATAAATGCTGGCATTGCCAGCAATGTTCACATCCCATGAAGGAATTAAAATAAAGCCAACTATGGTTAGTACTGATATAAAGCAACAGTTCTGTTCTCATGCGATCTCGTGTTATAAGAAAATTGCGCAATTGCTGTGTCATTTAAACTAAGGGAGCTGGAATCGCATTATAGCCAATACAGGTAAGAAACATACACAATCTACAAATAATGGTCTAAATTCGTCAACTGTGTAAAAGCCAATTCATGTTGAAGAAGCACACGTTATAGCAAAACCAACTGTGTTCCAATATTGAAGATGAGACATTAAGCTTGGAATTAGGCATCATGTAATTTCACACATATTTATTTTGCAGGAAATTCCCCATTGAAACAGATCAGAAGTCATTAGAGATGATGTGCCACAAATTGCACAATAGTGCATTGCCATTCTTGCAGTGTTTACTTGTCAAGGGTTAAGGATACGACTGAAGTGAGAATTAAGCCGAGTACCAGAATGGTTACATTAAGACACACAAAAGACCAAGATATTCCTTTTACCTATATGTTGATGCTCTTGACTACGAAGGGAAAGATATTCTCAAGATCGATCAGATCTGGCCACAGCCAATGTGAAGAGTTGACATTAGCAACTGCCAAAGATTAGATTAGATTACATTACATTACAGTGTGGGAACAGGCCCTTCGGCCCAACAAGTCCACACCGACCCGCCGAAGCGAAACCCACCCATACCCCTACATTTACCCCTTACCTAACACTACAGGCAATATAGTATGGCCAATTCACCTGGCCCTGCACATCTTTGGACTGTGGGAGGAAACCGGAGTACCCGGAGGAAACCCACGCAGACACGGGGAGAACGTGCAAACTCCACACAGTCAGTCGCCTGAGGCAGGAATTGAACCCGGATCTCTGGCGTTGTGAGGCAGCAGTGCTAACCACTGTGCCACCGATAATCAACTTGTGATCATGTAAGACTTATACAAGAACAATAGTCATACATGGCCTGACAGTACTAATTAAAAGTATGAGATGATTCATTCATTTTGGCCATAGAAGGACAAACTTTGTATATCATGTCAATTCATCTTTAAGAGCAAACAAGTTCTAATATCAAAAGCAGTATGCTAAGAGATAAGATCCATGTTACACCAGAACACATCAGTATTGAACACACAAATCAGTGAGCACATGAAACTGTGTACGAGCCAGGGATAATTCAAGATATTCAGTGACTTACATGTGAATATCAAACCTAACATTGGAGGGAACCTTTATATTCACATAAACTTCCATTCATTCTTCGGACGAAAGTAGCAACGGAACTATTCAGAGTATATGGGGAATATTAAATAGAGTCACAGAGAAGTACAGCAAGGAAACAAACCCTTTGGTCCAATTCATCTATGCTGACCAGGTATCCTAACCTAATCTAGTCCCATTTGCCAGCATTTGGCACGCATATTCATCTAAACCCTTCCAATTCATTTACCCATCCAGACGCCTTTTAAATGCTGTAATTGTACCAGCCTCCACCACTTCTTCTGGCAGCTCATTCCATACACGCACCACCCCTGTGTGAAAATGTTGTCCCTTTGGTCCCTCTTATATCATTCCCCTGTCACCTTAAACCTATGTCCTCTAGTTCTGAACTGCCCCATCCCAGGGAAAAGACCTTGTCTATTTATCCTATCCATGCCCCTCATGA
Organism: Chiloscyllium plagiosum; assembly: GCF_037043375.1. Taxonomy (NCBI): domain Eukaryota; kingdom Metazoa; phylum Chordata; class Chondrichthyes; order Orectolobiformes; family Hemiscylliidae; genus Chiloscyllium; species Chiloscyllium plagiosum. The sequence continues at coordinate 59,409,811 of NW_028270150.1, forward strand.
TTTTATAAACCTTTATAAGGTCACCCCTCAGTCTCCGAAACTCCAGGGAAAACAGCCCCAGCCTATTCAGCCTCTTGCTCTCGTTCAAAGCCTCCAACCCTGGCAACATCCTTGTAAATCTTTTCTGAGCCCTTTCAAGTTTCACAACATCCTTCCTATAGGAAGAAGACCAGAATTGCATGCAATATTCCAAAAGTGGCTTATACAATGTCCTGTACAGCTGACCTCCCAACATGACCTCCCAACTCCTGTACTCAATGCCCTGACCAATAAAGGAAAGCATACCAAATGCCTTCTTCACTATCCTATCTATGTGTGACTCTACTTTCAAGGAACAATGGACCTGCACTCCAAGGTCTCTTTGTTCAGCTTCACTCCCCAGGACCTTACCATTAAGTGTATAAGTCCTGCCCTGATTTGCCTTTCCAAAATGCAGCACCTCACATTTATCTAAATTCAACACCATCTGCCACTCCTCAGCTCATTGGCCCAACTGATCTAGATCCCGTTGTAGTCTAAGGTAACCTTCTTTGCTGTCCACTACTCCTCTAATTTTGGTGTAATCTGCAAACTTACTAACTATACCTCCTATGTTGACATCCAAATCATTTATATGAATGACAAAATGTAGTGAACCCAGCACACCACTGGTTACAGGCCTCCAGTCTGAAAAACAAACCTCCACCACCACCCTCTGTCTTCTACCTTTGAGCCAGTTCTGTATCCAAATGGCTAGTTCTCCCTGTATTCCGTGAGATCTAACCTTGCTAATCAGTCTCCCAAAGGAACCTTGTCAAACGCCTTACTGAAGTCCATATAGATCACATCCACCGCTCTGCCCTCATCAATCCTCTTTGTTACTTCTTCAAATAACTCAATTAAGTTTGTGATACATGAATTCCCACCCATGAAGCCATGCTGACTATGTCTAATCATTCTTTGCCTTTCCAAATACACGTAAATCCTGTCCCTCGGGATTCCCTTCAACAACTTGCCCACCATCGACAGCAGGCTCACTGGTCTATTGTTCCCCGGCTTTTCCTTACCACCTTTCTTAAATAGTGGCACCACATTAGCTAACCTCCAGTCTTCCAGCACCTCATCTGTGATTATCAATGATGCAAATATCTTAGCAAGGGGCCTAGCAATCACTTCTCTAGCTTCCCACAGAGTTCTATGTTACACCTGATAAGGTCATGGGGATTTGTCCACTTTTATGCATTTCAAGACATCCAGCATCACCTCCTCTGTAATTTGGACATTTTTGAAGATGTCACCATCTATTTTCCCATGCTGTATATCTTCCACGTCCTTCTCCACAGAAAACACAGATGCAAAATACTTGTTTAGTATCTCCCCCATCTCCTGCAGTTCCATACATTGGCTGCCTTGCTGGTCTTTGAGGGGTCCTATTCTTGTCGTAGTTACCCTTTTATCCTTAATGTATTTATAAAATCCCTTTGGATTCTCCTTAACCCTGTTTGCCAAAGCTATCTCACGTCCTCTTTTATCCTCCTGATTTCCCTTTTACGTATACTCAGCATTTTGCTGCGACCAGAACTGCATCCAATACTCCAAGAGTGGTCGCAGTATACTCCTACTGCCTTTATACACTGCTAAGGATTTACTTGATCTCTCCTGTTTATACCTGACATATGCTTCCTTCTTTTTCTTAACCAGAACCTCAAATTTTCTCATCATTGAACATTCTCTAACCTACCAATCTTGCCTTTCACCCTAACGGGAATATACTGTCTCTGGACTCTCATCTCATTTTAGAATATCGAACATAGAACATTACAGCACAGTACAGGCCCTTTGACCCTCGATTTTCTGCTAACCTGTGAAACCAATCTGAAGCCCATCTGACCTACACTATTCCATTATCATCCATATGTTTAGCCAATGATGATTTAAATGCCCTTAAAGTTGGTAAGTCTACTACTGTTGCAGGCATACTGTTCCACACCATTACTACTCTGTGTAAAGAACCTACCTCTGACATCTGTCCTGTATTTGTTACCCCTCAATTTAATGATATATCCCCTCATGCTAGCCATCACCATCCGAGGAAAAAGACTCTCACTGTCCACCCTCTCTAATCCCCTTATCATCTTGTATGTCTCAATTAGGTCACCTCTCAACCTTCTTCTCTCTAACAAAACAGCCTGAAATTCCTTAGCCTTTCCTGATAAGACCTTCCCTCCATACCAGGCAACATCCTGGTAAATCTCCACTGGACCCTTTCCAATGCTTCCACGTCCTTCCTATAATGCTATGACCAGAACTGTATGCAATACTCCAAGTGTGTTCGCACTAGAGTTTTGTACAGCTGCAACATGACTTCATGGCTCTGAAATTAATCCCTCTCCCAATAAAAGCTAACACACACTCTTAACAGCCCTATCAACCTGGGTGGCAACTTTCAAGGATCTATGTACATGGACATTGAGATGTCTCTGCTCATCCACACTACCAAGAATCTTACCAATAGCCCAGTACTCTGTATTCCTGTTACTCCTACCAAAGTGAATCAACTCACACTTTTCCACATTAAACTCCATTTGCCAGCTCTCAGCCTAACTCTGCAGCTTATCTATTTCCCTCTGTAACCTGCAACATCCATCTGTACTGTCCACAACTCCACTGACCTTAGTGTCATCTGCAAATTTACTAACCCTCATCCAAGTCATTTATAAAAATTACAAACTGCAGTGGCCCTAAAAACAGATCCTTGCTGTACACCACTAGTAACTGAACTCCAGGATGAACATTTCCCAACAGCCACTGCCCTGCCTCTTCTTTCAGCAAGCCTATTTCTGATCCAAACAGCTAAATCATTAACAATCCCATGCCTCTGATTCATTAACAATCCTCATTCACCTGTTTGGTCAGTGTCTCAAAGAACTCAATAAAGTTTGTAAGGCACAATCTACCCTTCACAAAACCGTGTTGACTATCCCCAATCAAATTATTCCTATCTAGGTGATTATAAATCCTATCTCTTACCTCTTATAACCCTTTCCAACACTTTACCCACAACCAAAGTAAGGCTCCCTGGTCTACAATTTTCAGAGTTGTCTCTACTCCCCTTCTTGACAAAGGGAACAGTATTTACTATCCTCCAGTCTTCTGGCACTATTCCTGTAGACAATGACGACATAAAGACCAAAGCCAAAGGACTGCAACCTCCTCCCGAGCTTCCCAGAGAATCCTGGGATAAATCCCATCCGGCCCAGGGGAGTTATCTATTTTCATATTTTCCAGAATTGCTAACACCTCCTCCTTATGAACCAATCCCGTCTAGTCTAATAGCCGATATTTCAGTATTCTCCTTGACAACATTGTCTTTGTCCAGGGTGAATACTGACAAAATTATTCATTTAGCACCTCTCCTATCTCCTTGGACTCCACGCACAACTTCCCACTACTGTCTTTGACTGGCTCTAATCTTACTCTAGTCATTCTTTCATTCCTGACATACCTATAGAAAGCTTTAGGGTTTTCCTTGATCCTACCTACCAAAGACTTCTCATGTCTCCTCCTGGCTCTTAGCTCTATCTGTCGGCCCTTCCTGTCTAACTTGTAACTCTCAATTACCTTAACTGAGCCTTCATGTCTCATCTTTATAAAAACCCCTTTCTTCCTCTTGACAAGAGAGTCAACTTCTTTAATAAACCACGGTTCACTAACTCGACCACTTCCTCCCTGCCTGACAGGTACATATTTATCAAGGACACGCAGCAGCTGTTCCTTGAACAAGCTCCACATTTCAATTGTGCCCATCCCTGCAGTTTCCTTCCCCATCCTATGCATCCTAAATCTTGCCTAATCGCATCATAATTGCCTTTCCCCCAGCTATAACTCTTTTCCTGCGGTATATACCTATCCCATTTCATCACTAATTACGGTCACTATCACCAAAGAGCTCATCTACCTCAAAATCTAACACCTAGCCTGGTTCATTACCCAGTACCAAATCCAATATGGCCTCGCCTCTTGTTGCCCTTTCTACATACTGTGTCAGGAAACCCTTTTGCACATATTGGACAAAAATTGACCCATCTAAAGTACTCGTACTATAGCGTTTCCAGTCAATATTTGGAAAGTTAAAGCCCCCATAACAACTACCCTGTTATTTTCTCTCCTATCCAGAATCATTTTTGCAATCCTTTCCTGTACATCTCTAGATGTTTTCAGAGGACTATAGAAAACTTCTAACAGGGTGACCTCTCCTTTCCTGTTTCTAACCTCAGCCCATACTACCTCAATAGACGAGTCCTCATCAAGCGTCCTTTCTGCCACAATAATACTGACCTTGACTAACAATGCCACACCTCCCCCTTATGGGCGGCACGGTGGCACAGTGGTTAGCACTGCTGCCTCACAGCGCCAGAAACCATGGTTCAATTCCCGCCTCAGGCGACTGACTATGTGGAGTTTGCACGTTCTCCCCGTGTCTGCGTGGGTTTCCTCTGGGTGCTCCGGTTTCCTCCCACAGTCCAAAGATGTGCAGGTCAGGTGAATTGGCTATGCTAAATTGCCCGTAGTGTTAGGTAAGGGGTAAATGTAGGGGTATGGGTGGGTTGTGCTTCGGCGGGTCGGTGTGGACTTGTTGGGCCGAAGGACCTGTTTCCACACTGTAAAGTAATCTAATCTAATCTCTTTTACCGCCTTCCCTGTTCTTACTGAAACATCTAAATCCCAGCACCTGCAACAGCCATTCCTGTCCCTGTTCTATCCATGTCTCTGAAATGGCCACAACACCAAGTCCCAGGTACCAACTCATGTTGCAAGTTCACTCACCTTATTCCAGATTCTCCTGGCATTGAAGTAGACACACTTCAAGCCACTTTCCTGCCTGCTGGTACACTCTTGTGACCTTGAGTCCTTATTAATGAATTCACAACTTTCAACCTCCTGTACACTGGAGCCACAATTCAGGTTCCCATCCCCCTGCTGAATTAGTTTAAACCCTCCCAAAGAACATTAGCAAAGCTCCTCCCAGGGTATCGGTGCCCTTCTGATTCAGGTGTAGACCATCCTGTTTGTATGTGCCCCAATTATCCAGGTATCTGAAACCCTCCCTCCTACAACATCCTTGTAGCCACGTGTTCAACTCCTCTCTCTCCCTATTCCTCGCCTCGCTAGCACGTGGCACAGGTAATAGCTCCCTGAATTTCTGCCTTAAATCCCCATCCCTTTTCCTACCTATGACTATGTGGACCACGACTTGGGGCTGCTCTCCGTCCACCAAAAATCTTAAAAATATGATCCGAGACATCACGAACCCTGGCAGCTGGGAGGAAACACAATAACTGCAAGGCTCTCTCATTCCCACAGAATCTCCTATCTAGCCCCCTAACTAGGGAGTCCCCAATGACTAATGCTGTAGTCTTCTCCCCACTTCTCTTCTGAGCAACAGGAACAGACTCTGTACCAGAGGCTTGTACCCCATGGCTTACCCCTGATAAGTCTTCCTCCCCAACAGTATCCAAAACAGTATAGTTGTTATTGAGGGGAACAGCCACAGGGGATCCCTGCACTGTCTGCTGGTTCCCTTTCCATCCCCTGACTGTAACCCATCTATCTGTTTCCTGTACCCGAGGTGTGACAACCCCCTGTAACTCTCTCAGCCTCCCAAATGATCCAAGGTTCATCCAGCTCCAAGGTTAGAGGAGGAGGATGGGTGGGAGACACTACCTAAGTAGTGTTTCAGGTAAAGCAACCGCCTAAGTATATTACCTCACTTACTCAGCAGTCCTGTTTGCACTCCTGCTCAGTGTGCGCTCTGCCTATTCACGAGCTAAGTTTTTAAATTATTAACTTACCTAACCGGCAGCCTTCAGTCCTTGCTCTCGCTGTTCCCAAAAATGAAGGCTTCCCATTTTCTAGCCATCCCTTCACCTGTGAACATCTGCCTCCAAGCAGCTTTTGACAGTTCTTGCCTAATACCATCAAAATTAGCCTTCCTCCAATTTAGAACTTTCACTTTCAGATCTGGTTTATCCTTTTCCTTTACTATTTTAAAACTGGTAGAATTATGGTCACTGGCCCCAAAGTGCTCTCCCGCTGACACCTCAGTCATCTGCCCTGCCTTATTTCCCAAGAGTAGGCCACATTTTGCACCTTCTCTAGTGGGTACATCCACATACTGAATCAGAAATTTTTTTTGTACACACTTAACAAATTCCTCTCCATCTAAACCCTTAATGCTATGCCAGTCCCAGTCTATGTTTGGAAAGTTAAAATCCCCTACCATAACCACCCTATTATTCTTAAAGATAACTGAAATCTCCTTACAAATGTGTTTCTCAATTTCCCGCTGACTATTGGGGGGTCTATAATACAATCCCAATAAGGTGATCATTCCTTCCTTATTTTTCAGTTGCACTCAAATAACTTACCTGGATGTATTCCCAGGAATATCCTCCCTAAGAACAGCAGTAATGCTATCCCTTATCACCTTGCCACACCACCTCCTCTCTTGCCTTCCTTTCTGTACTTCCTGTAGCATTTGTATCCTGGAACATTAAGCTGCCAGTTCTGCCCATCCCTGAGCACGTTTCTGTAATTGCTATGGCATCCCAGTCCCATGTTGCTAACTATGCCCTGAGTTCATCTGCCTTCCTTGTTAGGCCTCTTGAATTGAAATAAATGCAGTTTAATTTATCAGTCCTACCTTGTTCTCTGCTTTGTTCCTGCCTGCCCTGACTGTTTGACTTGCTCCCTTTCCCAACTGTACCAGTCTCAAATTAATCTCTTTCCTCACTACTTCCCTAGTCCCACACCACCACCTTACTTGTTTAAACCCTCCCAAACAGCTCTAGCAAATCTCCCTGCCAGCATGTTAGTCCCCTTCTAATTTAGGTGTAATCTGTCCTTCTTGTACAGGTCACTTCTACCCCAAAAGAGCTTCCAATGATCCAAAAATGTGAATCCTCCCATACACAAGCTCCTCAGCCATGCATTCATCTGCTCTATCCTCCTATTCCTACCCTCATTAGCTCGTAACACTGGGAGTAATCCATGTATTACTACCTTTGAGGACCTCCTTTTTAAATTCCTGCCTAACTTTCTATATTCTCCCCTCAGAATCTCATTTTTCTCCCTTCCCATGTCACTAGTTTCAGTGTGTACAATGACCTCCAGCTGGTCCGTCTCGCCCTTGAGAACATTTTGCACCCTCTCTGAGATATCCTTGATCCAGTGAGACAACACACCACTTTGATCTTTTCCTACTGTCCACAGAAATGTCTACCTGTGCCTCTGACGAGAGAATCCCGTATCACAATCAATTGGTTGGAACCTGACATACCCCTCATTACATTAGAATGTGTCTCGATAGCAGAAACTTGGCTGTTTGTACTATAATCTCCTGAGAGTCCATCACCCCCTACATTTTCCAGAGCAGACTTGTTTGAAATGGGGATAACCACAGAAGACTCCTGTACTACCTGCCTACCTCCCCTACCTTTCCTGGAGTTAACTAATCTACCTGACTGTATCTGCGACTTTTCTCCATTCCTATAACTGCCATCCATTACACCTACTAGCTCTTGCAAATTCCTCTTTACCTCTAACTGCCGCTCTAAGCATTTCATGCAACGAGATAGGATTTGCAACTAAAGACACTTGCTGCAGACAACTTTGTGATGGATTACTTCTCTCAATTTCCCATTGTTTAACAACTTAAAACTTCAACAAGCATGGCCATTGCTATCACACTGAACACTATTTTTAGTTTATTTGGTATTACAGATCAAATAGGGTCTAACAATGGAGCACAGCACACTGGCAAATCATTTCAAGATGTACACCAAGTCTTGAGTGATCCATATTGTACTGTTATCTACCCATTGATGCTCATATGGTCTAGCAGAACATACAATACATACTATTAAATCAACGATCATTAAGGGTTAAACAACAAGCAAGATTTTCATATTGCAATACTGTATGTTGTGCAACACCAATGCAGAAGGGTATACCATCTACAGCATAACTTATACTCAGAAGGCAAATAAAACCCTTCACTTTGCATAGCAAATAGGACATTCTTCTTGAAAGACAAAGGAGAATTAAAGAGATGGAGGAGATGGAAGCAAGCAGATAACTACTGTGACTGTGCACTGAACAGACAGTCTAAATTAAAAAGATAAATACAAATATTTGGATACCAGCAAAGGTTTCATGAATCATGTTGCAATCCAATGAAGGTACAGAAGCCAGCTCAAAGCAATGTAAAGCCGGCCAATCATACAAAAAGAGAGTGAGGAAGAATAGTCCAAGAATGATGATTGTGTGATAATGTTGAGTGACAACAACCAGCAGCAAGACAACCAAATTGTGAAACAAATGCAATAGACAGCAACGCATACCTCTCTAGGCAGGTATACAATCACCAGAGCAAGATAAATTGTTAAACATTACATTGAGGTTTAAAATGTTAGTCTTGTAAATTGTGTTTTTACCTATTTGTATAATTACTGAAATGGTAACAGACACAACCATGTATATCCATTTGGGATTTTTTTTAAATTAAGGAACAAGTGAGATGTTGTGTCATGTCTCACAATCAGTCTGTTAGCATACTTTTAAGAGACATGCTCATGATATCAACACCGCATCTTCGCATGGGAGCAAAGGTAAAAGACCTCATACTATATCTTACCTTAGATCACTTAAGACATAACACACTCCTGAAGTATGTTTCTCTGTTCTAACATGTTAACTTAATGTGTGCCTGAGGAATGTAATTTTGCACATAATAGTTAGTTACAATAAATGTCTGTTGGAATCATCAATACCACATTGGGTAAAATCACTATAGTCTGACCAGACCACAGTGCTGACCCCTCAGTAGACAGGGAAGACAACTTGGTTTAACCTGAGCATTGCCATGTCTCTGGTAGGGGTAGAGGTTGAGAAGGAGAGTCCTCCATGGTAACCTCAGCCCATGTGGTAATTGAAAATGTGCTGCTGACATCACTCTGAATGCAAACCCGATATCCAGCTAACTGACCTCCACAATTCCAAATGTCCACATCCAACTTCTTGTTATGGGACAAAGTTAAAAATCACACAATACCAGGTTATTTTCCAACAGGTGTTTTCAGAAGCACTGGCTTTCGGAGCACTGCTCCTTCTTCAGGTAGCTGTGGAGTATAAGATCATATGATACAGAATTTATAACAAAAGATTACAGTATGATGCCACTGAAATGATATATTGATAGAAACTGGATTATTTGTTAAGTCTTTCATCTTTAAGAATGTCATGTTAGTTTCGGGTCTTTCATATTTAAATCCCAGAACTTCTTTAAACTTACATTTGTTAAGTGTGTACAAGAAAATTTTCTGATTCAATATTCACCTACTAGAGAAGGTGCAAAACTTGACCTACTCTTGGGAAATAAGGCAAGGCAGGTGACTGAGGTGTCAGTGGGGGAGCACTTTGGGGCCAGCGACCATAATTCTATTCGTTTTAAAATAGTGATGGGAAAGGATAGACCAGATCTAAAAGTTGAAGTTCTAACTTGGAGGACGGCTAATTTTGACAGTATTAGGCAAGAACTTTCAAAAACTGATTGGGAGCAGATGTTCGCAGGTAAAGGAACAGCTGGAAAATGGGAAGCCTTCAGAAATGAAATAACGAGAGTCCAGAGACATTATATTCCTGTTAGGCTGAAAGGTAAGGTTGGTAGGTGCAGGGAATGCTGGATGACTAAAGAAATTGAATGTTTGATTAAGAATACGAAGCAAGCATATATCAGGTACAAACAAGATAAATCGAATGAATCCTTAGAAGAGTATAAAGGCAGTAGGAGTATACTTAAGAGGGAAATCAAGAGGGCAAAAGCGCGACATGAGATAGCTTTGGCAAATAGAATTAAGGAGAATCCAAAGGGTTTTTACAAATACATTAAGTACAAAAGGGTAATGAGGGAGAGAATAGGGCCCCTCAAAGATCAACAAGGCGGCCTTTGTGTGGAGCCGCAGAAAATGGGGGAGATGCATCAGTGTTTACTGTGGAAAAGGACATGGAAGATATAGAATGTAGGGAAATAGATTGTGACATCTTGAAAAATGTTACAGAGGAGGAAGTGCTGGATGTCTTGAAACACATAAAAGTGGATAAATCCCCAGGGGATAAATCCCCAGGACCTGATCAGGTGTACCCTAGAACACTGCGGGAAGCTAGGGAAATGATTGCTGGGCCTCTTGCTGAGATATTTGTATCATCAATAGTCACAGGTGAGGTACTGGAAGACTGGAGGTTGGCTAACATGGTGCCACTGTTTAAGAAAGGTGGTAAAGACAAGCCAGGGAACTATAGACCAGTGAACCTGACGTTTGTGGTGGGCAAATTGTTGGAGGGAATCCTGAGGGACAGGATGTACATGGATTTGGAAAGGCAAGGACTGATTAGGGACAGTTAACATGGCTTTGTGCATGGCAAATCATGTCTCATAAACTTGATTGAGTTTTTTTGAATAAGTAACAAAGAGGATTGATGAGGACAGAGCGTTAGATGTGATCTATATGGATTTCAGTAAGGAGTTCGACAAGGTTCCCCAGGGGAGACTGGTTAGCAAGGTTAGATTTCATGGAATACAGGGAGAACTAGCCATTTGGATACAGAACTGGCTCAAAGGTAGAAGACAGATAATGGTGTTGGAGGGTTGTTTTTCAGACTGGAGGCCTGTGACCAGTGGAGTGCCACAAGGATCGGTGCTGGGCCCTCTACTTTTTTTCAGTTACATAAATGATTTGGAAGTATAGTTAGTAAGTTTGCAGATGACACCAAAATTGGAGGTGTAGTAGACAGGAAAGAAGGTTACCTCAGATTACAACAGGATCTGGACCAGATGGGCCAATGAGCTGAAGAGTGGCAGATGGAGTTGAATTTAGATAAATACGAGGTGCTGCATTTTGGGAAAGCAAATCTTAGCAGGACTTATCCACTTAATGGTAAGGCCCTAGGGAGTGTTGCTGAACAGAGAGACCTTGGGGTGCAGGTTCATAGCTCCTTGAAAGTGGATTCACAGGTAGATAGGATAGTGAAGAAGGCATTTGATATGCTTTCCTTTATTAGTCAGTGCATTGAGTATAGGAGTTGGGAGGTCATGTTGCGGCTGTATAGGACATTGGTTAGGCCACTGTTAGAATATTGTATTCAATTCTGGTCTCCTTCCTATTGGAAGGATGTTGTGAAACTTGGAAGGGTTCAGAAAAGATTTACAAGGATGTTGCCTGGTTGGAGGATTTGAGCTATAGGGAGAGGTTGAATAGGCTGGGCCTGTTTCCCTGGAGCATCGGAAGCTGAGGGGTGACCTTATAGAGGTTTATAAAATCATGAGGGGCATGGATAGGATAAATAGACAAGGCCTTTTCACTGGGGTCGGGGAGTCCAGATCTAGAGGGTATAGGTTTAAGGTGAGAGGGGAAAGATATAAAAGAGATCTAAGGGGCAACGTTTTCACGCAGAGGGTGGTACGTGTATGGAATGAGCTACCAGAGTAAGTGGTGGAGGCTGGTACAATTACAACATTTAAAAGGCATCCGGATGGGTATGTGAATAGGAAGGGTTTGGAGGGATATGAGCCGGATGTTGGCATGTGGGACTAGATTGGGTTGGGATATCTGGTTGGCAAGGATGAGTTGGACTGAAGAGTCTGTTTCCATGCTGTACATCTCTGTGACTCTATAACATTCTCAAGTTAGCTTCAACAATAGGTGGCATCACAGCTCAGATACTGCCTTGAAGGTGTGAGATTAAAGTCTGTCTGTGTCCCAATGTTTGAATGTTGAATGTAACTTTAATAAAGTTCTGGAATTCACATATTAAAGAACCAAAACTAATATGGTTATTCTAAAAGCTGAAAGACTTAACCAACGATCTGTTTTTGTTTTCAATGTGCCATTTCAGTGACATCACACGTCATTTTTGCTATGAATTCTGTGTCATATGATCTTATACTCCACAACCACCTGATGAAGGGGCAGCGCTCTGAAAGCTAGTGCTTCCAGTTAAACCTGTTGGATTGTAACCTGGTGTTGTGTTATTTTTAACTTTGTCCACCCCAGTCCAACACCGGCATCTCCAAATCTTGTTATGGGTGATTACATAGGTCCCTGTTGAAGGCAGACACAGCTACTTCTAAAATAAATCTTAAATCTCCTATCATCTGAAGTGTATCTTTTTGTTCAACATTAATTGATAGCAAGAACTACTAGACTGTAAAAGTGAGTCGTTGCTCTGTCCACTTGCAGCTTGGCATTCACTAATGCTACTTCATGTATCAACTTTCTCTCTCTCACTGAAAGAATTAAATCCCTACAGTGTTGGAACAGGCCATTCAGCCCAACAAGTCCACACCAACTCTTCAAACAGCATCCCATCCAGACTCAGCCCCCCCTCCACCATCCCTGTCACCCTGCATTTCCCATTGCTAACATACAGATCCCTGGACACTATGGGCAATTTAGCATGATCAATCCATCTAACGGGCATATCTTTGGACTCATTGAAGATTCATTGAAAGACAGAGTAATGGGCCTTGAACCAATAATGACTTTTATTTACACAAGAAAAATAAACAAATATTATACAGTTTAGCAAAGATATATATTCCCCTCTTCTATTTGATTATATAAACAATAAAGATGCCACACACTTGCTTGCTAATGATTGTCCATAGGTCGGTGTCTGTTTCCTACAAAACCATTCTCACTCAATCACCTTTGACAAGTTTCTAGTCACTTAAAAAAACACACACCCAGACCGTTAATTGTCTGTGAGATTCATTCACATTCTACAGTCAGAATACTCGGTGTAAACTTTCAGGATAATTCTGTGTTTGAGAAGTTATAATTGTCATTCTGGATCATCAGTCTTGTCTTCTCATCAAAAAAACTGAACATCATCGATTAATCAACATTATTATCTCAGACTCAACCTTGCATGCGGCCTGTTACATACAACCTAGCCATCTATGAATTACACCCATCTGGAAAGGATTGAACAGGACAGATTAAGTAGCATTTAAAGCTAATTTCAGTGCACACATTTTGTAATGTTAGAAACAGTAAGTTAAATCTTGAATACAAGCAAATATACATCTTTGTTGTAGTACTTAAGAATTAAAACAGCAGGAAAGATTCTCAGGAACAGGGAAAACTGAAATGCTGCATTATTAATTTGACAAAAAGAACAGCAAATTAAGGATTTGCTTAAAGAAGAGTAATGTTCATTCCCTAACAATGCTTTATAAGAACACTGTCTTCATTTTTTTTGTTAATCTGACATTTTGTCCCCAGTTACTAAAAAATCTATGTCGATACTTTAACATTAGAACACAGTTTAGAAATTTACAAAAGCAAAGTAAATAGGGAGCAACTGAAATATCAATGGGAATTTCCTCAATATTGGTTTTGCTCTGCTGTTATAATTGCACTGGCATGTCTATTTAAACACAAGGTTAGGGTTTAGATTATACACTTTCCTATTGGAAAATTTGAAGTTGGGTAGTATGTAAAATTCACAGTTTGGCTTTTGCACCATCTGTCCGCTTGCCTCTGACCTGTGTGAAAGTTAATGAAAGGTGGAATGGATATTGGAGAGCCACTCACCATGGAGGACTCATGAGGTGGGGAGGGCACTCTCATTTATTACCTGTGACAGGGGTAGTGTCCACATTGGAATTCCCCAGCACTGTGTGGGTTGGTGTGAGGCAAAGATGGGAGGGAGCTGAACCTAGTTAGTGGGTCCCCATCATTGAGCCCATTAAAGGCACGACAGAACCCCTCACCCAACACCCGAAGTTCATAATTCTCTCCTCGCCCACTTCCCTGGACTTTCAAACCCTGTTCTCATTCCCTTCAAGGCATCTGCCACCTGGCCTCAATATTACTCTGGGCTTACCTCTAAGTCTGGGCTCCTCTTTGTTAGGACTTGCTGTGGTCCTAAGAGTGAACACCACGCCCACCCACTGCTTCTGGGTCTTGGTGCTGCTCGTCATCCAATTGCCAAGAGATCTCTGAGGCAGGACTACACCTCCACACATGGACAGATGTCTTCCAGTGTTAAATTATTTGGTGTGGCTGGCAAGTTTGTGAACAAGATCTCCCCAACCTTTTAGCCAGGGGTCAGGGTCTTGACACCTGGTTAAGTACAGTGTAGGGTTTTGGCACATTTTGAGTGAAGTGTGAGCCATTCTGAGAAAATTTGCAATGTTTGTAATTTCAAAGGCTAATGATTTTTAAATTGGCCAGAGACAGGTTGCATGAAATATAAGAGGGCAAAATATAAAGTGATACATTTTTGAAGAAAAAAGGTGAATTATAAACATAGAAAATGACAAAAAAGAAAATAAATGCTAAAACATTAATGCTAAATGAACAGTTATACAGATCATTTAAAATGGAAGATCAAATTGGCCATTTTATCATCAAACAAACATTTGGTATCTCAGGTTTTGCAATTTCAAACATAGTACATAAACAAAGAGGTATCACTACCTGAATCATTGGTTAGGCTACAGAATATTGTCTCCAATTTCCATTCCAAGAAGGTTCATTCAGGTAACAAAGTAATACAAGGTTTGAGAAACTGGGCTTTTCTAATTAGTGGAAGAAAGATAAAGAGGGACTTGAACAGGTGTTCAAAAGTCTGAAGATTAGGATTTTCAATGGAGAATTGTTAGGTATTCTACTAATATCAGGAACTAGGTGTACATTATCTTTTAAGAGGAAGTACTAGGATATGGGAAGAGAGCAAGCGAGTGGATCCTCTTTGAGTAGATGTGCAGATGCATGATGGACTCTTCCTTCCATACTGCCGAATTCTATGATTCAAGAAGTTTTCTTTTCTCAATGGTTAATAAAACAACAAAGGAACCAGTTCAAATACATCTGGACAACATATAAAACTGGAGGCCAAATTGCATGTTTAAATGCTGAAATGATCAATCGGCATTATTGACAATTATGCCAGGAGGAAGTTCACTGCTGCTTCTCTGACCCAGATGCTGTTGCATTGTAAGGAGTCACTGCAAAGATGCATCAACTATAAAGTCGAAACAAGTACCTCCAGGAATATATCTCAGGCTATTGGAAGGGACTGGAAATTGAAACCTTGGTGCCTGAGCTGTTTTCCCTCCCAAAAAAGGCATTTAAATACGTCAAAAATCACATGCCCCAATCTTCTTGGCACCCTGGCTTCCAAAGAGAGACTATGTTTCTCAGAGGCCAGAGTTACAAGAACAAGTGAGTGGAGTGCTCACTGTCTCTGTGCCAGTGTCTTTATTCACATAAGACAGAAGCTTCACACCAAATCAGGGCTACCTGAATTCCTGATATATGGCACCGCTCGTACTATCAACTTAGTTTGTAGGCTTACCCACATTCTCACCAGAGTTACAGCAGGAGTATTTAGAAAAACATTAAAAATTTGTGTTCCTCTATTGATCAAGGGGACAAAATAATTGATCACTTTGGCACAACTGAGGTCATGACAGTTTTTAAATGTCTTGTGTCTACGACCACATTTATTGTGGTACCCTGCCCATGTTTTCATAGATGTCATCACTTTCATTGTTTCTATCTTTATGAGATTGTTTATCCTTCGTTGTTTTACCTGTCAAGATAAAAATAAAATATGATTATGGTGAGTGTTCCTTCAAGAAATGGAGCAACAATCATATTTACAAATGATTGCACACTAAACTTGGACTGCAAGATGTCATATGTGCTTTCTAATCGACAGGGAGATTCAGGACATTGATTTGTATCTATAATAATTAAGTACAAAGTAGTGAGATTGTCAAATCTTATCTGTTTTCCTCCATTGTTATGTACTTCTTTTATACTCCTCTTCTCTAAGACTTCTACATGGTCTTATCTGAGAGGGTTAACAGGAGGCCTCCAGAAATATTGCTTTTGATGTAATTGGTGATCTTAAAAAAGCATCCACCAGCCTTTGAAATAAAAGGGCACCTGATTAACTGCAAGAGAAGCATGTTACCAATAACTATTCTAAATGCATCTCCTGTTTCAGTACATGTCATTCTGTATCTACGTGCAGAATTAATTCTCCTTTCCTGCTTACCAGGGGGTGGGGTGCAAGATCGGCGAATTACAATTGAGGCTGATGTCTCAGTTTAATCTTGTTTTAATATATGCCATCACTTTCACTTTGAAATGAGGAGGTATCAAAATGAAAATAGTGGTGTAACTTGGAAGTGAGTTCCTGATTTGACTCCTGAGACCAATGAAGTTTGGAGGTGTGAGAAACTGTCTGGCAGGAAATCTCACACCATTTAAAGTTCACAGCAAGGGTTGCATAATCTTTGCATAACATTGCAATTTAGTTTACAAAATGCTGATATATTTTTCAAGTATATAATGTATTTCACTTAAAACAGAAGTGGCTGTCTCTCCTGCACTTTTCCCAATGTTAAAAATGAGCATTCAAACATGCAGAAACACAACTCCAGATCATCAGCCATATCTGGGGTTTGACAGCTGTGCGCTACATGTTTACTGGTTTTACATCATTGCCAGCTGTATAACGGCAGACTGGCTGTACCTAAAGAGGTTTAATTACACATTGCCAATCAAGTTCTGTCACACCAGTTTCTCCAAAGCCAATTGTATTTTTCTCCACCTGCAAATTTCCACTGCAATGATAACATGGTCTGAAATTGTGGTACAGTGATATCTGGGCAAATTTCACAGGAAAGCAACTGCCATCCACAATTGTTTAGAAGTTATGATTTATAAAGTGTATTTTTCTGGATGGTTGGGGTTGGTGGATGGTGTGGGTTGGTAGGTGTGAAACACACTGTATCACGTTGGTGGTAAAAATGATAACAGCTTCTGACTTTATCAATGAAGATAGCAGAGAATCTACTCGTGGGTATATCACTGATTGCCTTTACAAACCGCTGTGGTCATTGAAGTCAATGAGAATAGATAAGACATAATTTCCAAAGTCCGATATATGTGCCAATTTGATTTTCAAAGCCTATCTCTATAGGAAAGTCATGGCTTGCTTTTCCACAGGATAGGTGATGGAGTGTTTTGGGTAGGTTTGGGTGGATAGGAGTTGAAACTTTATTGCTGGAACAGCACAGCAGGTCAGGCAGCATCCAGGGAACAGGAGATTCGACGTTTCGGGCACAGGCCCTTCTTCAGGAATGAGCAGAGAGACACTCTCTGCTCATTCCTGAAGAAGGGCCTGTGCCCGAAACGTCGAATCTCCTGTTCCCTGGATGCTGCCTGACCTGCTGTGCTGTTCCAGCAATAAAGTTTCAACTTTGATCTCCAGCATCTGCAGACCTCACTTTCTCCTTGGGTGGATAGGAGATATTGGGTCCAGCAGAAAGTAGGGTGTCAGGTCCCGTGTAGAAGCAGGAGGAACGTTGGGTCTTTGGGTTCATGTCAACTTTGGTGGAGGGAGTGAGGGAATTGTGTCAAGCAGCGGGGAAGGGTCCTGGTTCCAGGGCGAGAGAGGTCATGTGAGGTTCTGGGAAGTAGAAAGAGTCTAGGGGAACTCTGTTGTGGGAGTGTGGAATAAAGTGGGGGTCATAGTTATCCAGGAGTTAGACTAATTTAATAGTCTAACATCTCCTGAATTACTAATTATTTAACTTCAGTGAAACCTCCTAATTCTCCAATTAAAAATAATACTTTGAAGGAACTGAGGTCATTCTGGCAAAGTTTGTAGGCAATACAAAGATGGGTAGGGGAACAGATAGCATTGAGGAGGCAGAGAAGCTGCAAAAGGATTTAGACAGGTTAGGAGACTGGGCAAAGACGTGGCAGATGGAGTGCAACATGGGAAAGTTTGAAGTCATGCACTTTGGTAGGAAGAATACATGCTGGAAACCCAGAGTCTAGATTCAAGTGGTGCTGGAAAAGCACAGCAGTTCAGGCAGCATCTGAGGAGCAGTAAAATCAATGTTTCGGGCAAAAGTCTTTCATCAGGAATATAGGAAAGTCATGGCTTGCTTTTCCACAGGATAGGTGATGGAGTGTTTGGGGTAGGTTTGGGTGGATAAGAGATATTGTGTCCAGCAGAAAGTGGGGTGTCAGGTCCAGTGTGGAAGAAGGAGAGATGTTGGGTCTTTAGGTTCATGTCAATTTTGGTGGAGGGAGTGAGAGCATAGCCTTAGAGTTAAGGGAAGACCTTTTAGAATGGAGATAAGGAGAAACATCTTCAGAGAGTGGTGAATCTATGGAATTCATTGCCATAGATGGCTGTGAGGCCTCGTCACTGAGTATGTATACACCCTTCAGGCTCTCTGCCTGTATTCCTGATGAAGGGCTTTTGCCCGAAACGTCGATTTTACTGCCTGGACTGCTATGTTTTTCCAGCACCACTCTAATCTAGACTCTGGTTTCCAGCATCTGCAGTTATTGTTTTTACCTAGTTGATTTTAACCCTACTGCGAATCCTCTTGCAAGGATGCCTGCCTTGAAGAAGTTTTCCTCCTCTCTCTACAAGTATCTCAGAGAGTCCCTCTCCCACTGTGACTCCCAGGTCATTTCGTCTGCCCTGCCTCCTCTCACTTATTTCTCCACCCTTCAGGCTCTCTGCCTGTATTCCTGATGAAGGGCTTTTGCCCGAAACGTTGATTTTACTGCTCCTCGGATGCTGCCTGAACTGCTGTGCTTTTCCAGCACCACTCTAATCTAGGAAGAATAGAGGCATGGACTATTTTCTAAATGGAGAGAAAATTCAGAAATCTGAAGTGCAAAGAGACTTGAGAGTTCTGGATTCTCTCAAGGTAACCTTGCAGGTTGAGTCAGTGGTAAGGAAGGCAAATGCAATGATGGCATTTATTTTGAAAGGACTTGAATATAAAAGCAGCAATGTATATCTGAGGCTCCAGACCATATTTGGGGTATTGTGCACAGTTTTGGGCCCCATATCTCAGGAAGGATGCACTGGCCCGAGAGTGTGTACAGAGGAGGTTCACAAGAATATTCCCAGGAATGAAAAGCTTAACATATGAGGAACTGGATCTATACTCGATAGAAGGATGAGTGTGGCTCTAATTGAAACAAATAGAATACTGAGTGGCCTGGACAGAGTAGATGTTGGGAAGATGTTTCCAATTGGTAGGAGAGACTTGGAACTGAGGGCATAGCCTTAGAATTAAGGGAAGACCTTTTAGAATGGAAATAAGGAGAAACATCTTCAGACAGAGAGTGGTGAATCTATGGAATTCATTGCCATAGATGGCTGTGAGGCCTCATCACTGAGTAAATTTAAGACTGAGGAAGATAGGTTCTTGAGTGTCAAGGAGATCAAGGGTTACAGGGAGAAAGCAGGAGAATATGATTGAGAAACTTGTCACCCATGATTGAATGGCAGAGCAGACTAAATGGGCTGAGTGGCCTAACTTCTGCTATTATGTATTATGGTCTTATAGAGAACTCCAGATGAAGGAGTAATTGCCCAGTGGAATTTGCAATTTCAGAGTCCCATCTGAACCATTGCTTAGATGGCATAGAATTGGATGGGTTGGTAGAAAGGATGTCTCAGAATTCAAATTTTTAATACTTTAACCTCCAACCTCCATCAAAATAATAGAGTGGTTATGGTAAGGGATTTTAACTTTCCAAACATAGACTGGGATTACCATAGTGTTAAGGGCTTAGATGGAGAAGAATTTGTTAAGTGTGTACAAGAAATTTTCTGATTCAGTATATGGATGTACCTACTAGAGAAGGTGCAAAGTTTGACCTACTCTTGGGAAATAAGGCAGGGCAGGTGACTGAGGTGTTCAGTGGGGGAGCATTTTGGGGCTAGTGACCATAATTCTATTAGGTTTAAGATAGTGATAGAAAAGGTTAGACCAGATCTAAAAGTTGAAGTTCTAAATTGGCAAAAAGCCAATTAGGCAAGAACTTTCAAAAGCTGATCGGGGACAGATGTTCGCAGGTAAAGGGACGGCTGGAAAATGGGAAGCCTTCGGGAATGAGATAATGAGAATAAAGAGAAAGTATATTCCTGTCAGGGTGAAAGGAAAGGCTGGTAGTTATGGGGAATGCTGGATGACTAAAGATGATTGAGGGTTTGGTTAAAAAAAAGGAAGCATTTGTAAAGTATAGACAGGATAGATCGAGTGAATTCTTAGAAGAATATAAAGGAAGTAGAAGTATACTTACCAGGGAAATCAGGAGGGCAAAACAGCGACATGAGATAGCTTTCACAAATAGAATTAAGGAGAATCCAAAGGGTTTTTACAAATACATTAAGGACAAAAGGGTAACTTGGGAGAGAATAGGGTCCCTCAAAGATCAGCAAGGCAGCCTTTGTGTGGAGCCGCAGGAGATGGGGCAGATACTAAACGAGTATTTTGCATCAGTATTTACTGTGGAAAAGGATATGGAAGATATAGACTGTAGGGAAATAGATGGTGACACCTCACAAAATGTCCATATTACAGAGGAGGAAGCGCTGGATGTCTTGAAATGCATAAAGGTGGATAAATCCCCAGGACCTGATCAGGTGTACCCTAGAACTCTGTGGGAAGCTAGCAAAATGATTACTGGGTCTTTTGTTGAGATATTTGTATCATCGATAGTCACAGGTGAGGTGCCGGAAGACTGGAGGTTGGCTAACGTGGTGCCACTGTTTAAGAAGGGTGGTAAGGACAAGCCAGGAAACTATAGACCAGTGAGACTAACGTTGATAATGAGCAAGTTGTTGGAGGGAATCATGAGGGACAGGATGTACATGTATTTGGAAAGCAAGGACTAATTAGGGATAGTCAACATGGCTTTGTGCATGGGAAATCATATCTCACAAACTTGATTGAGTTTTTTGAAGAAGTAACAAAGAGGATTGATGAGGGCAGAGCTGTAGATGTAATCTATATGGACTTCAATAAGGCATTCGACAAGGTTCCAAGGGGAGACTGATTAGCAAGGTTAGATCTCATGGAATACAGGGAGAACTAGCCATTTGGATTCAGAACTGGCTCAAATGTAGAAGACAGAGGGTGGTGGTGGAGGGTTGTTTTTCAGACTAGAGGCCTGTGACCAGTGGAGTGCCACAAGGATCGGTGCTGGGTCCTCTACGTTTTGTTGTTTACATAAATGGTACAGTCACTAAGTTTGCAGATGACACCAAAATTGGAGATGTAATGGACAGTGAAGAGGGTTACCTCAGATTACAACAGGATCTTGACCAGATGGGCCAATGTGCTGAGAAGTGGTAGATGGAGTTTAATTCCGATAAATGCGAGGTGCTGCATTTTGGGAAAGCAAATCTTAGCAGGACTTATACACTTAATGGTAGGGAGTGTTGCTGAACAAAGAGACCTTGGAGTGCAGGTTCATAGTTCCTTGAAAGTGGAGTCGCAGGTAGATAGGATAGTGAAGAAGGCGTTTGGTATGCTTTCTTTTATTGTTGTGGTTCTGTTCGCCGAGCTGGAAGTTTTTGTTGCAAACGTTTCGTCCCCTGGCTAGGCGACATCATCAGTGCTTGGGAGCCTCCTGCGAAGCGCTTCTTTGATGTTTCCTCCGGTGTTTATAGTGGTCTGTCCCTGCCGCTTCCGGTTATCAGTTTCAGCTGTCCGCTGTAGTGGTTGGTATATTGGGTCCAGGTCGATGTGTTTGTTGATGGAGTTAGTGGATGAATGCCATGCCTCTAGGAATTCCCTGGCTGTTCTGTCTGGCTTGCCCTATGATAGTAGTGTTGTCCCAGTCGAATTCATGTTGCTTGTTGTCTGCATGTGTGGCTACTAAGGATAGCTGGTCGTGTCGTTTCGTGGCTAGTTGATGTTCATGTATGCGGATTGTTAGCTGTCTTCCTGTTTGTCCTATATAGTGTTTTGTGCAGTCCTTGCATGGTATTTTGTACACTACATTCGTCTTGCTCATGTTGGGTATCGGGTCCTTCGTTCTGGTGAGTTGTTGTTCTGTTGTCACCAGAACGAAGGACCCGATACCCAACATGAGCAAGACGAATGTAGTGTACAAAATACCATGCAAGGACTGCACAAAACACTATATAGGACAAACAGGAAGACAGCTAACAATCCGCATACATGAACATCAACTAGCCACGAAACGACACGACCAGCTATCCTTAGTAGCCACACACGCAGACAACAAGCAACATGAATTCGACTGGGACAACACTACTATCATAGGGCAAGCCAGACAGAACAGCCAGGGAATTCCTAGAGGCATGGCATTCATCCACGAACTCCATCAACAAACACATCGACCTGGACCCAATATACCAACCACTACAGCGGACAGCTGAAACTGACAACCGGAAGCGGCAGGGACAGACCACTATAAACACCAGAGGAAACATCAAAGAAGTGCTTCGCAGGAGGCTCCCAAGCACTGATGATGTCGCCTAGCCAGGGGACGAAACGTTTGCAACAAAAACTTCCAGCTCGGCGAACAGAACCACAACAACGAGCACCCGAGCTACAAATCTTCGCACAAACTTTGAATGCTTTCTTTTATTGGTCAGAGTATTGAGTACAGGAGTTGGAAGGTCATGTTGTGGCTGTACAGGACATTGATTAGGCCACTGTTGGAATATTGCGTGCAATTCTGGTCTCCGTCCTATTGGAAAGATGTTGTGAAACTTGAAAGGGTTCAGAAAGGATTTACAAGGATGTTGCCAGGGCTGGAGGATTTAAGATATAGGGAGAGGCTAAACAAGCTGGGGCTGTTTTCCCTGGAGCATTGGAGGCTGAGGGGTGACCTTATAGAGGTTTACAAAATTATGTAGGGCATGGATAGGATAAACAGACAAAATCTTTTCCCGGGAGGGGGTTGGTCGGTTGTGAGGGGGGGGGGGGGGGGGGGGACTAGAGTGCATAGGTTTAGGGTGAGAGGGGAAAGATATAAAAGAGACCTACAAGGCAACTTTTTCACGCAGAGGTTGGTACGTGTATGGAATGACCTGCCAGGGGAAGTGGTGGAGGCTGGTACAATTGCAACATTGAAGAGGCATTTGGATGAATATATGAATAGGAAGGGTTTGGAGGGACATGGGCCAGATGCTGGCAGGTGAGACTAGATTGGGTTGGGATATCTGTTAAGCATGGGTTGGACCAAAGGGTCTTTTTCCATGCTGTACATCTCTATGTCTCCATGACTCTAAAACTATGCATTTTGTGAAGTTAAAATTCCACCAATGCATCTGAACATATCTTAAGATTTTGATTTTGAAATATTATACGTTAATTCTTGAAATCTTAGAATTTTTAAAAACTATTACACTTCAGATTTATACTTTACTTTAATACTGACTATTATATCTTTGGATGAATAAAGAAAATGAATCAACACAAAAAATTAGTTCTGTTTTTCTTTCCAGGTGTGACCTAGCGCGTTGAGAATTTCCAGCATTTTCACTTTTATTTCAACATCAATCGTGCTTTATCTATGTACATGCATTATATGGTATTACTTACTTTAAGAAAACAAAGGTCATTGTTTCAGAATGGTTTATCTTGTAAGGAAGTTGCTTGTGTGCTTACATGACATTTGTTGATGCAAACAATGATAAAATGAATTGATTTGCACTCTCAGTATGAGTTGTTTGCTGGGTGACTTGTTATGATGCACACCATTCTTTACATTTTATGGGCTTTAAGGTAATTATAAAGTCATAGAGATTACAGACCCTTCAGTCCAACTTATCTATGCCCACCAGATATCCTAAATTAATCCATTCCTATTTGCCAGCATTTAGCCATATCCCTCTATACCCTTCCTATTTGTATCCTTGTCCAGATACCTTTTAAATGTTCTAGTTGTCCCCACCCTTATCATTTCCTCTGGCAGCTCATTCCATACATGCACCATCCTCAGCCTGAAAAAGTTGCCCCTTAGATCCTTTTTAAATCTTTCCCCTCGCATCTTAAACCTGTGCCCTCTAGTTCTGGACTTCTGTGCCCTGGGGAAAAGACCTTGGCTGTTCACCCTTTCCATGCCCCTCATGATTTTATAAACCTCTGTAAGGTCACCCCTCAGCCTCCAATGCTCCAGGGAAAACAGCCCAGCCTGTTCAGCCTCTTCCTCTCGCTCAAATCCTCCTACCCTGGCAACATCCTTGTAAATCTTTTCTGAACCCTTTCAAATTTCACAACATCTTTCTGAAAGGAAGGAGACTAGAATTGCATGCAGTATTCCAAAAGTGGCCTAATCAATGTCCTGTACAGTCATAACATGACATCCTGACTCCTATACCCAACCACCTTTAAGGAACTATGAACCTGCATCCCATGCTCTCTTTGTTTGGCCACATTCCTCAGGACCCAACCATTAAATGTATAAGTCCTGTCCTGTTGTGTCTTACCAA
Source organism: Chiloscyllium plagiosum (assembly GCF_037043375.1). Lineage (NCBI taxonomy): Eukaryota > Metazoa > Chordata > Chondrichthyes > Orectolobiformes > Hemiscylliidae > Chiloscyllium > Chiloscyllium plagiosum. The sequence continues at coordinate 59,434,159 of NW_028270150.1, forward strand.
AATGTCACACCTCACATTTATCCAAATTAAACTCCATCTGCCACTCCTTGGCCCATCAGCCCATCAATTGCTATACTGTTTCCATGTATGCAAACCAGTTTACTTATTTGTGTTATCAGCATTCAGCAAAAGATTGGAGTGCAATGTTTGTGGTTTATCAGCCCTAGAGGTGTCTGTGGTTGTGGTCTCTGTTATGTTCTGTATTTTCCAAAGCCTTAAAACAACCAGTTTGATGAGTGACATAACAGGAAAATTTGACGACAAAAGCTTACAACATATTACTTGATGTATGGTTATTTTTACTACATTACTATTATATAACAATGATAATAATTACACGGGATTAGTTACGATCAACACAATGGAACATTATATTGTTGATTTTTTTCTATGGAAAAGTTCAGAGACATCTTAAGTTTCATTTTCCAAAATTGTTAAGATCATAGGTGATTATGAGAAAGTTTACTGAGTGGAGCAAAACTCCTGTAAGGATCCTGGGTGAAAGGAGGTTTGGCAGTCTCAACTAGCAAATACACTGAAGTTAATCATTTAAAAAAAATGTTTTTAGTACCTCTGTGCATTCACCAGTGAACTTAACTTTCAGAAAGTTATTAACTTTATAATTCATCTGATCCTGATATGTATCCTCTTTAATTATGCTTATTGTTTCAATATATTAATATGTTAATTAGTGATTTAAACTTCTCCATTTTCCTTTCTTCCTTAAAATTCCTTTCATTGATCAAGATTTTCTTCTTCTTGCTGACAGATAACATACCCACTCTGGCTCAGTCTCTATTTTTCCCTATTTATTCGTATCTCACATTAACATCATCATTCTTCTTGTAGAGAAAAATAACTTTGCCTTCCCTCAGATCTCCCACCAACTGAGGGCAAACTTGAAAGAGAATCCAGACAGAAATTTACAAAGACTTTCACACATTTTTCCTCATCAATCATTGCCTTTCAGTAAATCTGTACTGACATATCAATTGTTTAATAAGTAACCACATTTCATGACTAAATTGCAGAGTGGAAATTCTTTTTAGGAATCAATTACATTGTCGTTATTAACAATACTTGGCTATTTTTTCTTTAAGTTAATTCTTGGTTATGGATTTTACTGACAAGAACAACATTTATTGCACACATATCATTGTTCTAAAGTGGTGTTGGAGTTTGTGAGGAGCTTTCGTTTTGAATTGTGTCATATTTTGGTACAACTGAATCACTTTTGTGGGCATGTAAGAGTTAAAGCACATTGACAAGGTATTATAGTTTTAGATTAGATTACCTACAGCATGGAAACAGGCCCTTTGGCCCAACAAGTCCACGCCAGCCCTCCGAAGAGTAACCCACCAGACCCATTTCCCTCTGACTAATGGACCTAATATTAGACTAATGACTAATGTATCTAACACAATTTAGCATGGCCAATTCACCTGAACTGCACATTTTGGACTGTGGGAGGAAACCGGAGCACCCGGAGGAAACCCACGCAGACACGGGGAGAATATGCAAACTCCACACAGGCAGTCGCCCAAGGCTGGAATCGAGCCTGGTATCCTGGTGCTGCGAGGCAGCAGTGCTAACCACTGAGCAACCGTGCCGCAGTGATAAATAGGAGGTAGGGATTGCAGGTTCCTTCACTGAACTGTATTAGACAACTGTTTTTTTTTAACTTCAACTACTTCAATTTATTTTACTAATTCCAGATTACTTTCTCTAGTTAAACAAGATATTTTAATCAATGTTGATTTTCTGTCACCTACTGGTGCCTGATTAGTAACTAGCATAGAATCCTTTTTAGTTTTGCATTCTCAGTCACATGGCTATCCATTATTATTTTGGCTCCACTTACCTTGCCTTCTTGACCTTCTCCTGCAATGTCCCACAACAGCCCATGTGAAAATAGCTATGATGATTAATGCTCCTGTTCCAGATAAGGCAGCTATCAAACCATAATTTTCAAAAACCTTGTAATCTAAAAAGTAAATTAAATATGTTAGATGAAATCAGGTGGGATTGACTAAATGTTCCTTAAATAAATATGACCATAATTCAATAAGAATCTGCAGCAGCAGGAGATGTGCACTTTACTTCTTTATAACCAAGTATTATTGGGCATTGTCATGTTATGAATGTGTTCTCAGTTAAGCACTTTTACAAATTTATAATTCTAGCTACAACAATTACCATTTTGACCAAGAAAGTGGGAGTCTGTTTACATGCTACCAAAATTCAATTGAAACACACCCAACGATATATCACTCCTACTGTGTGACACCAAATTATCCGCCTACATATGTACTCAAAACTTATTTTGGGCTGTGTATGATACAAGGAGATAATGGAGGCAAACATTATTTATTTGGTCAAATGCTGCAATTCCCTACACATTTCAATCAAGTGAATAAAGAGTTTTAAAAGAGTTGGGATAATTTTTAGAAAATGATGGAAAAAAAGAACAGAATATTGATAGAAATATATTAACTTTTAATCTATATTTGGGATTTTGGTGTAAGTTTAATTTGCTATTTCTGTTTTTATATCCTATGCATTAGTTTCACAAAATGATCAGAACGCTGATCAAACAGAATTCTTACCATTGGTTTCATTAGCTTTCATGAAAGTCAGGTTAAAGATTCCAGTTGTGTTCCAACCATTATATATCTGTATTTCACCTGAAAATGACAATGTGAACAAGGAATTAACAACAAAAGTGGAGTTGACTCTTGTTACAAATCACGTTTTTGTGAATTGGGATACTATCAGGCGGACATTTTGCCACAAGATGTAGGAAATTTCCATTTTTAATAATGGTTAGTATATGTGCTTCCAGATGGACATGACTTAAGAAACTCTGAGACTGGACAGCAATTGGAAACTGTGGAAACTACTGAGGAATTAAGCATAGTCCTAAAACTTTGTTATGGAGTCAGCAGAAGGTCAAGCTAGTGGCATGTGGAGAGAGTTGGGATAATTTTAGAGCATGCTGGAGAAACTCAGCAGTCTGGCAGAATCTGTGGAGAAAGAAACAGAGTTAACATTTCAAGTCTGGTATGAATCTTCTTTGGAATTGTATTTATTTCGTATTTCAGGTGTCCACAGTTTTTGCATTTATATGAGATTATTGGAGTTATTTACAGCCAGAAATGCTGCTTTTATTGCTACCCAATCCATTCCCATTGATTGGGCCATTGTCAGATTTATGATTTATGTTTTTCCATTAATCAATCCCATTAGATTTAGCAATCAATCCACAGGCCAAGAAAGTCAACTCACTCACAAGGACTTGAAGTTCTGAAATTCAATTAGTGCTGGAAATATTTGGTCTGGCCACATTGTTATGAAATGCTCCAAGAAGTTGGACTATGGTGTAAATTGCCCTTTGTGGAAAGATTATGCAGAAAAAAACACCTTTGATCACATGTGCATCAAGTAGTGTACACCAGAGCCCCTATAAGACTGTACATGCAATTTGGTGGACTGACCAGCACCTATAGACAAGCATCAAGATGTAGCTTGGCTGATGGTTAGAAAGTCCCTTCCCATTGGATCTTTCCTGGAATCTTAATGCCTTTACACATTGCCCTCATGGCAGTTGTGGCGGAGAACAGACTGTTGTCCATCTCCCTATGAATAGTACTTTTGCAAAGAAGACAGAATTCTCTGGAGAGAATTTTTGTTTAATTGAGGTTCAACTTAAACTGCTCTGTGAAGCAAAATTGCACTCTGCATGCAGTTCCCTTGAAAGAGCATTGACATAAATACTAATTGCAATTGGAGGATGATCAACTCAATGAAAGGATGGATGTCTTTGATCTGCTAAACATTTTCTGGCACATTTTAACATCCAAATCTATGTGTTGTGAAATGCACTAAAGCTTGGAACAGCTGTTGTTGAGGTGCAATGAAGAAAAGGCACTGCTGAAAGCTTTTCAGCTGAAGTACAATGAGTGGTTGGAAACTGTAGAACCCTTTGGTCTGAAAGTAAGTACCTGTGAACATCCACGCGGCACGGTGGCACAGTGGTTAGCACTGCTGCCTCACAGCGCCTGAGACCCGGGTTCAATTCCCGCCTCAGGCGACTGACTGTGTGGAGTTTGCACGTTCTCCCCGTGGCTGCGCGGGTTTCCTCCGGGTGCTCCGGTTTCCTCCCACAGTCCAAAAAAGATGTGCAGGGTCAGGTGAATTGGCCATGCTAAATTGCCCGTAGTGTTAGGTAAGGGGTAAATGTAGGGGTATGGGTGGGTTTCGCTTCGGCGGGTCGGTGTGGACTTGTTGGGCCGAAGGGCCTGTTTCCACACTGTAATGTAATCTAATCCAGAGCATTGAATTGTTCTGAGGGACCTCATAGTCAAAAATGGTGCACAGTGAACAGTTTATTTATTGCACTTTCAGTAATTTTTCCATTCAAAATGTTCTAGTTTCAGAATGAATGCCTGACAAGGGATGTGTTTTGTATATATTGAGTATGACAATTGTATTATCACAGCTAAGGGTGGAGCATGCTGGAAAAGAAATGAATTTTATTGTATCTTCTATAATTTTAAATTAAAGTATTTTCTAAAGTAATTTTTAAAATATAATGATAATGTATATTTTTGGAAAAAAAGATGCGTGACTAATTTGCAAATCTGATAGTTTATTTTGACATAATCCCACTAATTTCACAAAATGCAACTCTGACTTTGTTAATTTATAAAAACTTTGGAGTACAACTGCACTTGCATGGTTTTTATCCATAAGACACACTCCACATGCAAACAAATCCAAACTGCAAGAACCAAGCAATGAAAATATGGATTTATAATTAGTGAGGATGACAGAGAAGTCAGAGAAGTTAGATTGATAATGTTTTCTGTGAGCGGACAGCAATGGTAAATGCTCCTTTCATACTGCACATAAACGGGGCACCAATACTGTTAGTTCCTTATTCATTGATCCTACACAGACATAATCACAGCATGGTGGCTCACAGCACCAAGGACCTGGGTTCAATTGCAGTCTCGGGCGACTGTCTGTGTGGAGTTTGCACATTCTCCCCGTGTCTGCGTGGATTTCATCCAGGTGCTCCAGTTTCCTCCCACAGTCCAAAGATGTGCAGGTTAGGTGAATTGGCCATGATAAATTGCCCATAGTGTTCAGGGATGTGTAGGTTAAGTGCATTGGTCAGGGGTAAATGTAGAGTAATGGGGAATGAGTTTGGGTGGGATACTCTTCGGTGGGTCAGTGTGGACTTGTTGGGCTGAAGGGCCTGTTTCCACATTGTAGGGACTCTATGACAATGAATCTTGCTGGATTTAATAATGCAGAACACTGGGAAGGCCTATTTGAAAGGCTAGCCCCTCACTAAATCTGAGAAGCAAAATAATTTTAAAGAGAGAAAGATGTACACAACAGAATACAGTAATAATGCAAGCATAAAGAATTCTTGAAATCATAAGTTCTGTTTCTGATAAAAAACCCAAAATATTGCAGATTCTGGAAATTTGAAATAAAAATATAATGGACCGGAGTAACTCAGCAATTCTGTAGTTTCTGTGGAGAAAGAAACAGATGAGAGGTAACAGATTAACATTCTGAGTACAACAACTCCTGTTTGTGAACTTGGCAGCATGTTCCCTTCCACAAATTAGAAAGGTGATAGAGAATGTATTGACTTTGATATGGTTGCTCTCCAGATGGATGGGAAGAGAACCAAAGATCCACATCTAGGCATGTTCTGTACACAATCCCTCGCTTCAGCTGACTAAGGTCACAATTAGTTTTGTTTAATGTCTCTGGTACATAGTAGTCCCCATTCCTCGTTGTGTGGAGATAGTGATGGTCAGTTGACGTTTGCGGCACACATATAAAACTAAGTACCGTCTGTTAATAATTAACCAGTTAAGAGGCAGCACATTGGCATGGGGCTCACCTGGTCAGGATGTCAGCTTTCCTTCCCAAAGGGTGTAACTTTAGTAGGTGAGTTGTCTTAAACAATTCAGCAGATTTACATACAGCCCGCTTTTAATTTAAACTGAATTCAAATTCTCAAACAGTGGCCAATTGACGATAGGCAGAGTGGTACAAAACAGAGGAAAACCTGTTGCACATTTTGATCAATGCATTTTCCTTTGCTTTCTATTTCAGTCTGTGCAGCCATTCATACAGTTTCCCTGTGGTGCCCTTTGTCATTGATATTTGTCCAAATTGTAACGAATGTGTACCTGATGCATCCATTACGCCTGCAGATTAGTGGTTCAGACTCCCCGCCAGTTTGCTCCGTCTTTCGTTAAGGCAAAGTGATTGTGTCTGGGGAGTGGCGGGGTAGGGGGTTGAGGGAGGTGAATGTGGAGAGATAGCCACTTGAATTACTCAACTCCGTCTCCAGCAAACTGCAAAATATCTCCATTCCTATCAAGTTTCAAGTGGTCTTTCGATTGCGCAATCCGAAAACCATAACCTTCACAGGATTTAAAACACTCTCTGTAACCTTTAAGAAAATGCTTGGGATTTTCCAATTTACATAACTGCCAGACCACTAGGGCGACACAAAAGCTGAACACCAAGACTTTCAGCGATACTGGTTCCTTTGTGGCCCACACGCTAAACAATGACCGCAGTTTGATGACATTTAAGGAAGAGGAGACGTGTGGTGGGGTGGGGTGGGATGGGGAAAAGAGATACAACAAGAAAAAAAGAGTTCAGCATTATAACTCAGAGGCGTCAATGAGAATTTTCGCCTATGAGAGTACCGACCCTCAGAAAGCCAGACATGGGGGTGGAGGTGAAATGACTCATTTACATTCAAAGGACTCACGCTAATCACTTGCTTCAATGACAGACACTTTTCAACCTTAATGCAAACTAACTGCTGTTCCTTCGAGAACCCTTTGTCCCGTTTGCAGTGCACACAGAGCCCGGTGATCCTTCTGCTGTTTGCATTGTGCTTTTCTCTTTCCATTGGCAGAACTCACCTCTTACGGTTCCATCTGTGCCCTAAGCCAATCCTGAGATAGTCGACTTGTAAACGACTCCTTTTAGTTTAAACAAAGAAAACCCCAGAAATTACTGGTGAAACTCAGTAGCTCTGTGAAGACAAGCAAACTTATTGGGTCCTGCTTTGTCTTCGCACATAATGAGTTTCATGTACCTCCAGAGTTTCTCCAGCAATTTCTGTTTTCGGTTCAGGTTTCCAGCATCCCGCAACTTTATAGTTTTTTTTTGTGAGTCTCCATTTGTTTTGTTAAATTTGGATTTTAAATTACGGGTTTGTTGGATGTGTTTTTTTTAAACTGGAGGGCAGTAGACTCCTGTAAGTTTCTTTTGGCGCCTGTACAAGGCGGTCCTCAGACACACCTGATGGATTGGTTATAAAAAGCAGGAGCACCTAAACAAAAATGGTTTGATCCTCCCTGATTTCTGTCGAGCAGACTGCACGGAGTTTGAAGGTTGTAGTGAGGATTATTTGGTCCCTGCAATTCAGTTTGTCTAAAGCAATAATTGATGCACTTCATAGTGATTCGTGATGTGGAAGTAGTGGGCTAATAATCATTGATATTTCTAGATGACAGTCTATGTGGTAAAGTCAGTTCGAGGACAAAGTTACTCAAGTAAACGGGGTTTTCAGTAACACTGGAGGAGGAGAATCACAGCTTTTCTGTCTCCTGTCTCCAACCACTGCTCTTACAGAAATGGGAAGCAATGATGTGAGCAGTGAGTTTTTATGAGGGACAACACTGATTTTAGCTGCTCTATTGAGTTGTCTAGGTTTTGTTTAAAGGTGAAAATGTAACCAAGCAAAGACACATCAAAAATGTCAAAGCGTTGTCCTCCAGTTCCCGCACAACCTACCCGCACAGGCAGCGCGCAATGTCTCCCACCACTTACAACCCTGTTTCCCAATGACAACGATTCATTGCAATTCATTCCATGAATGTCTGTGATATTGAATACCCAACACTCACCGATCACGGTCACGACAACGTCCTCGGTGAACTCGTCTCCATTCCAATCTGTCACTGTGCAGGAATATGTCCCGGAATCATTCAGAGTCACATTCTGGATGGAGAGGGAATGGTTCGGGTAGATTCGTGCCCGCTGTGAGTAGCCGCTGAACCAATGGGTGTTCCATTTCTCTTCCTCTGACATTAACTGGACGATAGAGCGTCGAGTATTGGGGCTCACATACTTCCACTCTACCGTGTCGACCTGGTCAGTGATATTGGCGAATGACACTTCTAGGAATATGCTGCTATTAACTCTCCCTTTGACCACTCTGGGCATTGCTGCAGCGGCCGCTGTTTGTAGTAAAGCTGAAAGAGATGGTGCACAAGGTTAGGGAACAGCTCCATTCCTGTGGGACTCAGTGGAAACAAGGGGTACTCGCGTGATGTACCTTGCAGCCAGCAGCTGGAGAGCACAGCCATCAGGGAACCTCGGGTCCAGCTCATCTCATCGGGAAAGAACCCTGCAGCCTCTGCAACTTTCTTAATCTCCGAGTGTCTGCAAACGATTCGCGTTTCTGCTCAGGTGGTGGTTGGAGGAAAAAGCAGAGGCGAGCGACCAAACCAAACTGTCAAAACCGTCTGCACTCAGAAAAAGCTGTAAGTAGGCAATGGAGCAGGGCTGCTGGCCACTATGAAAATCAAGGCGAATGAATCACCTACCTCGCTGTTTATTGTATGGCAATTTTTAGCTCATGTACTTTTTTTTTAAGGGCGATATTATTTACTGGATTATTGCTTCTGTGTTATACATCGCTTTAAAGAAATGTTCAAAATTATGACCCCAATATAAAGCCCGCAATTTATTTTTTTTGAAAAAAAGCTACTTGATGTAATACATACTGAGATCTTCCACCATTTCGTGTTTGAGTCAAACGCTTTTCGTTCCCCTGCGTGAATGTAGATTGCGCCAGCCAGCCAGGTATTCGAAGACCCCTGCTGACAAATGCAGTAGAAACTCCTGAACAGTTTGGGGTGATTCCTTCCGCCTTTGAGAAATCACAACTAATCTGCCTTTGTGGGGAAGTTGAATATTGACTGAAATGGCTCAATTGTTCCACCAATCCCCGCTCCCGCCCCCCCCACATTATTGTTCAATACCGCAGGAGAGAGGAATTCCTCGACCTGTTCTCGCGCTGAAAATAGTGTTCAATTATTTCGTTAAAAAGATTTGAAGTCACATCGAATTCAAATGATTGGCGTATCATGCATAAAGTGTAAAAGGTTATCGCGTATAAATATTGAGAATTCAATTTACAAACTCGAGCGGAGGTGGAAACGGTTATTGGATGATAAATTTAGAAACATTTTTTAAATCGAAGTTCAGGGCAAGTAGATTAACTTCCAAGTACTCACACTGACGAATGAAATTATTTATTACGGGGGCAAATTTGATGATAATTGGTAAATGCAAAGAGATTTCTAGTAAGCCGACTAGACTCTAGAAGAGAAAGCCGAACACCACTTGTATCTGACAGCGCATGGGGCGTAATCAAATTGATTCAAAATAAGATTTTCAGCTCCTGGACACTTACATGAACAAAGATTGGAATTAAATGCATGCGTCAGCTAAATATTTGGTTTGAGCTGCTGAGTGTAACGCTTTGTCCCTGTGTCCTGTCACAGCTCTGTTCTGGAAAGGAAGTTGTAGTGTTCAGGTTCTGCCAAATGATGAAGGCTACTTGATGAAGGAGCTGTGCTCTGAAAGCTAGTGCTTCCAAATAAACCTTTTGGACTATAACCTGGTGTTGTGTGATTTTTAACATTCTGCCAAAAACAGTTGTCGCAAGGCATCAGCGACATAGTAACGCTCCATTTTTTTCTCGGAAAGCTGCCCCCATTCCACATTACTAGGTAACTGCCAAACTTCAAATCTGCTTCATGGCAAATCACAACAATCCACATTTCTAAGTTTGGGAGTAATTGAGAAATCCCAAAAGGATTATCATAACCGATGTGTTTCTTTAACAATGTGAAGCCAGTACAAACCCCTGGTAAGTTAAAATGCTTCATTTGACCGTTACCACATTGGCTGCACTATAATTAATTCACAATGGCCCCTGCGTAATGTAATACCACTAAACAGCAACACCTCTGACCAATTTATAGACAAACGTTCAGAAATGAGACAACAAAGGGAGAAAGCAAGAAGTACAAACGAGTTTCCTGTAGAAATTCTTTAAAATTAATATGCAAGGTAGTATTTTTAAAATTAATTGACAGGATGTGAATGTTGCTGGTTAGGGCTGCAATTATTGTCCATTCCTAATTACTTTTGAGAAGATGGTGATGAGCTATCTTGACTTCTTGAACCGCTGCAATCCATGTTTTGTAGGTACAGCCACAGTGCTGTTGGGGAAGGAGTTGCAGAATTTTAACTCAGTAACAGTGAAGGAATAGCATTTTTTTTAAATTGCAAAAATATACTTTATTCAGAAAAAAAAACATTTTTTCATGAAAATAGCAAGGTGGTTCCAATTCAGGTTGGTGTGTTGCCTGGAGGGAAATTTGCAGGTGGTGGTGTTCCCACACATCTACTATCATTGTTCCATATTTCATCAGATTTTGTTCAGTACCTTAATTACAATGAGCCCAAATTGTTCAGGACACCTGATGGAACTGCAAAGGGAAATAAGCCAGAGCACATATAAAAAAAAACAGATATAATTGCCCAAAAGATTTCTATCCATCATTGTTCACAGATAAATTTGACAATGTCAGTGTATTTAATTCAGTTACTGATGTCTTTACATTTTACAAAAGCAAACTTTTGTAGATGCTGGAAATCTTTCACCAGAATTCTTTACATACCTGTGTATTCTGTGTAATATTACACAAAACATGACAATTGTAGAGGTTGAAATACATTACAGATCAGTTACCACTGTTCAGTGAAATGCCTAAGATGAACTTGAAAATGCAGAAATTCAAAAATATCTAATTTTTCAGATAACAACACCTGGTGAGGGGGAGATGATCCAATAGTGGTAATATCACTAACCTAGTCATCTAGAGACCCAGGTAAATGCTTTGAGGATATGGAACCAAATCCCATCTTAGTAGCTGGTGAAGGTGTGGATGCATCATGGCTTAGTATGGTAAGTGGTCTGCCCAGGACTGTAAGAGAACTGCAGAGAGTTGTTAACATAGCCCAGCCCATCACGTAAGCCAACCTTACATCCACTGATTTTGTCTATACTTCTCACTGTCTGGGAAAGGCAGCCTACATAATCAAAGACCCCTCCCACCCCGGTTATAATCTCTTCCAACCTTTTCTGTTCTGCAGAAGATATAAAAGCTTATAGCACAAAGGTCAACAGATTCAAATACAGCTTCTGCCATGCTGTTATCAGACTTCTGAATGGATCTCTCAAATTTCAAATGTAATGTTGATCTCGCTGTGTGTGCACCTTCCCTGCAGCTGTAACATTGTATCCCTTGTTCTGTTCTATTACCCTTATGCACTTTGTATGGTATGATCTGCCTGTACTCCATGGAAAATAAACCTTTCACTGTACCTAGATACATATGACAATAACAAATCAAATCAAAGTTATAGTCAATTATTACATATCTGGAATTGAAAGCTAGTCTCAGTAATGGTAACAATAAACTGATCATTGCTTGTCGTAAAAACACACCTTGTTCACTAATAGCTCAGAGGAAAGAAAATCGTCTGGCCTACATGTGACTCCAGCTCCACTACAATATCGTTGATTCATAACTGCTGTTCTGATGTTGCCTGGCTTGCTGTGTTTTGCCAGCCTCCTGCTTGTGTATCTGAAATAGTGTAGCAAACCACTCAGTTTAAGGAAAATTAAGATGTTCAATCTTCTTTGCCAGTGATGTCACCTCATTAAAAAAAAGAAAAAAAGCTTACCTGAAGTCTGCATTCAACAGAAAGCGTGGAGATCAAATTGTTGATGGAGTAAAATACATAACACCCCTTTACCAGCCTAGAGGTTGTAATTACAGAAGTCATAGGGTGGGAAGACTTTTTCTTCATGATGATTCCAATCCTAAAAGATATTTATGCTTTCCACTTGAACCTCATAACTAAATACATTTATTGAGCAAATGCATTTCTATGGGAGCAGAGAAATACGAGCAATATGCCAAAAAGGATAGCTGCGTGCAATGTATGTGGTGGCAAGTCCTCATTGGATGCAATTGTATTTTTTTCCAGAGGTATACCTGCATCTCTGGAATAGCAAGTAGTTGATCTTATAAAAATTCTCACCACCACATTCAGTGTTACCAGTATGACTTGAAACTGATAGCAGGGCATAAATTCACACACTAGAGGGATTTAGAAATTTAGAAAGGGAAACACACAGTGAGTCACAATCAATAAATGTCTGATTCTGGAACACATTGAGGTTAATGGCGTGTGGAAATACAAAATAGAAAGTTTCTTGATCTCTACACCTAACTGAGGGCTGTTCAAGATGAGTTTGTAAGGAGAAACATGAGTTCTTCAGTGGTGAGTCTCACCTTAGAATTATTGAATCCATACAGTGTTGAATCAGGCCAGTTAGCCCATCAAGTCCACACTGACCCTCTGAAGAGCATCCCACCCAGACTGACCTCACTACTCTATTCCTGTAACCTTGCATTTCCCATGACTAATCCATCGAGCCTGCTCATTCCAAGATACTATGGTAAATTTAGTATGGCCAATCCTAACCTGCACATCTTTGGACTGTGGGTGGAAACTGGAGCACGTGGATGAAACCCACACAGACACGGGTAGAATGTCCAAACTCTATACAGTTACCCAAAGCTGGAATCAAATTTTTCCTTGGTACTGTGAGACAGCAGTGCTAATCACTGAATTACCAGAACTGAAAGGGATCCATACATTATTCCAGGTTGAGTGGAGGTGGATTTTGAGTGGAGGAGGATTTTGAATGGGGGGCATTAGCTATTTGTTTATAGAAGTAAATTCTGTATTCTTGGTGATTTTGAGAAATTGTTTGTATTGGTCGAACAGAACATGCTCTCCTTCCACCTCAAAACTATTCTAACCACTGGAAATTGTTTTGTTTCTCTGAAATGTTTGCTTTCGTCCTTTTGATTTCTATATCCCTGGTATTGTTGTCATGTCACTATGTCTTTTCTTCGACCACGCTCCAGGCACTGGCTCAAGAGAGGTGGATGTTGGATGGTAGAAGAGTGCACAGGCTAAGCAAAGCCTGCCTGAGACTATAATGTAAAAATTCCTTCTTTGACCACTTGTATCCATGTGAATTGCATGCTCTTTAATTCTTTTATCATTTGACTCCATTATCCACAATAGTTAAAATTCTGTTGGGGCTAACTTGGAAACTTACTAAATTGGGTGCAGGACTGCAGTACTGAAAGAAGGTTAATGACATCTGGTGAGTGCTCAAAGTTAATGAACAATGTATCATGTGTCATATCTTAGCATTGCACCAACAGCCTCTAATATAGCCCAGTACTTTAAACCATCATCTAGCAAAAGAAATCTATAAATCACATACTGAGTGAAGGGCAAAACAGGAGAAAGAAATCCTTCCAATGGCGATTAAAAAAAACCCAGCAACATTACAAGGGTGGAGTTCACAATCTTGATGTGAACCATCATGGTAAAGTGAAGATGAGTTTGGGTTGTACAGTATTTATGGCACTAAAATCATTCTAGTAGCAGAGATTTTGGTACAAAAGTGTTAGTAAATCAGAAGTATATTGACATGTGCATTGATATGGTTGCAGGTTGTTTCTTAATGAGCAGAGATGCAGACAGAAACAATTTTAGTGATGTATCATGTAACACAACTATATTCAAACTGTTGATGTTTGAATTCCAATTTAATGACTGGAAGCTTTATGGAACGATTTTAAAAGGGACCAAAAACATTGACTTGAAATGGCCACAGGTAACATTTGATCCACACAGTTTGAACAGGTTTCATGAAACCGATGTGAATTAGGTCAAAAACCATCTGAACTGAAACTAACATTTCTACAAAGGCAATAAGACCAGTCAGCAAAACCCCCTCACTCCCCCACTGCCCTCCACCATTGGGAGATGTCTAAAGTTTCTCGCCTCCTCTTTGATTGATACCATTATAAGAATATTCACATGTTGAAGATCCAACATCACCTACAATTATCAAAATTTAATATGATGAGCTTGGCAACTGGTATACACAATCAAGCTGCTATTTAAACAATTTTATTTTTCTTGGGGTTAGCAGGTGACAGAATTTTCTTTTACTCAAGAGAAACTTGTGAATGGCTCCTTATGGAAATAGTACAAACTAGTGAACTGCCGTGATTGCAGAAGGCTTTGGTCACAAACCATCATTATTCAACCTTTTGTTGCAAGTGACCAAGAAGATTAAAAAGAAGAAAGTTAGTTCAGGCCTTCTCATGTGGTCATAACACAGGAGGAACTGTTTTCTCTCTTGATCCACATTTAATTCTGAGATAAAGTGGGAGACTTTAGATGGTTCTGACTTACTTGAATAGTCACCCAGGAAAGATTAGAGAGCTCAAGACCAACTCCAACTCCTGAGTAACTATGGAACTGATCCTCCCCTGTGACCCAGCCCTGACACTCTCAACAACCCATGTTTGCCTGCACCATTTTTTCCCTGACACCCCGCTGATAAACATCTGTCCTAACCCAAACTAACCACTAAATTTTCCCCAACCAGCTAAAAACTCCCTGACCTCCCTGAGCTGAATCCATGGCTCCCCGTGATCCAAACAGCCACTAACTCATCACCTGACTCTTCCCATGATCTAATCCAACTATTGCCTGACTCAGCCTATGCCTCAACCACCTGCCAATCTATTTGCTCATCCACCTGCCACTTATCCTCTGCTTCCCTTGCCACCCTACTCAGATACCAACCTGCCACCCTTGTAATTATCAGCCTATCCAACTGATTCCCTATCAACCTAATAACCTACCCATCACTACCTTACTGACACGTCTATGTATCCAGATGCAATCCTATCCCACTGTCACCCTATCCCCTTACCTCAGCCTTTCTACCCTCTTACCCATTTACATCTGTCAATCCCACGCACTCATTCAAATGAATATTGAAGGGGAAATTAAAAAAAAGAACCACACTGTGAATTATTAAATTACAAAGTTATTAAATGAATGAATCAAACAACAAAGATTACATTTACAATGAATCAATAAAAATATCATTAAATATTTAAAAGAACCAAGAAAGCAAAGGCTACGTAATGTCTGAAAATGTGCTACACAAATTTCATGCAACTTACCTTGCGGTTCAATTGTTGTCCACTGCTGCCCTTAATGGACATTTCCAGTTTCCTGGCATCAGGGAGGGAAGGGTGTGGCTTCAGTTCTCCTGTGCTGTGTTGAGGAGTAGCTAACATGCAGAGATGGACACTTCAGGAAGCAGTCAGCTTAGGAATTGTGACCACAGAAAACACTGGCACCTAAGCAGGGAGATTTTCCTACAATTGGCAGTTATCAAAACAGGTCTGATGCCTATCTGAAGTTCGAGGTCAATAGCTGTCAAATGTAGTATATTTAATAGTAAATAGTAAATAATAAGTTAGTACGCTTCAAGGAGACTGCAGTAGTGAGATAAGTGGACATAAGTCAAACTGGTAAAAGACCAATCTAGGACTAATGGGGAGTTATTTAGCCACAAGGTAATTAACTCATAGTTTGGCCATCTGAAAAATTTAATATGGGAGCACTATTTGGTCTTGTTATCAACAATCAGAAAACAGTTACTTCTATTTATTTCAAGAGGAAGTTTATCCAATAAGTGTGCATTAATGTTCAGATTTACATAAAACATCAGGTAAACATAGGTCCTGATGAAGGGATCATACCTGAAACATCAACTGTCCTGCTATATCCTCTGACAATCTTCCGCACTATCTGTAACTCCACCAATCTTTGTATTATCTGCAAACTTACTAGATTTATGTAGATCACAAACAGCAGAGGACCCAGCACTGATCCTTGTGGAACAACTCTCCATTCCAAAAAACATCCTTCCACCATTACCCTCTGTGTTCTATGACTAAGCCAGTTCTGTATCCATCTTGCTCAGCGCACCCCGATACCATGAGGCTTCACCTTTCATATCAGTCTGCCATGAGGGACCTCATCAAAGGCTTTACTGAAGCCCATGTAGACAACATCAACCAGTTTTACTTATCAATCATCTTCATCACCATCTCAAAAATCTTGATCAAGTTGGTGAGGCATAACACCCCTGCACAAAACCATACTGTTTATCGCTAATAGGTCCAATTCCTTGTAAATGCATATAGATCACGTCCCTGAGAATCTTTTCCAATAATTTCCCTACCACTGACATGAGACTCACAAACCTGTAAATTTCTGGATTATTCCTGCTACCGTTCTCAAACAATGGGATTACATTGGCAATTCTCCAGTCCTCTGGGAGCTCATCTGAGGACAAAGAGGATACAAAGATGTTGCTCCAACAATTTATTCTGTTGCCTCCCACAATATTCTGGGATATATCCCATCTGGACCTGGGAATTTATCTATCCTAATTCTTTTTAACATGCTCAACACCGCTTCCTTTTTACTAGCAACCTGGCTTAGAAATTCACCACTCCATTCCTTGAGATTATCTTCCACCAATTCCTCCTCTTTGGTGAACTCCAACACAAAGTATTCATTTAGGACCTCACCCACCTCTACTGGCTCCACACACAGATTCCCTCCTTTGTCCTTGAGTGGACCAACCCTTTCCCTGATTGCCCTCTTGCTATATGTATGCATAAAGAGCTTTGGATTCTCTTCATTCTGTTGCTAATGACTTTACATGACCCTTTTTAGCCATTCTAATTCCTTGTTGAAGTTCTGACGTTTAATGATGAGTGCTGAAGAACTCATTGCTGCCTTATGTTTCCAATTTCTGATACTTCCTGGGCATTGTACTGGAGAGGGATTAGCACCAGTCAAGGCTAGGCATGTTTGTCCAGCGTTCACACAGACACTCCCATCACACACACCCCTTCTCTTTCTCTTATTACAGAACAAGCTGGTACACATTAAGAAGGGCGGCGCCAAGACTGGCAGAGGCTTTACGAAGCTCCACATTGATGATGGGATGATCCACGGGTGAGTGAGGACCTAGATCACTCCTGAGCAGATGATTAGATTGGCATGGCAGGAAGGAACATCAGACCTTTTTTTTCAGGTATGCTAACTGTCTCACACATTCAGCTTATATCATGCAGTCTAAACCTTCTTCGACTAATTGTCCCTCTTCTCTTCCACAGGCACAAGCAATCAATAACAGACAGCAAAACAGAAACAGGCACAGCAGATGCCCAGCAGTGCTACCACCACTGAGGGATGATAACTTTGAAACCTTAGAGGAGGTATCACCATGGTACTCAGCTACACTCTCCACCAACACGGACACAGTCACATCAGTAGGTATCTTAGGTAGATTAGATGTGGTGACACAATTTGGTGAACATACCAGTGACATGTGCCTGCAGCCACTGGAGGGAGAACCCTCCCCAGGTTGTTGACAGTCAGAAGATTGCCGGTGACAAGGCAGCTGCTGAGCCCTGTGCACAAGATATATCTCTGTATTTAGCCATAAGGTCAAGCTGCAGACAGAGGCAGAGGGAAACAAACAGATAAGCCACAGCCGCTTAGTGTAGTGTATGGATAATGGTGGCATTTATTGAACTTTGTTCTACTATGTGACTCCAGTATGTGAGGCTTGGCTGCTCCCACAGAGACCCAGGTACAGCAGAACACTCCGTGGCTGCCATCTATAACTCCATTACGTAAGTGATGCATTCTCAGTGTCAATGGCAAGGCGAGAGGGTAATCTCAACCTCACACAGGGTACTCCTTCCTCTCGAAGAGATAGCTTGATATCAGTAGACAGCTACAAGGAGTGGCAGCAACAGGCAGATATCCTAGAGGCTCACTTTCAGGACACTCCTGAGGACCCCCAGTCATTTACCTCAATCTCCAAGTGACTTCATTGGCTGCAGCAGATTAGGTCAAAGAGGGTGCATTTGCATCTGTGCAGGAGACTCTACAAAGGGCCCTCTAGGCATGAGCCTCCTGCAGAAACTCACCAAAGGCTGCACTGTCACTGGGGAATACCAGCTACTAGGCTCCCTCTGTCTCTGCTCTAGGCATCAAGGTTAAATCTAGAGAGTGGGAGGCAAAGGAAAATCAATGCTGTTTTGAGGACATGGTTATTTATGAAATGTATGTACTTTGGTTTCCATTAGCAGGACATCTTTAACACTTGAGGTTTGAAGTGCACATCTGAGTAGTGTCTCTCAGCATTACTCAGGCAAGCCAAGAACTCATAGTACTGCAAGCTCATTCCCATAGGCACTGCAGAGTTACATTGTTTGACCCTAAGAGTGTAAAGGGCTGCAAGGAGACAGGATGAAGACTGTGACTACTGATGTCAGGTAGGATGCTACAGAAGTAGATGCCACAGGGGAACCCTGTGCAGGGTGAGCATGCCCATTCCTGCCTTCCCTTTATTGAGGGCTGGCCCAGGACAGTGCAACCTTCCATCAGCCCCCGTTCAAGCAAGCTGCAACAACAGGTGCATACAGTTAGGACAAAGCCTAAAGTTTTCTCAGCAAGACTTCCTGCCTTGGAACCTTCTCACATCACAAGCAAATAGAAAATAAAAATGTTTCCTTTATTCCAAACAATGGTGTGAAATGAAACCCTTTTCAGTTGATGAGTTATGCTGAAACTTATACATAGTGGTTTCTCAGTCAACTAATCCATAATAAACCAGACATTCAAAGAAATATGTCTATACATCTCCATCCCTTTGGAAACCAGTGATTGTAAGGTTTTTGTGTGCCCCTCTGGCTTGTTGGACACAACTCCGCTGCACCTTAGAGGGAACAGTGCTCTCATTCCTCTGTCTAATCCTGTCCCAAGACATTCTCTCTTCATTGTCTGGCAGCAAATAACTATGATAAGAGGCCCTCTTTACTACATTGTGCCATTCAGTAGAGGCAACTGAATCTCACCTTCAGGATGTTTATGGCCTGCCCTAAATGGACTTTGAAGCCATTTAGAATGCTTGCTTTCATTGCTCAGTCCTTTGAGTAGAGGGATTGGGAAGGAGTAAGTGAGGACTGTAGATGTTGGAGATCAGAGTCAAAAAGGTGTGGTTCTGGAAAATCACAGCAGGCCAGGCAGCATTCGAGGAGCAGGAGAGTTGACGTTTCGAGCATAAGATCTTCATCAGGAATGTGGGGGCATGGGGGGTCAAGGGGTCTGAGAGATAAATGGAAGGGGGGTGGGGCTTGGGATAAGGTAGCTAGAAATATGGTAGGTAGATGAAGCTGGGGGCGATGGTGATAGGTCAGAGTAGAGGGTGGGATGAGTAGATAGGAAGGAAGATGGACAGGTAGGACAGCTCAAGACGGTGGTGCCGAGTTGGAGGATTGGATCCGGGGGGAGGGGAGATGAGGAAACTGGTGAAATTGACATGGATCCCGTGTGGCTGGAGGGCCCCAAGGTGGAAAATGAGGCGTTCTTCCTCCAGGCGTCAGGTGGCAAGCGTTTGGCGGTGGAGGAAGACCAAGACTTCCATGTCCTTGGCGGAGTGGAAGGGGGAGTTGAAGTGTTCAGCCACAGGGTGGTGCGGTGTTTGTTGCGGGTGTCCCAGAGATGTTCTCTGGAACATTCCACAAGTTGGCACCCTGTCTCCCCAATGTAAAGGAGACCACATCGAGAGCAATGGACACAGTGGATGAAGTATTTGGATGTGCAGGAAAATCTCTGTTGGATGTGGAAGGACCCTTTGGGGCCTTGGACAGAGGTAAGGGTGAGGTCTGGGCACAGGTTGTACATCTCTTGCAGTGGCAAGGGAAGGTGCCGGGAGTGGAGGGGGGTTAGTAGGGGGCATGGATCCAACAAGGAAGTTGCAGAGGGAATGGACTCTGCGGAATAAAGGTAGGGGTGGGGAGGGGAGTATATCTCTGGTGGTGGGGTCTGTTTGTAGTTGGTGGAAACAGCGGAGGATGATGCATTGTATCTGGAGGTTGGTGGGGTGGAAGGTGAGGACCAGGGGGCTTCTGTCCTTGTTGCGATTGGAGGGATGGGGTTCAAGAGCGGAGGTGTGGGAAGTGGAGATGCGCCAGAGGGCATCGTTGACCAAATGGGAGGGGAAATCGCAGACCTTGAAGAAGGAGACCATCTGGGATGTTCTATAGTGGAATTGGTCCTCCTGGGACTAGATGCAGTGGAGGCGGAGGAATTGGAATAAGGGATAGTGTTTTTACAGGAGGTAGGGTGGGAGGAGGTGTAATTGAAGTAGCTGTGGGGCTTGGTGGGTTTGTAGTAGATGTCCGTGTTGAGTCGATCATCTGAAATGGAGATGGAAAGGTCCAGGAAGCGGAGGAGGTTAACAAGATGGTCCAGGTGAACTTGTGGTCAGGTTGGAAGGTGTTAATGAACTTCCTCGTGGAAGCACGAGATGGCACCGATACAGTCATTGAAGTAGTGGAGGAAAAGGTGGGGAATGGTGCCGGTGTAGCTGCAGAAGATGGACTGTTCCACGTACCTGATGAAGAAGTAGGCATAGCTGGGGCCCATGCAGGTGCCCATGGCAACCCTTTGGTCTGGAGGAAATGGGAAGGTTGGAAGGAGAAATTGTTGAGGGTGAGGACCAGTTTCAGCCAATTGAAGGAGAGTGTCAGTGGAAGGGTATTGTTTGGATCGACGTGAAAGGAAGAAACTGAGGCTTTGGAGGACTTCGCCATGGCGATAGAAGCGTACAGGGACTGGTTGTCCATGGTGAAGGTAAGGCACTGGGGGCTGGGGACCCAAAAGTCCTGGAGGAGGTGGAGGGCATAGGTGGTGTCTCGAATGTATGTGGGGAGATCCTGGACCAAGGGGGACAGGATGGTGTCAAGGTATGCAGAGATGAGTTTGTTGGGGCAGGAGCAGGCTGAGACAATGGGTCGACTGGGGCAGTCAGGTTTATGAATTTTGGGTGAGAGAAGTTTGGGTCCTACCTCTCCACTTCCTTCCTCCTATTCTCTCCACCCTCTGCTCTGACCTTTCACCATTTTCATCTAGATATCGCATTCCTTTCGCCCCACCCCCCTTCCACTTATCTCTCAGCCACACCCCCACATTCCTGATGAAGAGCTTGTGCTCGAAATGTCGACTCTCCTGCTCCTCGGAAGCTGCCTGACTGGCTGTGCTTTTCCAGCACCGCACTGTTTGACACTGATATAAGAATTGGGAAGTCATGTTGAGGTTGTACAGGACATTGGTGAAGATTCTTCTGGAATACTGTGTCCATTTCTGGTGGCTCTGTTATAGGAAGGATATTATTAAACTGGAGAGGGTTCAGAAGAGGTTTACTAGGATGTTGCCAAGCATGGTAGGTTTGAGTTATAAAGAAAGGCTGGATAAACTGGGACTTCTCTCACTGGAGAGTGGGAGGTTGAGAGGTGACATTATCGTGGTTTATAAAATCATGAGGGGCATGGATAGGGTTAATGGTAGGTATCTTTTCCAAAGGATGGGAGAGTTCAAGACAAGAGACACATTTTTAAGGTGAGAGAAGAGAGACTTAAGAAAGACGGGAGAGGCAAATATTTTACACAGAGGGAGGTTTGCGTGTGGAATGACCTTCCTGAGAAACTGGTGGTTGCGGGCAAGTTACAACATTTAAAAGGCATTTGTATAAGTACATGAAAAGGAAATGTTTGAAGGGATATGAGCCAGGTGGGACAAGTTTATTTGGGATTATGTTCAGCATCGACTGGTGGGACCAAAGTGTCCGTTTCCATGCTGTATGACTTGGTCTGCAGCGTTTCTGAGGAGTCAGGCTCTTCCTGATGAAGAGATTATGCTTGAAACGTCAACTCACCTGCTCCTTGGATGCTGCCTGACCGGCTGTGCTTTCTGGCTGTGGGTTCCTACCAAATCTGAGGGGGATCCTTTATCACTGATAAATCATCCCTGTAAGCATTGAAGTGGACCAAAAGATTTAGTGAATGCTCCCCAGACAACATGTGTAGGCCTGCATTATCTGCCTGATGTGATCACAGATGATTACACATTAATGGAGAGGAGGCTTTCCCTATTTATGAACACTGTTGGATGGGGAAAGAGAGCTCTGCAAACTACATTGGTACGATCAATTTTACCTTGCACAGGAAAATCCTGTGTTGATAACAAAGCCAATGGCTCTGTCTGCTTCACTCGCTGCATCCAAACAAAGCTGATACCTTGTTGTGCTTTAGCAAAGGATGCATCTTTGTGAATAGATGCTGTGAGGTTTCACAATGATCCCCAGTGATGCCTTGAAATGATCACCTTCAAGGCAACAGGAATGGGATTGCCTCCTGATCCAAATGCTCATGCAGCAGCTGGCTGATGGAGGCAGTATCTTCCTGGGATATCCTGCAGTATTGTTATCACAGCTATCTCTGAGGAAGCATGTAGACTTGGTTTTCGACCAGTGCTCTCCAGCTAAGTGGTGAGAGCCCCCTTGCACAGGAAGTTATGTCCCAGCAGAATGTTCCACATCCAGTACTGGCTCCTGCTGCTCTTCCTGCTATTGCTATTGGAACAGCCAATGCCTGTGGTTGATACTGAGGGCCCTGTGCACTGCCTGGTGTACTGAGGGCAGTGCCTGGTGTACTAAGGGCACTGCCTGGTATACTGAGGGCCCTGTGCACTGCCTGGTGAACTGAGGGCAGTGCCTGGTATACTGAGGGCAGTGCCTGGTGTATTGAGGGCACTGTGCACTGCCTGGTGTACTGAGGGCAGTGTGTACTGCCTGGTATACTGAGGGCAGTGTGCTAGGGTGCCTTCCTATACACAATAGTCAGCTTTCCTTCAGAGAGCTCACAAACCCTTCCAGTGTGATGATAGTGCAAGCAGATGTCATGCCCCCTCCCCCATTAAATCCCTGCTCCTGCCACCTTTCCCTCATGTGGCAGTACAATGCATCCAGGAAGATAAAATGTGCTGTCCGATGGAATAGGATGTGACCAGGTTAGAAATCCCAAAAGCATTCCATCCATTTCGAGTGTGCTTACAGCCGTTTTCCATTTCCAGTGTGCACTGTTACAATGAGGGCACAGGGCACATGTGGCCCAGTGAGTTCCAGGGTCAGCCTGGTAATCAAAAGCACCCCACTCCCCCACCCCACCTTCCCCACACCCCACAGCTCCCCCCCCCACCCCGCCTCCCCCAACCCCACTACTCCCCCCACCCCACCTCCCCCCACACCACCTTCCCCCACACCACCTCCCCCCACCCCACTACTCCTCACACCCCACCTTCCCCCACTCCACCTCCCTCCACCCCACCTCCCCACACCCCACGGCTCCCATCACCCCACCTTCCTCAACCCCATGGCTCCCCCCACCCCGTCTCCCCAACCCCACTACTCCCCCACCCCAACTCCCCCCACAACACCTCCCCCCACCCCACTACTCCCCCCACCACCTTCCCCCACTCCAACCCCCATCACCCCACCTCCCCACACCCCACCTCCCCCCACCCCACCTTCCCCCACACCAACTCCCTCCACCCCACCACCCCACACCCCACGGCTCCCCCCACCCCACAGCTCCCCCCACCCTGCCTCCCCCAACCCACTACTCCCCCCACCCCACCCCACCTCCCTCCACCCCACCTCCCTACACCCCACGGCTCCCATCACCCCACCTTCCCCCACCACGGCTCCCCCCTCCCCGTCTCCCCAACCCCACTACTCCCCCACCCCACCTCCCCCTACCCCACCTCCTCCCATCCCACTACTCCCCCCACCCCACCTTCCCCCACTCCAACTCCCCCACCCCACCTTCCCCGACACCAACTCCCTCCACCCCACCACCCCACACCCCATGGCTCCCCCCACCCCACCTTCCCCCACCCCACAGCTCCCCCCACTCTGCCTCCCCCAACCCACTACTCTCCCCACCCCACCTCCCCCCACCCCACCGCTACCCCCACATCACTTCCCCTAATCGAATTGCTCCCTGCACCCCACCGCGTCCCCCCCCCCCCAACAACTTCCATCATCCTTTCTTCTTGGCACTCCCCATCGAGCCATCAGGACCGAACTTCCCCACATTCTTCCACACCTCTTTCATCTTCACTAGATGTCATTAGCACTTTTTACCATACCTTGTTCTTTCCGTGCATTTCTTCCTTTTCCATATCCCTGTAAATATACCATTTTCATTTGCTCCAAACTAGTTTGCCGCTGTTGTATGGGATGCTCAGGGCATATTGCAAATGTCTTCTTTGATGTCGCATGTGCCCATCAGTTATCTCAGTGAATGGGGTCTGTTCTCTTCCGTTGTGCATTAGCTTTTATTACGGTTGCCTCCAATGATAGTCTAACAGCTCCCACGAATTCCTCAATTCCCACCTTGAGCTCTACATGCCTTCCTCCTCAAGTGATGCAACACCATTCAAATCCATGTTATCATATAATCATGCTTCACCCCAAAGGCTTACCCACATGTTAGCCCATTGAATGTACTATCACATTGTTTGTTAATCTGTACCAAACATTTCAATTTGTGTTCGAGATCTGATTTCTTCTGTCCACCATATCTGAAGATGTGGATGGTCACTATCGATTTGCAATTGTGTTATCCAACTACAGATTATCCAGATCTATAACTTTCTCTAACAGAAATGGTTGTGGTGACTTAATTACGAACATTTAAATACACAACACAAATACTTGAACTACTGAACCAGATCATACAGCTCTTTTCCTTAAACTGTTCCAAGTTCTCAACACAAAGCACATTTACTATTTCTATCTTCTTGCGAGTCTTAGAAGCATCCTTACAATGTTCTTAACAACGGAAGTCAAACAATTTTATTTAATCTCAGACAGTACCAACTTTGATTATGTCATCCTTTAAATGTTTCAGATCTCATAAGTTCAGATTCAAATAAACTAATCAGTTTTCTTTAAATCTGAATTTCACCTTCTTAAAAATATTGCTATTTCCCATAAAAACAATGTCTGTCAGTATCACTTCATTGTCTTTGCCATAATCTTCACTTATCCCTCTAGGAACCCCGGCAAATGCTGTTTTCAGTGTAAAGTTTGACTTTTCTTTACTGATACAGCTTCTTAATAGAGGTCAACTGAAAATAAGTTGCATTTGCTGACACCAGTTATGTATTGCTTAAGTTTGCATTTGGGGTTTTGAATAGGAACAGAGAGTGAGAATAGCCCCCAATGTGTCCCTGGAGAGAGCAGGAGAGAGGAGGAGAGAGGAGGACTGGCAATGTGGTCTGGGACAGAGGGGTAGGATGTGGAGTAAAAGTGAGAGAGAGAGAGGGGAGAGGGCCTCCACCCCATCCCACATCCCCCTCCCTGGCCTGATCCTCACTTCCTCTACCAAACCCTCTTTCAATATCACTTCTGCTCAACACATGCACCATGTGGCCTTTGCGTGTGATGTTACTGAGAATTCACGTGATGTGATGGGTTTGGAATTGTGTATGCATGTGAGCACACATGCTTAGTTGCTCCCAGTTAGAGATGTCAGCAGATACTGCCTCGAATGTCTTCCTTTTCCAAGAATGCCAAAGTATTTGAGTTGAAATGTTCTCAATCTGGCTTCACACAATAAGATCCCATGATTTTTCTGACTGAATCAAGATATCGACTGTAAGATCATTGCCACTTATCTTTTCTTTGCATTCCAGGTATTTTTGTGACTACTTGGTCAGTTTTGCACATTTCTTTTGCCTTCTAATTAATGAAATTGATAACATTTATTTGTTGGATCATACTTCAAATTTGCTGTTCAAATGGTGGAAATAATAACGATTTCACAAGTTTCACTGTTAGGCCTTTGATACATCAAGTTGCATATTTTATTTTGTTTCCA
This sequence comes from Chiloscyllium plagiosum, assembly GCF_037043375.1. NCBI lineage: Eukaryota > Metazoa > Chordata > Chondrichthyes > Orectolobiformes > Hemiscylliidae > Chiloscyllium > Chiloscyllium plagiosum. The sequence continues at coordinate 59,460,060 of NW_028270150.1, forward strand.
TTTGCCAATCAGTGTTCTTTAATCTGCAGAATTATCTTAACTTTGTTAAACTTTTCATTGATTCGATAGTTCAGAAGCTTGTTAACTCAATAGTAGAAGTTTAAATTGTACTCCTTGGCTTATCTTTTTATATCCCTTTCCTTAAGTGATTGGATCTGTCATCCTCACCAGGCCTGACCCAGATGTGACTTCATGCAATGTGATTGACTCGTAACTGCTCTCTGAAATGGCCTGAGCTAGTCACTCTGTTCAAGAGGTAATTCGGGATAGGTAACAATTGCTGGACCCATCAGCAACACCCTCATCTTATGAACAAAGGATAAAAAACTTGTTCATGACTTACAATGTTCTGGTGGTTTCTCTGGAGGAGTTTCTATGCAGAACTACCTCCTTCACAGCGACTGCCAGCTCTGTGGCTTTTCTGGCTGCTACTCAGTCTTAAAGCTGTACTAGTGATTTCTTCAAAAGATGTTTTAAACATTCTTCTCTTCTCCAGGCCATATATATCTGTTGCTTCAGCTCCACTGCTTTTCTGGGCAATGAATCCAGTGTGGTCACTATCTTTTTTGTGGGTTCTTTTTAAGACTGGTCCGGGAGAAGGCAGAGACAAGGACTGTCTTCAGGCTGAGCCTTCATCGTTCTACTATCGATTCTCATGCATTAATGCTCAATGCTGTGATACATGGTAATCACACCAAGCTCTGACTTACAGTTCCACTGGGTAATAACTAATCTACCTTCTTCACATTTTTAGATTCAGGTGATCTCAGTGTGTCTTTCAGAGACAGTATTGCAGCTTAGAGGTCTGCAGCCTTCTTCCAGATTGTTGTAACTGCCCTTCAGTGGTACTTACCTTCAGCTCTGTGTTGCTCCATGACACCATTAGAACGTTGAATCAGGGTCCTAATCCACTGACACAACATTATTAATCAGCATATATTAAAGTTTGTTGAGTAAAAACAAAGGCCTGACTCACGTGGAGGTAATTGTTGGTGTATTAACAGCTCTCTCCTTGAAATCTGTGAACAATTTCCAAATTGTAATTGTGAGGGATACAGTAGTCTGTTGAATATTTTAATCTGTCATGTTATACAATGAAAATCTACGGGCAATAGTTACCTGGAACACTTTCAGAAATCAGTTATCTTCGGAAGGCCACAAGCGCATTTTCAACAAAGTTAGCAACAAAGTGTGGTGTGAGAAAGGCAGACAAATCCAAATTTTAAATATCAATCAATAGTTTTCAATTTATCAGCTATTTCCTGCATTTCTAAGTCCCTATTTGTCTGGGGACTGTTCCACTATCCATAAACTAGATATGTACTGGACTCCAGAAACACAACCTGCTCTGACATAGTTTCGTCTGTATTTATGTACAAATAAAGTGGACTCATGGATTCATATTTAAGGTTATTTAGCTAACAAAACACACACTAAGAAAACTAGCACTAACCACAAAAAGCACTAACAGTAAATGTTATCTGTAACTTACTTGGAACATACTGCACTCTGTGTTGACTATGCTATCAGTTTCTGAGGTTTCCCCTCTGACTGGTATCTGCCTGTCTGCTCTGAATAGTATCTGCTGCAGGCTTTTACACCATTTAAACCCACATGGTAATTTACTAGTCTGTATACTCCCTAGTACCTTCAATCCTTTTGTCTTTATCAGACCCTGTTTGATCATCTGTATAAATAAGGATGACAAAGTGAGTGTTCCCTCTTTCCTGTAGCTTCATCTCCGTGGTTATATGAGCACAAGGTCTGCAGTCAGTTATCGTTAAGGATGTAGCCTTTGACATCTTTTTGCACACCATGCCTACTCTTACAGGCTTTGCTATATCCTATTCTCATGGCTCTCCAAGACGTCATTAGAGTGCTAGACTGACTAGAGGCCACTAGGGCTAATGCAGTACGAAAGCACTGTTGTGATTGAGATGACTTTTCAATCATTGGGACAGAGTTGCATCTTTTCAGCTTCTGCCCATTGTATATTCCACCTTCAGGATGATCTGAGGGGGTATGTCCGTGATGATTTCCTGACAATGGCAGTGTTACCAGTGGAGCTTAACTTCAGATATTCTCTATTACAGCACTGCTCATCACTGTTGTAAGTAGATTAAATATTTGTACCAGATTTTCCAATGGCTCAGGAGCTGACTTCTCCACTTCCTGGTGCTGCCTGGCTTGCTGTGTTCTTCCAGACTCCTGCTTGTCTACCTTGGATTCCAACATCTGTAGGTATTTTTTCTCTAAGGGAGCCATTGGAACAGAGTTGAAATTGTGCATTCAGACCATGTGGAAATCTCAACACTGCTGTCTCTGAGGGAATCAACCATTAATTTTAAACTCCAATCAGCAACTCCCCTTTGTAAAACCTTCTGTAAAAGCTCCTTAAAGTCCAACTCCCCAGATCAATAGTTATTTAGGAAAAGTTAGAGGATTAGAAACATTCTTTAAACACAGAGTAACTATTAAATTGAATCCCCAAATACATTCTCCCTCTCCCGACCCCAATCCATCATCCTTCTGATCCAACAACTCTCTCCCTACCTCCTGACACCTTCCCACTTCCATGCTGTCAACACACACCCTCTTCCTGACATTGCCACCCTATGATCCCTGCTGGACATGAGCTCCCCGAGCCATCGCCAACATGATCCAAAACACTTATCAACTCTAACCCCTGGCACTCAGTCCTCACCCATCTCACACCCCATCCCCTCACCCATCTCACAGCCTACACCCCCATACCCATCTGGGACCTTACTCCTCCCATCAGCCATCTGGTACCCTATGGTCTATTCCTGTCACCTTAACCCCTTCACCCATCTGGCATCTAAATAACCCCCAACCCTCCTGCCATCCTTTACCTACCCTCCCACAGGAGCTGTGCTGCTGGCTATTTACATCACAGAACATAGACTGCTGCTAGAGGGGGCATGCTTTCCAAGGTGATCCTTTCCATGGTTGGCCGTGAGGATTCCTCAACAGGTCACCCTTGTTTTATAACAGGAGGGTCCTGTCCATGAATTTCCAGAGGAGAATTCATGCATTGAGTCTGTGTATTCTGATCAAGTCTGGAAATAGAGCTTCTGATCCTGATAGAATATCTGAGCCCTTGTGTATAAGGGAATGCTCATCCACGCCCAGTGTCAAGCCTCACAATAGTGGCGTGATCTGATCAAAGTGCCATGGTTTTAGCACATACTCCTATGTGCACTTTACAGCTTGTTTTAAAAGGGACTGGATATGTCAAGACAAGGCCATATATAAATTGTTAAATAGTTTTAATTCACAGACCTCACCTATTTTTAATAATAATATATAGGATCATGGAGTACTATAGCTCAGAAAGAGGCTGTTCAGTCACAGTGATAGCCCTGGTTGTTTGAAAGAATATGCAAGTATTCCCACTCCCCTGCTCTTTTGCCATAGTCCTGCAAATATTTCCTGTCAAATACTTATTGAAAACCTTTCAGAAAGTAAGCATTGAATCCACAATCCTTTCTGGCAGTCCATTTCGGATCTTAATTTCTCACTGCATGGTTTTATGTTACTCTGATCCTTTTGTCAACAAATTTGCAAGCTCTGGTTAGAAAGTTGCCTCTAGATCCAAATTCTCTTTATTATAGTAGACAGTGAGGAAGGTTACTTCAGACTACAAAGGGATCTTGATCAATTGGGTCAATGGGCAGAGGAGTGGCAGATGGAGTTTAATTTGGATAAATGTGAGGTATTGCACGTTGGTAAGACAAACCAGGTAGGAGTTATACAGTTAATTATTGGGCTTTGGGAAGTGTTGTGGAACAGAGAGACCTCGGGGTTCAGGTACATTGTTAATTGAAAATTGCATCACAGGTAGACAGGCAAAGAAGGCGTTTACCACACTTGCCTTCATTGCTGATACCATTGAGTATGAGAATATATAGAATGTCATGTTGCGGTGTACAGCTTTTGGAGTACTGTGTACAGTTCTGGTTGCCCTGCTATTGGAAAGATAATATTAAATTGGAGAGAATGCAGAAAAGATTTACATGCATGTGCCCGGGACTGGAGGGTTTGAATTCTAGGGAGTGGCTGGATAAGCTGGAGTTTTCTCCACTGGAGCATTGGAGCTTATATAGTTTTATAAAATCATGAGGGCATAGATAAGGTGAATAGCAAAGGTCTTTTCCCTAGGGTGGAGGAGTTCAAAACTGGAAGGCATAATTTGAAGGTGAAAGGATAAAGATTTAAAAGGGACTCGAAGTGCAACTTTTTCACATAGAGGGTGGTTCATATGTGGAATGAACTGCCAGAGGAAATAGTAGTTGCAGGTACAGTTACAACATTTGAAAGACCTTTGGACAGGTAGATAAATGGGAAAGGTTTCGAGGTATATGGGCCACTAGCAAGCAAATGAGACAAGTTTAGTTTGGAACCTGGATAGGCATGGATGAGTTGGACCTGTATCCATGCTGTAGAACTCTATTTACTTTTATTCCTGATGAAGAGCTTTTGCCCGAAACGTCGATTTCGAAGCTCCTTGGATGCTGTCTGAACTGCTGTGCTCTTCCAGCACCACTAATCCAGAACTCTATTTACTTATTCAAATCATGGCATGATTTTGAGTACCTTGATCAACTCTTTCCTTAACTTCCTCTAGTTTCTGCTATCTCTCTATAAAACTAAAATCTTTTATCGCAAGTCCCATCTTCCTCTGTATACACACACACAGACATTCTCTCTCTCTATCACCCTTGATCTCTTGAAGGCCCTGATATTTTTCTGATGTGTGAATTTCTCACATCAGCAAAAGGTTTCCTCTTCTTTCTAGGCAGCCTCTTGGAATTGTGGATGACTTCCCTCCCCTTTGATTGGGTGGGTTCTGAGAAGTCCAATCTGCAGACTCAGTTATCTGTGGATGGGGGTCAGTTTAGCTCAGATGGTTGGATTGCAATGGAATGATGCCATTAGCATGGATTTAATTCAATTCCCACACACTAGCTGAGGTTACCATGTACAACGATCCTTCTCAGCTATTACTAGTCATCTCTCTTTAATGAGAGAGGAACTTTATGCTCCAATTAAACAATGGTGACTTTACCTTTACATTCATAGAGATGGGAACCCATGAAAGGTTGGAAAATGGCTTATTCTGCAGTTTGAGCATTGCTGTTATAGCTCCACCTGAAGGGCTTCTCTTGTAAAAGCACCATAAAGTTTGATGTGAGTAAGGCATTGAACTAGACAGTCAACTTTACTTTTGTGCTGCATGGAGTATTGTTTAACCAACTCTAGTGGATATCAGATAAACTGATATTGTTTACAGCGAATTCAGTTCGACGGTGATTTGACCGACAGTAAAACCAGTTCAGCATCACTGCATTTGGGTGAAAAAGAAATTGTCAGATTACTGAAGGTTTAATAGTAAAATATGGCCAGCAGATGGTGCAGGAGTCCTATTTATTTATACCAGTTCACAAGATGGTTTAAATGTAAAAGGACATAAGGCCCTAATTATTCACCGATACCAACATTGTTATCTGCATCATGACTGTACTGTTGGAAGATCAACTAGATGATCTCTGTCCTTGTCTAATTTATTAGCTCCTGTCCTTCAATGAAGTAGAAAACTAAATCTTTTAATTCCTTCATCAATGACTTCATCTCTTTCCTTTGCTGATTATTCTGGTTGAACTAGATGCTGCAAAAATTCATATTCTTATCTGACTAAAGCTGGTTTTCAAACATCATTTTCTCCAAAATGCTGACTTCTCCCAAGATCACTTAGAGGCATGGACCCCTGACTGAAGACACCCTGATCAGCCACCTGACTCTGTCCAATTCCCTGGCCTGGTACAGGAGGCTGCCCATGATTCACTTTGCTGGGACTGATGGGTATCTACATGGTTTCAGTAAGGGCTACTCCCCTACGACTTTGAGTCACACTTGCTTGCTGTGGGTGCCATTCTCTGCCCTCTGCAAGTGTACCCACACTAGTCTTTCAACGCTAGCTGCTGGGGTACCAGACATTACCAGTCTGGGCTTCCTAAACACTGCAAGTGGAGTGGAGAGACGTTGCGAAGATCATGTTCTGAGATGCCAATGTCTGTGTCTGAGGGGTATGTGTGACTGGCGTGTGTGGATTGTGCACTGAGATGCAGTTGCATGGTGACCAACATGGTGGCTCTTCATAGACAGCAGCAGTCCAAAGCTGCCGGGCAGACGCTCTGACTTGCATTTCAAGAATTCTTGGCATTCAGCTTACTCAAGATGGGTAATTAGATAGGAAGCTGCAGATTAATGAGGTTGATGTGCAGTTAGTAAGGTAATTAACAAGCAATAAATCCCCCTTTACAGGCAACTCACTTCTCCCTATTGAGAAGCTCACCTCAATTCCTGGAAACTAATTTAAAGATGCAGCAAATCGCTCTCAATGCCAAGGTAGGCTCTGGGACGTTCCTTCATAATTCTGATTCCACCACATTTCTTCAGAGTCCATGTTGTTCGGGTTCCTTGATGATTCCACCCTGTGTTCCCTAAAACCTTCACATCACGATCCAGAGTAACATTTTGGATTTAATGTGTTAGAAGTTAACTTTCGAGATGTGGGTCATCTAAGTACTGAGGGACACAGACATAGAAGGAGTAAAACATACAGTGAAAAAGTTGAATCCACAGAAATAAATGAAGAATGGGGCAGAGACATCTTTGCCCGATCTTAATGGCTGGATGAAAAGTCAAAGACCCACAGATATGATTTTAAATAAACCTAATCTGCTCCCAATTGGCAAAAAAAGGCTAAAAGGAGTCAAATGAAAAAGAGAAAAATAAAATTAGAAATCATTAGTGAAAATGAGATATTCAATAAGCAAGAGAAACAGTTCGGGGACTCCTTTTGTAATTGATTGCTATCCAATATGTGGAACTCATTTAATAAAGAAGAACAAATAATTCAACAAGGAATGGGAGTGTCTAATACTGTCGGTGATGGGAGGCTCAGTGGGTGATGGAGATTAAATTGTATGGTATCTAGTACTGAATGAAATAACTTTCTGTTAGTATTATCCCACAGGATTGTTGTTGTTATCTCCATAATTCCGGAGTAACAAATCTCCTATATGACCCATGTTTTGAATCGTTCATTAAAAAGGTAAAAAATGTGCAGGGCAAGGATATATACAATTAAAGGGAAATTTGAGTGGACAAGGGTAACAGCTGGGAAAATATTGATCAAATCACACTGTTGTATGATGTCCCAGAGTTGTTAAATATTCTTATAATGCGGTATTATAAAATTATATACCGCATTATAAGAAGGATGTGGAAGACTTGGAAAGGGCGCAGAGGAGATTTACTAGGATGTTGCCTGGTATGGAAGGAATGTCTTACGAGGAAAGGCTGAGGGCCTTGAGGCTGTTCTTGTTAGAGAGAAGAAGGTTGAGAGGTGACTTAATAGAGACATACAAGATAATCAGAGGGCTAGATAGGGTGGACAGTGAGAGCCTTGTTCCAAGTATGGGGACGGCAAACACGAGGGGACACAACTTTAAAGTGAGGGGAGATAGGTATAAGATAGATGTCAGAGGTAGTTTCTTTACTCAGAGAGTAGTCAGGGTATGGAATGCTTTGCCTGCAACAGTAGTAGATTCACCAAGCTTAAGTGCATTTAAGTCGTCATTGGACAGGCATATGGACATACATGGAATAGTGTAGGTGGGATGGGCTTCAGATAAGTATAGCAGAGCGGCGCAACATCGAGGGCTGAAGGGCCTATACTGCGCTGTAATGTTCTATGTTCTATGTTCAAGCCTACCAAACATCACCGGAACTGGAAATTGGCCTTGAACGAGTTTGCATGTTTTTCTCTTCCTGCTGAGGCATATCCAAGGTTGCTGAGATGTCCCTGCTACTTTGACAGAGCAAGTCTAATTTTGAAGGGGAACAAAGCCAAAAGACACAGGTCACATGAATTCCAGAGCAACTCACCAGTTCCAAATAACAATGTGAGGAAAGATATGATGACATTTAACCATCTTCGCTAAAGGAGCAGCAAGAGAAGTGAGCAGCATCTGCAGGGTTAGATAACAAATATGGAAATATGTAAGCCTTATGGTTTCAGAAACCATTAGTGTTAATTTTGCTTCCTCAGCCATTTGTTGCGCTTCTAGGAAAAATGTGTAAGCTGTCTCTGTCCAGTCAGCATCCTATTAATTTATATTTTTCCTATTTTAGAAAGTGTAGCTAGTGCTGGGGACTTCTGTTACAAGATTCAATAGCCACACCCGGTGCACCCTGGCCTAATTTGTGTGACATACAAAACATATTGCAGCAATTCACTAAACGATTTAATAGCACTTCCCAGGCCATGAACTCTACCACCAGGAAGGACAGGAGAGCCCCTTGGAATGGATTAGAGACACCCTGACCAATGGGTCTATACTGGGAGCCAATTAAAATTCAGCAGGCCGCAATTTTAAGAGTGGTGATGGGTAACCTACCAAACTGTGGGGTAAATGGAATCCATAAACAGTGATTACTTTCTGCCAGTACTGGGATTGAGCTGGCTGAGGGAGATAATTATGTCAAGTGTGAAACCTGTGCTGGTGGAGGGTCCCGTGGACACATCACAAAATGCCAGGCAAGTGTTATCCCATCTCAGGTTGAACTCCCCTCACGTCCTGACCCTCCAATCCCCATTTCACAAGGGCCTGCTTACTTGGCACTTGGGGATACCCTAACTAACCCACATGTTGGCTGGATCCTGTGCAGCTCACCTCATCTTGACTACAGTACCAGTAGCGCCCACTGCTCCCAGTGACACTCGGGCAACTGGAAAACATCCTGGCTCTGAATGATTGGCAACTCCCTGAGGTGAGAATTGGCAACTCCTGAGGTGGAAAGGAGTCCTACCTCAAGCCTATTCATGGGAATCTGACATGTTCTACAAGATTGATCACATGATTTTCAAGTTGCTCTCTCACATACCATCTTGACTTGGATATATATCGCTGTTCCTTTATTGCTGATGTTTAGGATCAGGAATTCAATTGCAAACATCATTGCAGTCACATCACCACAAGAATTATACTGGATCGAATGGAAGACTAGCAGTAATCTTAACCTTCTAAGAATAACTATGGATTGTCAATAAATGTTAATTTTGCCAAAATCATTCACATTTCATAAGTAACTAAAAACATGCCCATAGAAGCTATTATTTATGCTGCTAATAAGAAATTACTTTGGCACTAAGTAGCATGTGTGACGTTTTGAACATTGCTTTAAATCGTGTTAAGGTATTAAAACAAGGCCAGAAGATGAATTGAATTGAATTGAATTGAATTTGTTGTCACGTGTACTGAGGCACAGTGAAAAGCTTTGTCTTGGAAGCAATACAGGTAGATCACAGAGTTAAGTAGCACTGATAAATAAATAAAAGGTAAACAGCGTCAAAGACAAAAACGGTCGAATGTTAAGAGTTTGTGAGTTTTTCAGTATTCTAACAACAGTAGGGTAGAAACTTACGCACCGACTGGTGTGTATGTTCAGATTTCTGTACCTTCTCCCTGATGATAGAGGTTGTAGAAAAACATTGCCAGGGTGGGATGGATCATTGAGAATGCTGGTGGCCTTTCCTTGACAGCGGGCCTGGTAAATGGATTCTATAGCTGGGAGGTTGGCCTTTGTGATTGTCCGGGCTGAGTTCACCACTCTGTAACCATCTCCGATCATGAATGGTACAGTTGCCATACCAGGTAGTGATAGATCCAGATAATGGTAATGATAATGAGTGACAACTGAAAATGACCCCTGACAACTGAAAGGACAGAAATCTTAAAGTGGATATGAAATAGAACTTAAAATATTATTTGATGATTTCCTTCATATATTTCCTTCAATCTACTTTTGAACTTGGATTTTTAAAAATTTCCCTGTGAAGATTCTATAATATTGTTATTAACTAATAGTGTTAATTGTGAACTTTTGCATTGGATTTTCCTGTAAAATATATGAAATTTACAGAGAAAGGAAGACGTTGGTTTCCTGCTAATCTTCTTTGAGTAAGAGGCAGAATTTTACAACGTGAGTTCCAAATTGTTTTCCAACATGGCCCAGGTGCCAACCAAAACAGAACAGTAATCACTGAAGAACATATCTCTATCACACTGTATTAACTCACTGATGTCACAAATATGCAACTCTTCCATGAGATAATTCTCTGCCTGGTTGCTCCTCTGCGACTGCAATGTTGATGTTTTTAACTAAGAGCTTCCAACACACTGTGGAAAGCTTCATGGCAATCCATATCCAACAGCCTGCTCTGAAAACTCTGTTCACATTCTGGCTGGTGCAACAAATTCCACCACAGCAGCTAAGGCATTCCACAACATACTAAAGCAATCAGCAATTCATCCTAATTCCCAGTCAATCCTTTAAAGAAAAAACTCAACAATCCCACTCTGCATCTTCACCAAAATCTAATTCCATGGACCATACCTGCACATCGAGTTTCAACAAAATGTGTCCATTAGCTTTTGAGGTACATTCTTTCCAGATAAACAGGCTAATGGGAGAAACCATTACCCCTGCACACCTTATGTAATAAAGCAAAGTGATAACATTCAGAATATGATTATTAAAGTTCACATATTATAAATGCACAATTGTATAAACATGAAAACCTGTGATTTTCAAGTTGAAAAGTGCTGTTTACATACTTATTGCTCATGTACCCACCAAACCATTACTTCACCTGAGCAGCTTCAGCTTGTAGATATTGGTATGGAAGTAAGGGATACTATCAGCAATTAGAATTGCATACAATATTATGCCTATAGCAAAGGCCATTTTGAAAATATTGATTTTAATATGCTATGAGTTAAATAAAGATTTTTTAAACTGAGGATCTCAAATGAGGCAAAATAATATTCCAACTCCCAGTCTGCATTTTTACTAAGGATTCAATTACACTCAATGCAATTTGTCACAGGGAACATGGAGTCTAAAACACAAAATGATTACATTTTCAAATGATCCCCAAATGAAAAAAAAATACTTAAAATTTTTTTAAATGAGAAAAGGAAAAACAAACTGTATTTTTAACTTTTACCAGTACTTCAACATGAATCAGCATCAACCGAGTTGATAATGAATTAGTAAGTGTACCATGGCTAGGATGGGCCACAAACTACATGTAAAACAACAGATGTGACAGATACTATCCAATGGTGTTATTAAGCAGTCCATCTTGTCTTTATGGTACCTGGTCTCCATGACATAGTCCTTCCAACCAGAATCCGAGTTCCTTTCCTCCAAGGAGCTTATTGTTTCTCCGTAGGCAGCAGAGTCTGAAGATGAATCAGACTGAACTCAAAACATTAATGCTGTTTCTCTATCTACAGATGCTGCCAGATCTCTTGAGTTTCTCCAACATTTTTTGTGTTTGTTTCAGATTTCCAGCATCCCTGATATTTTGCTTTTGTTTTTCCTTCCTTGTTGTCACTTTAGTTATGTCTGCTGGTCACATGCCCGCCGACTTGATTTAATTTCTCTTGGAACTGCTTCTAGGTAAAAAGTGGTCATATGGACCAGTGCATTTGAGAATCCAAAATTATAACTGATCCATTTACAACTCATGCAACCTCTTAAATCTTTTTCAGATTTTAATTTTAAAAGCTACGGATTCCTGAAACATCTTAAAAAAATTATAAAGTTTCCTCACTGTTACTACATCTGGATCAAAGACATCTGCTCCTCCCAACCTGGGGTTAGGCTTCTTGAGGGAAGTAGAATACATCTGATCAGGCAGAGACAATAAATGTGAGAGTGAGCGGCCACTGACATTTCAGTCAGGTCACTTTGTATACCCACTGAGTGAGGGAAGAATCGGTGCAGCTTCTTTCCCTGCCACACCTCCGACACACACGCACACATACAAAGCACACACAACACACGAACACACACAAAACACACGCACACAACACACACGCACACAACACACACACAACACACACATACACACACATATACACACACACACACAATTTATCTCATCCTCCTCCTCACCACAACACAGCGTAATTGGGTCTCCTTTCCCCCCATACACAATCTTCCTCACTGCAAACATAAACTGTAATCAGCCCTTTTCCCTCCCACACACAAGCTCATTTACTTGGCACAGTAAAGTGCAGTGTGAAAGAGTGTTTCTTAATGGCATATAGAACATGTGGTGTGCAGTGAAGAGGGAGAGGCTGGTGGTAGGTGATAGGAGAGTAAAGGGGAATAAAGAGTGGGGAATTTGCTGAGGTAGTGGGTGGCACAGTGGTCAGCCCTGCTGCCTCACAATGCCCAAGGACCCGGGTTCAATTCCAGCCTTGGGTGACTGTGTGGAATTTGCACATTCTCCCCGTGGCTACATGGGTTTCCTCCAGGTGCTCCGGCTTTCTTCCCACAGTGCAAAGATGTGCAGATAATGTGTTGTCAAGGATGTGTAGATTAGGTACATTAGTCAGGAGAAAATGTAGAATAATAAGTCTATATTAGAATAATGGGGAAAGGGTTTGAGTGGGTTACTCTTCGGAGGGTCGGTGTGGACTTGTTGGGCCAAAGTGCCTGTTTCCACACTGTAGGGATTCTAAGCAAATCTGATGAATGCGTACGACATGATTCGTGTAAGGCAAAAGCCAGAAGTTGGGATAATCAAATGATTTGGAAAAAACTGTTGGTATTCTGGGATGTTTAACAAAAAGATTGTGTCTCTTGTCAATGCCACTGTCACGCGTTACAATGACTCCACCTCTGCACAAGTACTGTGTTGCAATGGCATACCACTAGAAAAAGATGGCACTGTTCATATTGTCACAGGACAGAGATATACTCCTGAATGTTGGCTCTGCATCACTTAAATTTCACCTTCTGATACTTTTGTCATTAAAACATTCCAATGTGAAGTTCAGAATTTTGAAAGAATTAGAAATAAGATAATGCAAAAATAGAATGAAGAATTCAGCTTCCAGTTATTAATAGTCAAATAATGTAAATGCACTTGTCCAACCATTGGAGTTTCACAATTCTTAACATATTCCATCCCATTGTATATGTTTTCATCCTTATCCTTGGCCCATTAACCCACAATCCAGCTCTTAAAGCAGAAATGAATTGGTTCCAAGATAAAATTGCATACACTAAGAGTGAAATTATACACACAGACATATATAACTTTGCCTTCCAGATACGACCTCTGATAGTATGGTAAACCAATGTCCACAGGTGTAGCCACTTTGGTACCAGGTTTGTAGCAAGTGTCACAGTCATATCCCTCTACTTTTACAAGAAGTAATTATTGTTTAAGTAATGCCCTTATCAGTTTTTTTTGTGCAAAATAATTTCAGTTGGTTTGTAATCAGTTTCCACACTGAACCTCTTACCAAACAGGTTCATCTTGTGATGTTATATACCAGAGCAAGTGCCTCATGTTCTATGTTGATATAATTGGATTATGTTTGTAATAGACTTTTTGATCTAAATGCAACTGGTCTGCTCGCAGCGCTTGTTTGAGTGATTCAAACATATGTTGATGTTCCTCTTGCCATGCATATGGCACAAATGGAACTGCGCCAGTCTGTATGCTGATGCACATGATAAATAATGCCAGCACATTTCACACCGTCTAACTGATTCTTAAGCTTATCTTATGTGTGAACACTAGACTTTCTGGGAGACTAATTTGATGGAATTGAATCTTCTCTGAGTTGCAACAGAACTTCACTTTTGACACTTTCTCTGATATAAAATCTGTCTGGGTACAATGGTTTTAGCTCCCGCACTGAGTGAGTATTCTTGGTCTCTTTTACTGAAACGAGGATATTGGTGATCTTGTGAATGGTTACAACATTGAGATATAAAAACAGCAATAATGCTGGTCTACTCAGGCTCATGTTGTTTCAATGTAGAATGGTCATAGCTGTATTTCATTGTCAATGTAACAACGCAAGGGATAGAAGTCTCATTAAATGCAGTTAATTATGCTGTTGCAGGTCGTATCACTGACTTCCAATGATCCGGGTACATAGCTTTCAGGATTCTGACAGGGATGATAATTGCATTAGTTCCATGTTACTTTGGTCTTGAATGTTTATTGTGTTTATTAATTGTCTTTAAGCATATAATATTAATATTGGCAAAACTATTTAGTTGTTTGAATTCACCCACAGTGCAAAAGGCGTATTCAGCTTCAAGTTCAAGTTTATTTCACTCCTAACCTTCACCCTGGTCAGTCTTACTGATAACCTCAATTATGTTCTTGTATTTATGCAGGTCTCTGGCATACTCACTGCTGTGTTGTAAGCATTCTGCTTGTGCTTCTTGTTTGATTACATCCTATTGCAGCATCTGCTTGTATCTCTGGAACCAGATTTCTTGCATAGACATATCCCATGTACCTTTGAAGTGCATGACATGCAAAGCTCCAGGAGTGCAGAACAGCTTAACAGAGTTGAAATAGACTGCACTTCTCATACAAATTGTGTACTGGATACTGCACCAATACTTGTAACTGGTCCCTTATAAGTTTTGTCCAGCTACAATGTATTCATAGTTTCTGTCATCTTAAAGTGCTGTTGCAATATCATGGCATTTATTTTTCTGCAAGAGAGACTTTTGGAAAAGGTATTTATGTTTTCATTACCTCAATTATCCATTCAGACAACTCAGCCTTCGAGAAATTATTATCGTTGTCACTGCAGCTACTGACAAACTGATTTTGATTCTTGTGGCTTGGAAGACAATCAGCTCCAGGTAATAAATCATATAATAACACTTACTCAAAGTTGGTTTTCTGGCTTTTATCCAAATTAAAGTGCATCTGCCTCTCCTCAGCCCATTGATCCATCTGATCAAGAACCCACTGTACTCTAAGGTAACTTTCTTCACTGTACACAACACATCCATTTTTGGTGTCATCTGCAAACCCCTAATATTCACATCCAAATCACTTAAAGAAATGATGAAAAGCAGTCGACATGTTCCTCATGTAGAAATCGTGAGATGTTAAAGGGTTCATTTTTCCTGTTGACAGGTAAGAAATTGGATGTCCCGGGGGCTGTGTTTTTCTGTCTTTCAGGCAGGATGTGACAATCTAATCATACTGTTTTAAAGAATAACCTAATCATACATTTTTTTGAGAAATAGTCTAATCCTTTTACATTGTTTTGGGTGGCACATGACTATAGGGGAGTGGTAGAAGGTTGTGTCTTTTGTGCATTCCTGACTGTGATGTAAAACCCTGTATAAAGGGAGGATGGTTCCCTTGTTCTGGGAGCCTTGCTTGAGATGCTCGCCAAGCATTGCGAAGAGTGTGAAATGATCCTCCAAAAGCTTGTACTTGCTGAAATAAATTGCGGCTGTTGACAGAAGTTGGCGTATTGCAGTTGCATCAAGAACCTCAAGAAGGGAACCTCACAATAGCAGCTTCTTATTTTAGACTATAAAGAAAGTAAAACCCAAGTGCCACAGACAGGTGACATGTAAAGACCATCAAAAAATAAAGTAAAAGGAAGTTAGAGAGCAAAGATAATTTGACAGAGAACAAAATAAAAAGTCAGCTTGGATTTTAAAAGGGATGTTCTTGTTTAAGCAACCTTACTGAATTTTGTGAAGAGAACAGAGTCAGCAGGCGGCAATACAATGGGTGTGGTATGCATAGATTTCCACAAGGGCCTTGACAACAGTCCAAAAACATGGAAGTAAATGTTAAATTCATAGATAACGCACTTGGCTGCATGGTTCTCACCCCCACAGGACTTTAAAGTACCAGAGAAGATGCAGAAAGTATTTACAGGGATGTCACCAGAATCTGAAGGTCACAACTATCAGTAAAGATTGAGTAGGCTGATCTCTATGGTAGAGAAGTTGAGGAGATTACTTGGTTAGGTCTTTGAAATTGTGCAACATTATAGAGTGGATGTGAAAAAGAAAATCCACTTTTGGGTGAGCCCAGGACATAAATATAAGATAATCACTAACAGAATAGACATAAGTCAGAAGGATTTTCTTCCCCCAGACAGTGTTGTGTAGTAATAGATTGGTTAAAGCTGATTCTATTGATAAATTTAAGAAGAAGCTTGACGGAGAAATGATAGAGGTCGATGTAGGAATGATGGTGTTGGGGGGGGGGGGGGGAGGAAGCCTTGTGCAATATACGGATATAAAGCACGGATCAGCTTGGCTGAATGGCTTGTTTCTGTACTACACATTTGAGGTGAAAAATCTCTGGTACATGTGGGCAGTCTCCTGTAAGCAGTGTAAATTAACAACCAAATGTTGTGCTTATGTTTTTGACTAATATGGGTACTTCAAGTCAATGGCTCACGACTAAATGTTAATCTATTTTCCCTTTAAAAAGCGTTATTAAATCCAGCAAACTCACGCAGGAAATCCGAAATAAATTATAAATAGAAATTTGAGGAATTAAGTTAGACTCTTACTGTGTGGTGTAGGAATGAGGAGGTCATTTTGCTCAATAATTATTTTGAAGTGTTGGGTGGTGTTGGCAATATCCCTTAAATCAGCGAAGATGTTTAAGTTCGTTAGATTTAAATAAAGCAGAATTGGTTAAAAAAAACACTTCATTCGATGGTAAATTATTTATTCTTTCTAGTTTGTGCACTTTCGTGATACAAGTACCTCACATTAGTTGACCCGGTACATGTAAGGAGAAAAGAGAACTTAAAAGTCCTGAGGATTACTTTCCGAACCATAACATCACCATTCTACATGTACGTTCCTATTCTCACTGCTTGCTGATCGTTCTTCAACACGGTCTCTCTTAAAAAGGTTTTTCACAGTGCTTTCTGTGTGCACCGAGGAACAGACATCAAACTGACAGATGAGAGGAAATGACGCTCTTATCTTTGTTTAAATGTATAACGCATCTTTTTCCCCTCCGGATACGTCGAAGACTTCCGTCTAACAAATGTTAGTGCTATGTTTCCAGCTGCTGGATGAGTTTGTGAGGGTCAGTGTACAGCTGCAGTCTTTGATATTCCGCAGACCTGTCTGACAAGTGACATGGGGAACTGTTGCAAGAAAACACAGAAGTGAGTACAAGCAATGCAACATTAGCACCAACGTGTAAAGACCCACAACTCAATGTATTGTGTTCAGTTTTTTTTTTATATGTTGAAAATGATATTTTTGTCGAGACATTCATTTTGATGTCGTAAGCGGATAGTTCTGTTCCTATAATTGGTACCAGACAATTCACTCGTTTTTGGAAAGAGAAATGTCTCTTTGAACGGGAGATGACTAACTCTTAAAGCATGAGCAAAAGGAATATGTTGGAAAGTTAGGGCAGCTTTAAAAAGGCGGGGTCTTTTTTGACAAAGGAATAGAAATAAGGATCCAGCTTGATTATTCTAGCAACCTGCCAGCAGTACTCCCTAATTGTCATGTTTCCTGGTGTCACTCCATCCAAATGCTGTTGGAGGCCCGAAACCTGTGTTTCGAAACCTATGACTGGGGATACTGTGTTACATTATAAATGAAAACCGGCGTTGCCAGTAACATGAGTGTGAATCTTACTACCATTGGGCGTCAGGTCAGATTCCTTGAACTGTCATTGTCAAGAGTATCTTAAATTTGGTGTCAAATGATTTTATCTTTTTATACAGAGAGATTAGTTAGCACAACTTCATAATTTGTATTAATCATCTTCTAATTATAAATCAGAGAAAAAAAAACCCTGGAAAAGGAATTTAGTAGGTGTTCAAAGCTTCTTTGGAATGCTACATTGATGGTTATGCCAGGCACAAACCCAAACTTGTGTAGTCAGCAAGTGGACACCCCATTTGAAGGGGCAGATGATTGCTGGCAGCACTTTAGACATATCTTTTGTAACTGTTTACTGCTGGCCATTGGTAACAAAGCTGCTAAGATACCTCTCTTGTGGTGCAGGTACAATTGGCCCACTGAGCACCAAGGGTTCTTATGGATTCCAGGTTACTTACCAGCTTGACTCCTGTGGAAGCAGGTTGATGTGATCTTTCCGGGCTGACCTTATTCTGACTGCCATTTGGATACAGAATTGGCTCACAGGTAGAGGGTGGTGGTGGAGGGTTGTATTTCAGACTGGAGGCCTGTGACCAGTGGAGTGCCACAAGGATCGGTGCTGGGTCCACTGCTTTTCATCATTTCTATAAATGATTTGGATGTGAGCATAAGAGGTATAGTTAGCAAGTTTGCAGACAACACCAAAATTGGAGGTGTGGTGGACAGTTATGAAGGTTACATTGGATTTAAATGGGATCTTTGACCAGATGGGCCAATGGGCTCAGGAGTGGCAGATGGAGTTTAATTTAGATAAATGTGAGGTGCTGCATTTTGGGAAAGCAAACCTGAGCAGGACGTATATACTTAATGGTAAGGCCCTAGAGAGTGTTCCTGAACAAAGAGACCTTGGAGTACAGGTTCATAGCTCCTTGAAAGTGGAGTCAGAGGTAGATGGGATAGTGAAGAAGGCATTTGGTATGCTTTCCTTTATTGGCCAGAGTATTGAGTACAGGAGTTGGGAGGTCATGTTGCGGCTGTACAGGACATTGGCTAGGCCACTGTTGGAATATTGCATGCAGTTCTGGTCTCCTTCCTATCGGAAAGATGTTGTGAAACTTGAAAGGGTTCAGAAAAGATTTACAAGGATGTTGCCAGGGTTGGAGGATTTGAATTATAGGGAAAGATTGTTTTCCCTGGAGCATCAGAGGCTGAAGGGTGACCTTATAGAGGTTTATAAAATCATGACGGGCATGGATAGGATAAATAGACAAAGTATTTTCCCTGGGGTGGGGGAAGTCCAGAACTAGAGGACATAGGTTTAGGGTGAAAGGGGAAAGACATAAAAGAGATCTAAGGGTAACTTTTTCATGCAGAGCACAGTGCATGTGTGGAATGGGCTACCAGAAGAGGTGGTGGAGGCTGGTACAATTACAACATTTAAAAGGCATTTGGATGGGTATATGAATAGGAAGGGTTTGGAAGGATATGGGCCAGCTGCTGGAGGGTGGGACTAAATTGGGTTGGGATATCTGGTCGGCATGGACGGGTTGGACTGAAGGGTCTGTTTCCGTGCTGTACATCTCTATGACTCTATAACTCTACATTCAGTTCTTGGCCTGTCATTCTTTCATAATGTTTAGATTTCTGGACTTTTCATGCCAAAAGCAAACCCCAATCAATGAGAACTTGGCACTCTGGTTCCTTGCTTTTTCCAGAGTTTTGCTATCCTTATTGGCAAAACCATTGAGCAACATCTGGGATAATGCATATATCTGTCAAGTCTTAGCAGTTTGTTAGGCTTAGACAATACAAAACTTAGGAACAATCACGGAACAATTTCCAGAAGGCCGCTTCATTTGTTTAACCTTCAGTTCTTTGCATGGCTGTAATAGCAAGGAAACAAACATTTATTTTAGTTAGTGAGTAAATATGAACACTTCAGGTCAGTGAAGTGATTGTCTTGTGAAATTACATCAATTCCTTTAGTCCCAAGCCATTATGTGGCAAGCACTGTGTATTCTCCAGTCTGCATATCTTATTTTAAATGAGTTAATAACATTAAAATTAGCTTGATTATCAAGCAACATCTTATGTCTTGGGACATGGCAATAAGATAATGAATCATAGACTCATATCTTGTGTGACTTTAAAAATGTAACATTAACTCTGGGTGAAACTGATGCATAAGTTCCCTACGTTTAACATTATTTTCGAGCATTAATTTTGCTGAGCTCCAAAAGTAATACAACACCTTATCTTCTTGAAACTGATTTCATGAATGCAATGACTACAAAATCACAAAAGAAAATATTTGTTTGCCATCAGATAAAATTGAATTGTATGTATTGAAGGCTGAAGGAAATTCTTTGGTACTTAAGATGTTCACAGCAATGAGTAGTCAACACATACTTGTAACCAAATGAAGCAGGTGGATGCAGTGACCCAAAGGCAATGTCATACTTCCTCTATATTTTCTTGATACTTTTGCCTGTGTACCCAAATGGAGAGTACCATATCAGGAAACACGTGTAGAAACAGTAAAACTGGTCAGTCAATGCAATCCAAAGTTAAAATGTAGAACTTTAACTTCTATTTTATCCTTTTTGATTTCTCTTATTCTGCCTTGTTTTTAAAAGGCCTGTATTTTTCTTATTAAGTTTATATATCTAGTATGCTTCTCTGCCTTGCTCCCTCAGGCTAACCTAATTATATTTAATATATTGGTGTGCTGTGACAGACTGAACATTAGATTAGGTAAAAATTACACCACAGTACAATGCAACTGAATTTTGCATGGAGGCATTTTGATTGCATTCCTCTTCAATATGCCAGCTCCTTCAATTATGGTGTATATTGTGCTGTCAGAAATTAGGAAAAAATGAAACACAAGAGAATAACATCTCAGTAGTGATGTGCTATGGATGGTTCTAAACAAAACTAACTCCACAAACAAATTCTTTTGCTTGGATTACAACCTAATCAGATCCTGATCTCACTGTCCATTGTTCTGATCTTGCTAATCAGATCTACACGTGTTAACTTTTAAAATAGTTTCTGAGAATCTTTTAAATATATTTACATAGTATAGTAACAAATTGCATTTCTATAGGATTTTTAATATTGGAAAGAATCCAGATGAACTTCATTGAAATGCAACGAGGCAAAATTAGACACTGAATCAACAAAGGAAATAATTTGGTAGGTCACTGAAACGTTGGGCCAGCATCAATTGTGACACAGTCGGAAGGCTTGAGTAGCTACTTATAAATCAGTTGATAATATTTGTGCTTAAATTTCTATAGACTCTCAATGTTCATAGTTTTAGTGCAAATGTTTGTACTTGATGATAGAATTTCCATTAGATGAAAGCATGGCCTCAGATCTGGAAATGTGGTATATTTTTAAGGGACATTTAAGGTATTAATTTCTGGAACAGAGAACCAAGTAAAATATTTAAGAAAGAGAAAATACAATTGAAAGTAAATGAGTGAGAATAATGAAAACAGACTGTAAAAGTTCTTATAGGTATGCATAAAAGAAAAGATTTGCAAAAACAAATGTGTGTCCACTGAGAAAAAAGATGATTACTTTGAGTCTGTCCTCAAAAGAAAAGCCTTCCAAATAGAAAATGGAGAATCAATGGAGAATTTCAAGTGATTATGAATGTATGGTGGTCATTTTTCAAATTGTTACAGGTTCTGGAATGGTCCCTGCAGATTGGGAAGTGGCAAGTATAATTTAAGAAAGGAGGGAGAGACAAAATGAGGAGCTACAGACCTCTTAGCCTAAAATCAGTCATAGGGAAAATGCCAGAATTTATAATGGGTGATGTGATAACTTGACACTTTGAAAATAATGGACGGATTGGTCAGAGTCAACATGGATTTATAAAAGGGAAATCATGTTTGACGAACATGTTGTTGTTCTTTGATGGTTTAAACAACAGAATATGTAAGAGAGAAGCAGTGTGTGTGGTGTGTTTATATTTTTTCAAAGGTTTTCGGTGAGTTCCCAGATAAGTAAATAAATTTATAGCATAAAGGATTTGGGGAATATATGGAATAGAATGAGAATGATTTAATGGATAGAAAACAGAAAGTAGGAATAAATGATCATTAACAAATTGGTATGATGTGATTAGTGAGGTACCACAATTATAAGGGCCCCAAGCTATCCACAATCTATATCAGCGATATGGATATGAGTATTAAATGTAATATTTCAAACATTTTAGATGATACAAAACTAGTTGAGAACTTGAGTTATAAGGAGAATCCAAGGACACTTCAATGGGATTTGGAGAGGGTAATTAAGTGGGCAAAAAATTTGGCAAAAGGAATCCAATATGTTGAAATGTGAGGTCATCCACTTTGTTAGGAAAAACAGAGCTTCAGAGTATTTCTTAAATTGTGAGAGACTGGAAAGTGTTGACTTACCAAGAGACATGAGTGTCCTTCTTCATGAGTCACTGAAAATAAATGTGCAGATACAGCAAGCAACTAAGAAGGCAAATAATATGCTGCCATTTATTACAAGAGGATTTGAATAAATGAGTAAAGCAATTACATAGTATTACAAAAAGGACAGTAATACAGGGCTCAGTTTCTGCCTGCCTCCCGGTTTCCTGGTACAAATGCTACAAACAGATCTGGAAAATTGTAGTTTTTGGAAGTTAGCAATGAATACTGACCTTATTGATTCTTACGCAACCTGCACCATCCTACAAATTTGTATTGGTTGATACCAACATATATAGGCCTTCAAAAACAAAAGAATGTGAGAAAAAGGAGCAGGAGTAAACAATTCTGAGCCTGCCCTGCCACTCTATGATGCCTTTGATTTTCGGAAGACTTTCAATAAGGTTCTACCAGAATCAGTTCTGCAAAGTGCTGCAATTATATAGTCTCCTTACTGAAGGAAAGATATGTTTTCCATAGGGGGGAGTACAAAGAAGGTACACTAACCCAACTCCTGGGTTGGAGAGATTATCCTGTGTGGAAAGATTAACTAGACTGGCCCTATATTAATTTGAGTTTTGAAAAATGTGAGATAATCTTAATCAAACTTTCAAAATTTGTCATAGGTATCTATAAGGTACATGCAGTAAAGTTGTTTCCTGGACTGGGGTTGTTGAGAATCCGGGGTTGCAGTCCCAGAATAAGGTGGCAAGCTATTTAGGACTGTGTAAATGTGGAATTTCTTCACACAGAGGTGGTGAATCTTTGGAATTTTTTAACCTCAGAAGACTATTGAGACTCATTGAGTATGTTCAAGATCAAGATTGATAGATTTCTACAAATTGAAAACATCAAAGGATATAGGGTTAATGCAGGATTCTGAAAAACATTAATGCACAGTGTGCACACATCGCTGATAACGCCAGAATTTATTGTCTATCCTTGGAGAAATTGTTACCTTCTTGTACCATTGCAATCCTTGAGGTGTAGAGACACCCACAATCCTGTTAAGAAGAATGTACCATGATTTTGACCCAGAGGCAATGAAGGAATGGCAACATAATATCAAATCAGGGTGGTCTGTGATTTAGAGAAGAACTTGCAGCTGATGCCTTTTCCATGACTCTATTGCCCTTGTCCTTCTAGGTGGTAGACACTGCAGGTTTAGAAGATTCTGTTAAAGGAGCAGTGATGTTGAAGAACATTCAAATAAAAGGTTAGACATGATCACAATAGTTGGCTGAGTGGGTTCAAAGGGCTGAATAGCTAACTCCTGTTCCTATTTGTCAGCTTCAAGATCTGCACAAAAGGTTGTAGGTACATGTTAAACATCTGCATCTCCAAACATAATTAGTTATTGGCAGGAAATGCCAGCTTTGTGGGTGAACTGGGCAATTATGAATCAAGTTACAGGACAGAAGACAGCTTCTGCATAATCATAAGCCGCATTTTCTTTCAGCAGCAACATTATGTTAGAGTTGGACATAATGAAACATTTGAGGTTAACAATCTAAGATGTAGAATAATATTATTTGTATTATCACAATTTAACATTTAAAATCTTTTTCTTTAATTTTTCTTGTGTTTTAGAAATGTTCCAGACACATTGGCATGTTGATGTCTTCAGATATACCTAGATTTTTGGGTTTAGTTTCTACCTGCCTCAATCTTTCTCTGTTTCTGATGCCACAGTTGGAACCAAGAAATTACAGTTTTTTAAAATTAGTAATAAATCAGTCGTCTTTATTGATCCTTCCTCAAACTACAATTCTTGCAAATCTTGCAAGTTTTATCTACAGATATTGCCCTTCTGAAAATGTATAAACATTAGAAATATGAGCAGGAATAGGGCCTTCAGTCCTTTGAGCCTGTCCTGCCATTCTCTGCATGTGTACCACGAAAAGGGAAGTTCCGTAAATGTTGAATCCAGGTTCTAGACTATATTATAAAACTAAATAACAGTCAGCAGGTATAACATGTACTCACACTTCATTTAAAAGCTACCTATACATTGTCCACAGATACTTGCAGTTGTCATTGCTTTTTTTTTAAGATTCCAGAATCCAGAATCTTAATAAAAATCCACGTAATGTCCGTTTCATAGAAAACTGTTTCCATTTATAAATTGGGAAAGAGTAATTCGATTTAAAATTCACATATCTAGTTTTAGCAGAGGATTTTCCATTAAAATGGTAGACATGAGAACTCTTTCAATCTGCTTCATTCTTCACCACACCAACGTGTGGCATTGCATCAGGATGAACCACTTCTAGTAACATGAACATGAACTTTTCAATATGGAAATATATATCAGGCAATTTGGATTTATTTACATACAGAGATAAGGTACAGTTCTGTTCATGAATTGATTTGTTCACATTTGAAATCAAGCACAACATCATGTTTCATTCCAGTGTTGAAAATATTTTGTTTCCTTGCCACCCTTTCCCAAATGGAAACATGCAAGTCAAAGATTTTCAGGGAGGCAGCAGTATCACAGGAAAGTGCAGGTCTGAGATGGAATTATTGTATATGCGACAGTTGGATGCATTAAATATACAATCATGGTGGAAATGTATTGAGTCCCAGATGACAAATATGTGACAGAAACAATATTCTGCTCTTGCACTGTCAGCAAAATTTACAAAGCAATACAGTAATGCCAAACAAACAGACAAATATGTAAGGAGCTCCAGATGGAAGAAAAGAAAGATATCGCACTTATAGAACATCCTTCATGCCCTCAGGATGTCTCAAAGCATTTCAGATATGAATGAGCTACTTTTAAATTGTTGCTAATGCTATCATTGTTTAAAATCACACAACACCAGGTTATAGTCCAACAGGTTTAATTGGAAGCACAGTAGCTTTCGGAGCGTCGCTCCTTCACCTAATGAAGGAGCAATGCTCCGAAAGCTAGTGTGCTTCCAATTAAACCTGTTGGACTATAACCTGGTGTTGTGTGATTTTTAACTTTGTACACCCCAGTCCAACACCGGCATCTCCAAATCATGACTGCTACCATTCATAAAATCAAAAGAACGATTATTATTATTCCTTGGTCTCAAATCAAAATGTAACAACTAATTGAAAATAACACCATGTCCTTTACTTTCTCATTCACTTTCTCAGTGGCCTGCTTGCTTCAAATTTCCTGTTCCTAACGTTCTTTAATATCCCGCAATTAATGTGATCTTGAGGCTTCAAATCGAATCATCAATCATTCACTACTGGTGTGATGGAACTGCTGTT
This sequence comes from Chiloscyllium plagiosum, assembly GCF_037043375.1. Lineage (NCBI taxonomy): Eukaryota > Metazoa > Chordata > Chondrichthyes > Orectolobiformes > Hemiscylliidae > Chiloscyllium > Chiloscyllium plagiosum. The sequence goes on from NW_028270150.1 coordinate 59,485,304, forward strand.
TTATTCCTAAAAATTCTGATTTATTTTACATAGTAATCACTGGAATTGTACTCTGCCAGAAGTAACTGAAAATCACTATAAATCATCAACAACACTATTATCTATTATATCACTGTATTTTGTTTTTGTATGTAAATACATCCAAATTGCCAGCTTATTATTATCATGTTTCAAGCAATTAGTCAATTATTGAGACTAAGATACACCAAGGCTAGTACGAATGTCATACTTTAATTGTGTTGAAGTTATCTTCAATTTTAAAAAAAACTGCACAATGTAAAGGACTGTATAGTCAGGGAATCATTTACATCTGGTCCATGTCAAGTTGTTTAGGCTTGTGCTGCATGTTTGGTAGTGGTCTATGTTGTTCTATTCACTGGTGTGCAAAAATGTCTTCCTGAAGGTTATGGTTTTGCCCTGCTCATTAACTAAAAAATAAATAAGTTAATGTGATCTAAAGAGAATTTCAGTTTCTAGTGCATTGAACATAGCAGGCCAGTGTCCTATATGATGTTACTGTTGGCCCAAGCAAAAATCAAGTGTCTGTATTTGCAGCAGTATTCAAATATTGCAAATAGATAGTATAACTCAATTGTGAAAACAATTCTGGCATTTCAGTAACTGTGTAATTGGGATACAGAGACATCGACTCACTGAGAGCCTGTGTCGTCAAGTATGTTCAGAACACATATGTACAGTAACTGTCAATATTTTCTAGGCTGTAGTCCATCTACTGTTTTGTCTACTGAGGCATTATGTGCTTTGAGTTACCCTAAGATAATTATTTCAAACTGAAATGTGTTGACAAGATTGAAGGAACCTGCAGAATACTGTGCAAATGCAGGCAGCATTGTGGTTTAGGCTGAGACAGTAACCACTACTCGCCCAGTTTGTGACTGCACTTGAAATGTACAAATTTCTAGTCCATGTGGCAAACAGAACTGAAATTATAGCAATTGTTTTCACTTGACCTTCCCAAGAAAATTTACATGTACCTTCATCTGGAACTGACAAGTCGATGATCCATCTTGCCCTCTTTCTGAGATCCCTAGCCAATCAGATGCAAATCTTCAGCCAATTTGTTCAACTCCACATGATCGCAAGAAATTGCTGAATGGCTACTCTAATGAGTATGGGTCCTGACAACATGTTGGAGTTCCAGTACTAGCCATGCACTAGCCAAGCTGTCCCAGTAGGGCTTCAGTATTGTCATGTAGAATGTGAAAAATTGCTGATTTGTGTTATGCCCAAAAAAAGCTAATTACCACCTTTGTGTATTCTCGATCATCAGCAAAAAGATGGAAGGGATTGTTGACATGCTATCAAGCTGTGCATGCAAACGTATTTTGCAAACGCTCACTGACTCTCAGGTTAGATTCTCCCAAGGCCACTCAGTATCTAATCTCACTGCAAACTTCTTCCAAACATAGATAAAATAGCTGAATTCCAAAGATGAGGTGAGAGTGACTGGTCATGACATTTAGGCTGTGAATAGTATAAAAAGGCCCAAACAAAATTGGAGTAATTGGGAATCAGAGAAAACTCTCTACTCATTGAAATCATACCTAGCATAAAGGATGATGGTTATGATTGTTGGAAGTCAACAATTCCAGCTGCACGATATAGCATAAGAACTAGGAGCTGGAGTAAGCAATTCAGCCCCTTAAGCTTGCTCCACCATTCAATACAATAAACGTTGATTTCATCTTGGCCTGAACTCCACTTTTCTGCTAGCTCTCCATAACCTTTCAACAAATTATCAAAATCTATCTATCTCTTCCTTAAATTTACTCCATGTCTCAACATCCATCGCACTGTGGGAATAGTGAATTCTATAGATTCAAGAACCTTTGAACGATGTAATTTCTCCCCATCTGTTTTATTCTGCTCCCCCTTATCCTGTAGGAGTTCCTCAAGTTGGTTTTCTTAGTCCAATTATCTTCAGCTATTTCATATGATCTTCCCTCCATCAAAAGGTCAGAATTGGATGATGATTGTGCAATTTTCAGTGCCATTCATAACGCCTCAGACACTGAAGCAGCCCATGTCCATCTGCAGCAAGACTTGAGCAACATCCAACTTTAGTCTGATAAGTGGTAAGTAACACAACTGCCAGAAAATGACCATCACAAGAGAGAATCTAACAGTTGTCTCTTGACCTTCAATGGCATTATCATTACTGAATACCTCATTATCAACATCAACAATTGCCATTGTCTAGAAACTGAATTGAACCAGTCATATAAATACTGTGGCTACAAGGACTGGTCAGAAACTAGGAATTCTGTGGTGGGTAACTCACCTCCTATCTCCCCAATGCCTGTCCACCATGTACAAGACACAAATCAGGAGTGTGATGGAATATCTCCACTTTCCTAGATGGAGAAGTGGTGTCTTATCAATACTCAGTAAACTTGACACCATCCAAGACACTTGATCTTCACTCTACTCACCACTTTCAACTTTTTCTCCTTTCACCACTGACGCACAATGGCAGCAATGTGTACCATCTACAAGATGCATTGTAGTAACTCAACAATGGTCTTTTGACAGTTCCAAGTCTGCAACTTCCACTGCCTAGAAAGATATGGACAGCAGGTGCATGGAAGCACGGCCACTTCCTTGCAAGTTCCCAATGAAGCCATGTGTCATCCTGCATTGGAAGTGTGTCCCTTTTCCTTCGTTGTGGCTGGGATGGAATCCTGGATCATTCTGTTTGATAGCACTGTGGGAGTACCTGCACTCCAAGGACTGCCGTCATTCCAGAAGGAAGCTTGCTACTACTGTCTCCAGGGCTACTAAGGATTAACAAGAAGCACCAGTCATACCCACATCCCATGAATACATAAGGAAAAACGACTAACTTATTTCAGTAAAGCGTTTTATGCTAACTGGGGAATGTACATTAATAGAGTGGAGATGTGAGGAAAACCTGTTTTAAGTGAGTGGACATTCTAGGAGAAAATGCAGTCAAGTACAAAGATCATTGACAGAATCTAAGGGGGCAATGGTAGATGAGATCAAGATATGCAGGATGAAAGAAGTTTAATGAGCTGTGGGGGAAGGGCAGTTTAAGGATAAGGCAATTGTGGCTGATGCTTGTGAGGATTCAGTGATGGATGATTTTAAGGTCTACCTGGAGAATGCTGAGACATATGCAAAGTACAGACTGCAGATCTGTTCAACTTAGAAGAGTTAGTGAAAGACGAGTAAGAAGGCAGCAGAATAGGGAGGTGTCAAGGATGAAAATGAAGCAAAATTAGTGGAAGTTTTCAGATCTGAATTTGTGAAGGAGATGACTAGAGAGATGGTTGACAAGATTGTAAAATAGTTGAGATGTGGTAGGCGCAGGTGCATGGAAGCAGCCAGAGCAAACCAGTCCCTGGATTGTGAACATGTTCCATTGCTGAGTCTTTTTGTGAGTCAATTTGTACTTAAGTTGGAGTACAATGTAGGACAATATAAAGCAGCTGTTTATGAGTACAGGAAATGTTTGTATGTTGAATCTTTCAAATTGTACTTCTGTCTGGGATTGCATTTGTAAGTGTTCACAAGTTGGAGTTTTGTAAATTGGGAACCCCTTTGTAGTAAGTGGACACAGAGGGAATTAAGGTTACATATAGCAAAGTTCTTTTTATTGCAATATTTGATTGTATTTTCAACATTTAATTGACTATTCTGAAGGTTCTTAATGTGAAGATTATATTGAATACAAAATTAGTCCAATTATCTCACCATGATAGGAAATCAAGAAGAATTCGAGTAAGGGGAAAGAGCAAAAAAAAGGGAAATCACCTCAAATTATTTTTAAACAAAAGAAAGAAAATGTGGTCCAAGATGCTGCTGGTGCAAAAAATTGCAAAGTGTTAACACTGGATCACCTGTGAAGGGTTGTGGTTTTAGTTTTCTTGCAGATTGTTCAGTGTAATGTACTCAGAGGGGGTTCTGCACCAACAAAATGCTTGCAATTTATGTGCAGCTGATGTTATCAGATGTCACATTTCATGATCATTCTTATATATTCACCATCAGAATACATCATTTCAGACCATCATTTGTCAGCCTGAATTGTACATTGCAGGAAGAACAAACATGTCTTTAGAAGAGTTTTCTCAGGTTAATCAGGTTACTTTTCCTCATTAATTTTGGTGCATTTCCAAGATGATTTATATTGAATATGTGCTTTCCAATTTGATAGGATTAAGGGAACAAAGTAATTGTAGGCTTCACATAAATGTTGTAAATATTATTTCAACAGCTAATTTTAGTCAGTTGTCTTGTGATTACACATTTTCTGATGTACTCTAAAGAGTTTCAATATCAGTCCATTTTGCATAGCACAGATGCAAAGATGCATGTTAGCCATGGTTCTGTTGGCAGTTCACTCATCTCTGAATTGTAAGCTGTCTTGTTTCAGTCCCACTCCAGGGACTGAGCGCCATATTGCAAATAGTACTGAGGGACCACTAGACTGTTAAATGGACGAGATATCTAACGGACGTTCCATTTGCCTGCTGAGGTAAAAGCCAAAGATCCCCTGGTACTGCTTCGAAGAATGCCAGGGGAGTTTTCCCGCTCTCCTTACTGATATTGACCCCTCAATCAACATCACAACAAATAAAATATCTAGTCATTAGGAGACTATTGGTGGGAGTTTACAGAACACAAGTTAGCTACTCAATTTCATACACTACAATAGTGAATACTCTTCAGAAATGGGTTTCATTGGCTGTAAAATACTTTTGATGTGTTTGATGATCGTGAAAGTACTAAAAAAAGAAGTATTTTCCTTTTCAAACCCCTACCCTTTGAGCACTAGCAATCTGCTTTGGATCTAATGTTGGAAGAGTATATCCTTAAGAATGTGAATTGCATGTTTTGTCACATCTAACACTAGTTTAATGTTGCAGTCTGTTACACATCTGAATTTTGCAAAACTATGTTACGTTAGTTTATTGAAAGCGACAAATGAGGCAGGATATTATTTCCTGACAATCTGCTTAGGAACAAGTATTTTTCTGAACACCAATAGATTTATTTCAATTCTTAATAGACTTACATATTTATCTGTAATTTTGATTTATGACCATATTCTCAATCTTTATTATACTAATGTAATCTTTTTCTTTTGGATAATTTGCAATACCATTTAAAACACTAACAGGTCTAAAAACCTAAAGTGTTTAAAGCCACAGCTAAATTGCTTGTGTGTCTGCTCTGCCGTTATTTAGAGGGATGGACTGAGGCTGGACTATAGATCCAGTTGGGATTGAGGAAAAGCAGATGTGAATGTGACTGGGCACGGTCTATATTTGAAGTTTATAGGAGACTGGTTTAAGGCTTGAGGCTAATGTGGGGACAGCTGTTATAGATGGAGATGTAAAAGGTGAAGCTGTGTCTTGAGTCTGGAATGGCTGAGTGTTGTACAGAATCTGGATTATGGCTGTAGTCTACTTCAGGGGTTCAGGATGAACTTGGACTGAAAAGGAAATGAAAGAACACAACATATGACTCAGGAAGAAAATTGGGACCACAAATTTTGATTGTTAACCATCTATGTTTTTTTGCACTGTCTGTTCCATTATGATACAGTCCTATTAGGACATTGTCCCATCAACATTTCAGTGACTGAAAGAAACCAAAGGGTGGCTGTTGAGTGATGAGGGCTATCTATGCACACATGGAAAACACACGTAAAACAGAAACCATGCTGTCAGGCAAAATGACATTGAGTAGAACATTGAATTCCTAATTGTCTTGAAGAACCCTGTACCACTTACTGTTGTGACTTTGCCTCCAACAGATTAATGCAGCAGATCTGGAAATACTGTATGTGGGCAGCACGGTGGCACAGTGGTTTGCACTGCTGCCTCACAGCGCCAGAGACCCGGGTTCAATTCCCACCTCAGATGACTGACTGTGTGAAGTTTGCACGTTCTCCCCGTGTCTGCGTGCGTTTCCTCCGGGTGCTCCGGTTTCCTCCCACAGTCCAAAGATGTGCAGGTTAGGTGAATTGGCTATACTAAGTTGCCTGTAGTGTTAGGTAAGGGGTAAATGTAAATGCAGGGATAGGGGTATGGGCGGGTTGCGCTTTGGCAGGTCGGTGTGGACTTGTTGGGCTGAAGGGCCTGTTTCCACACTGTAATGTAATGTAATCTAAATCTACTTATGTTATTCCTCATAACATAACAAACTGAGCATAGATATCATGGTATTGAAGAAAGTAACACTTTTACAATTACCTTACATATAAAAATTACAATCACAGGCACATAAATGTTTTGGCTAATATCACTCTATGAGTTTACAACAGAGGAACAACCTCTAGTAGAGTAACATGGTTCAGGTGATCCCCTCAGATCACATACTACGTTGTAATGCTGTTACCATGAGCATGTCTCTGAAAGTTACACTGACTTTATCACAATACTTAACAGACTGTGTGACATGATTTCATGGTACACTGTATTTTAAATATTTGCACCACCATGAGGATAATACCTTTGCCACCAGGTTTATGGGAAACAGTTGAGGAAAAGGAACATGAGGAGGGGAAAACGAAAATAAAGCACAATATCTCCTATTAGTAATCTGCTAATCTGATGGATAGACCCGTTACTATGACTGCACTTCCCTTTTCACATTGGCCAACAGCTTATCTGGTCTCAGTTACAAGCTATTGCACAATCTCCTTGGTCACAGGGCAAAAAGAAAAGCCAACACAAAATAGACATTTTAAAGCATTATTTTAAATCAAACCAGTCAAAAATCATCAAATTCTCTTTGTATACATTTACTTAGTCTTTCTTTACTAGTTGTTCTTTTAGGATGCATAGGATGGGGAAGGAAACTGCAGGGATGGGCACAGTTGAAATGTGAAGCTTATTCAAGGACCAGCTACTGCGAGTCCTTGATAATTATGTACCGGTCAGGCAGGGACCAAGTTGTTGACCGCAGGAGCCATGGTTTACTGAGGAAGTTGAATCTCTTGTCAAGAGGAAGAAGGCGGCTTATGGAAGGATGAGATGTGATGGCTCAGTTAGGGCGCTTGAGAATTACAAGTTAGCCAGGAAAGATCTGGCTATGTTAGGAATAAAAGAATGACTAGAGTAAGATTAGGGCCAGTCAAGCCTTGTAGTGGGAAGTTGTGCATGGAGTCAGAGGAGCTAGGGGAAGTGCTAAATGAATACTTTTTGTCAGTATTCATACTAGAAAAAGACAATGTGGTCGAGGAGAATACTGAGATACAGGCTACTAGACAAGGTGAGATTGAGGTGCATAAGGAAGAGGTGTTAGCAATTCTGGAAAGTGTAAAAATAGATAAGTCCCATGGGGCAGATGGGATTAATCCTAGGATTCTCGAGAAGCCAGGGAGGAGAGTGCCATGCCTTTGGCTTTGATCTTTATGTCATCATTGTCCACAGGAATAGTGCCAGAAGATTGGAGGATAGCAAATGTTGTTCCCTTGTTCAAGAAGGGGAGTAGAGACAACCCTTGAAATTATAGACTTGTGAGCCTTACTTTGGTTGTGAGTAAAGGGTTGGAAAAGGTTATAAGAGATAGGATTTATAATCGTCTAGAAAGGAATAAGTTGATTAGGAGTAGTCAACACGGTTTTGTGAAGGGTAGGTCGTGCCTCACAAACCTTATTGAGTTCTTTGAGAAGGTGGCTAAACAGGTAGATGAGGGTAAAATAGTTGATGTGGGGTATATAGATTTCAGTAAGGCATTTGATAAGATTCCCCATGGTAGGCTATTGCACAAAAATCGGAGGCATGGGATTGAGGGTGATTTAGCATTTTGGATCTGAAATTGGCTAGCTGAAAGAAGACAGAGGATGGCAGTTGATGGGAAATATTCATCCTGGAGTTCACTTACTCGTGGGGTGATGCAAGGATCTGTTTTGGGTCCACTGTTTTCTGTCATTTTTAAATGACCTGGTTGAGGGCATAGAAGGATGGTTTAGTAAATTTGTGGATGACACTAAGGTCTGTAGAGTTGTGAATAGTGATGAAGGATGTTTTAGATTACAGAGAGACATAGATAAGCTGCAGAGCTGGACTGAGAGGTGGCAAATGGAGTTTAATGTAGAAAAATGTGAGGTGATTCACTTTGGAAGGAGTAACAGGAATGCAGAGTACTGGGCTAATGGTAAGATTCTTGGTAGTGTAGATGAACAGAGAGATCTCGGTGTCCAGGTACATAGATCCTTTGAAAGTTGCCACCCAGGTTGATAGAGTTGTTAAGAACACATATGGTGTGTTAGCTGTTATTGGTAGAGGGATTGAGTTTTGGAGGCAGAAGGGCATGCTGCAGCTGTACAAAACTCTGGTGCGGCCACACTTGGAGTATTACATACAGTTCTGGTCACTATTATAGGAAAGATGTGAAAGCTTTGGAAAGAGTTCAGGGGAGATTTACTAGAATGATGCCTGCTATGGAGTGAAGGTCTTATGAGGAATGACTGAGGGACTTGAGGCTGTTTTCATTCGAGAGAAGAAGGTTGAGAGGTGACATAATTGAGACATATAAGATAGTCAGAGGGTTAGATAGGGTGGACAGGGAGAGCCTTTTTCCTTGGATGGTGATGTCTAGTACAAGGAGACATAGCTTTAAATGTAGGGGTAATAGATAAAGGTCTGATGTCTGAGTTAGTTTCTTTACTCAGAGTAGTAGGGGCGTGAAACGCATTGCTGGGCACAGTAGTAGATTCTCCAACTTTAAGGGCATTTAAATGGTCATTGGATAGGCATATGGACAAGAATAGAATAGTGTAGGTTAGATGGGCTTCAGATTGGTTCCACAGGTTGGCGCAACATTGAGGGCCAAAGTGTCCGTACTGTGCTGTGATATTCTATGTTCTTCTGCCTGTTTTTGTGCGTTTTGGCTGATGAAAGGCTATTGGCATTGCGTGGGAGTCTTGCAGTCTAACCTCAAGCAGCTCTGTACCTAAGAGGCTCAGTCTCAGACTACACCTTACTGGCTTGGGCAACAGTGGTCTGGACGGACTCCATGAAAGGCAACAGCAAGAATGTCGCAGTGTCCCAGCAGAAGCAGAACAAAGCTGACACCCTCAAAGAGGACAATTGAATCATACTCCAAGGAACAATTCCAAATTCCCTGGGGTAAATTCTCAGCAATTCCTGCATTGTGGTGAACAAAGGATTGCTGGACTGCAGTGACACCCTGCAAATCCCTGAGTACACTCGCATTCATCGCTGGAATAGTTGCAGTCTGAACTTGTGTAGCAACAAGCTGACCATTCATGACTTCAGTTTGGGTTTCCACTGCAAACCTCTAATGTTTTCTGCTTGTACTTAGATAATTACTGAAACGTTGGCATCAAACACTGTGTCATAGCTGGGTCCTCAAAAGCAGAATTGGAATTGTCTAATATTTTCATGCTGGAAAAAATTAGCTCCAAACTCTGCTCAAAGGTAAGTGTTGTGCTGAGCATCTCCATGTTCCTGGGCATCAATTACAAGCTTTCCAGTCGGCCTTCAGATGCAGCAAGCATTTCTGTGTTCATATTCATCTGTCCTTTTCTGTAGACAATGCATCTAAGTTCTCATTTAGGTCTTCTGAATTACAGCTCATAAGTAAATTGTTCTTCTGAATCAGAACTCATATGTAAATTGCTCTTCAGGAAGTTGACACCAGTGCCATCCTTTCTCTCTGTGCTAGCTGCAGGCCAATCATGCCCACTGGCTCATCATGTACAGATCCTGCCACATTGGTACCCTCTAAATACATGTACTGTTGAGCTGGTGATTAAAAGTGTCAGAACAGTACTTGTTCCTTATCCACTTCTCCACCTTTTTCAATGTACTGCATTACTGGCTAGGCAAGTTACAGTTCGCGAAAAGAGAAAGTTTTAATGATAGAGTTGCATTGAGGAGAGGGGCAGGAAAGCAAGTGGTGCATGAATAGACCATCTGCATCTTCTAAATGAAATGATATTGTGGGATGAGGGGGGAGCGGGTTGTGAGAAAGATGACAATGGGCATCATGGTGGCTCAGTGGTTAGCACTGCTGCCTCACAGTGCCAGGGACCTGGATTCGATTCCAGCCTTGGACGACTGTCTGTGTACAATGGCACATTTTCCCCGTGGATCTGTGTGGGCTGCCTCTGGGTGTTCCCATTTCTTCCCACAGTCCAAAGGTGTATAGGTTAGTTGGATTGGCCACACTAAATTTTCCCATGTGCCAAGGGGTGCACAGTGACAATATGGCAATAAGGAGTGCTGAGTCGAAGTGGGATGTTCTTCAGAGGGTTGGTGCAGACTCAGAGGACTTTATGGCCTCCATCTGCACAATAGGCATTCTATGATTCTAATTAGTATACTGTCATCCTGGCTTTAGTCCTACAGCTGGTCCCAGCTTTAGCCATGGCTGCTGTGATAATGGTGAGTATTGTCTCTGCCGTCACATAAGGGCAGACAGCTGTGCCTGGCCCTGCTGGTTTACACCTGCTGCTCATGCTTGTGGGTTGACTTGTCTAATAACGGAGAGGGAAATGAGAATGTGGTGCAATGCGCTTGACTGATGTGGCTAGCATAGCTGGTTGCGTGTGGAAACTGAGAAATGGGGGCACGATGCTTGCAGCAGTGCTGTGTGAGAGGAGGAGCTGAAGCTCTGAATATGAGGTATGAAATGTGGCCAGTAGAGCTTAGTGTCATCTGAATGAAGGCAAGGTGGTGACGGGAACAGTCCATGAGACTCGATGTTCATTTGTAAGGATATGCCATTTAAAGAAGCAAACCCTGACCCTCATCTCTCATGGGATATCATTGATCTTATTATTGACTGCCACTGCTTCTTCAGTGTTTGCCTGGAAGCCCTTCATGACCTTCCTTGCTGTGAACCTCCAGCATCAAGGCACGCAGTAATGTTTTACCACTGAGCAAGAGCCTTGTTTTGTTGCATCGTTCTTCAGTACTCTTTCTGCTCAGAACACACTCTTCTCCAACCACCTACAGAACCTGTTGCAACCAGAATACACCTACCTGTTTTCTTGCCTGGCTTTAGGTACTGTAGGCTGCTTTTAGGTACACTAGCTTCACATTCACTTGTAGTAGCTGAGGACTTCACCTCTTTCGTAGCCTGTTAAGTGCTGGCTGCATTCTATAATTTTGTCTGATTTGGAAGGAGCAATTATGGTAGACTGTGTGATTCATGTTCGCTGTGTTGGTTTTCAGGTGCTAATCAAATTTGCACTGACCCACCCCCTCAGGAAACTCTAGTGACGTTCCCCAGGTCTGATGATGAGAGTTCCAATACTTATAATTTCTAATAGTATGGTAATTTGCACTTCATTGGATTACACCTGTCCAGAAATTGGAGTATTGTTTTTCTGAATATTTGGTAACAGATTGTGACTGATCTATCTTAAAACTTCAAAAGGCAGAACACAATCAATTGTAAAGTGTAAAAAATGACAAAAAAAGTAGAAAGAATATATACATGGGCACTCAGACACAATAGTTAAAATAAATATGCAAAAAAAAACTGGCCTTGCCAGCAATATCCACATCCCATAAAATAATTTTAAAAACCTCGATAAGGTTAAAGTACAGTAAAGTTGAAATTGGAGTTGTTTCTTTTATATTGTTAAAATTATCATGAAAATGGTTTCTCAATATTCAGCTTTTATCTGATTTTAATAGATGAGACTTCCATGGGTTAAAAGTGGTTTTAAAAACAATGTTACTGCCTTAAACTGACAGATATAATCACCTGACAAGACCAGGCAGCCTGTATGGTTGCCTCAACTTTCCACTTTTATTCAGGAGACACTGGACTAAGTCTTGGCTGTCTCACTTCCATTGAACTTCTTGGAGGATTCCTGTCCTTGATAGCTAGTGGGTTTTCTTGTGCTCTCATGTCAAAGTCGCCTCATTAATGAACTACCGTGCCCCAATAGCATCCCTCTTGTCTGATTCTACCACTCGCTGTAGCCAGAAGATCTCAACACTTCTTGCATATTCCTGAATAGACCACCATCACTTGGACTTTAAAAGGCAGCTGACAATGCAGAACCACACTGCATGGATAGTGACATGGATAGTGATATTTGCCCCAGACCTTTGCAGGGAAGGGAAAATTGCTGCCTTCATCTCCTTTCAGACAGAGGCCTGAGATTTCTGGTGATGGGTAGATGTGGAAGGTGGGGTCAAGGGGTGTTTTGACAGCATGTCCACTTCCTGAATCAAATTCAATGGGGGAAACGAAATCAGACCCTGTCTGCCTGATCTGATGTTGACACCCACTCAGTCACCTATATCTTGAACATAGAACATAGAACATAGAACAATACAGCACAGAACAGGCCCTTCGGCCCACGATGTTGTGCCGAACATTTGTCCTAGCTTAAGCACCCATCCATGTACCTATCCAATTGCTGCTTAAAGGTCACCAAAGATTCTGACTCTACCACTCCCACAGGCAGCGCATTCCATGCCCCCACCACTCTCTGGGTAAAGAACCCACCCCTGAGGGTACAAGAGGAACCGTATTGTTGAAGAGAAGAGTGTGAAACGGACTGGTAAGCTAGAGGAGATACATGTTAGGAAGGAAGATGTGTTGGACATTTTGAACAACTTGAGGATAGACAAGTCCCCCGGGCCTGATGGGATATACCCTAGGATTATGTGGGAAGCAAGAGAGGAAATTGCAGTACCGTTGGCAATGATCTTTTCATCTTCACTGTCAACGGGGGTGGTACCAGGGGACTGGAGAGTGGCGAATGTTGTGCCCCTGTTCAAAAAAGGGAATAGGGATAACCCCGGGAATTACAGGCCAGTTAGTCTTACTTCGGTGGTAGGTAAAGTAATGGAAAGGGTACTGAGGGATAGGATTTATGAGTATCTGGAAAGGCACTGCTTGATTAGGGACAGCCAGCACGGATTTGTGAAGGGTAGGTCTTGCCTTACAAGTCTGATTGAATTCTTTGAGGAGGTGACCAAGCATGTGGATGTGGGTAGAGCAGTGGATGTAGTATACATGGATTTTAGTAAGGCATTTGATAAGGTTCCCCATGGTAGGCTTATGCGGAAAGTCAGGAGGCATGGGATAGAGGGAAATTTGGCCAATTGGATAGAAAACTGGCTAACCGGTCGAAGTCAGAGAGTGGTGGTAGATGGTAAATATTCAGCCTGGAGCCCAGTTACAAGTGGAGTTCCGCAGGGATCAGTTCTGGGTCCTCTGCTGTTCGTAATTTTTATTAATGACTTGGATGAGGGAGTCGAAGGGTGGGTCAGTAAATTTGCAGATGATACGAAGATTGATGGAGTTCTGGATAGTGAGGAGGGCTCTCGTCGGCTGCAAAGGGACTTGGATATGCTGCAGAGCTGGGCTGAGGAGTGGCAGATGGAGTTCAACCCTGCCAAGTGTGAGGTTGTCCATTTTGGAAAGACAAATAAGATTGCGGAATACAGGGTTAACGGTAGGGTTCTTAGTGAGGTGGAGGAACAGAGAGATCTTGGGGTCTATGTTCATAGGTCTTTGAAAGTTGCCACTCAGGTGGTTAGAGCTTGTAAGAAGGCCTATGGTGTATTAGCGTTCATTAGCAGAGGGATTGAATTCAAGAGTCGTGAAGTGATGTTGCAACTGTACAGGACTTTGGTTAGGCCACATTTGGAGTACTGTGTGCAGTTCTGGTCGCCTCACTTTAGGAAAGATGTGGAAGCTTTGGAGAGGGTGCAGAGAAGATTTACCAGGATGTTGCCTGGAATGGAGAATAGGTCGTACGAGGATAGGTTGAGAGTGCTAGGCCTTTTCTCATTGGAACGGCGAAGGATGAGGGGTGACTTGATAGAGGTTTATAAGATGATCAGAGGAATAGATAGAGTCGACAGTCAGAAACTTTTTCCCCGGGTACAACAGAGTGTTACAAGGGGATATAAAGTGTTTCTTCTGTGACTATTAAAAGTGTCTCACTTACTTTCATTCAACATTGGGATATACATTAAGGGTAAAACTATCTCTAACCGGCTACTCTACTATTCAGGGTAGGGGTCTGTGACACAGCGGTCATGTCCCACCAGCTCCAGAGGTGCGTCATTTAAAGTTGAGAAAAGCATATCTAGCATTCAGTAATGAGAATGACCAGAAATAATGATGCAACTCTCAAAACTCAAATTAAACACTAACATCCTTAAGGAATCATATTTGAGTTGAAAAATCAGTTCTGCTTCCCTCTCCAGATACTGAGCTTTTCTGGCACTTTATGACCATTGGACAAATGCAAGTATTTACATTTTTGATGTCACTGATTTTGAACAAACCCACTGCTCTGGAATTTAAAGACAGATGCAATTTCATCAAGAACATAAAAGGAAACCTGTCTCCTAGTTTCTCTCTGTTTCAAAAACTCTGATGTTGTCAGATGTCAGTTTGTGTTTTTCTCTCCCATAACTTACAAAACACTTGATACCAAAGCAATGAGCAATATCGATCCATTACCTTTTCTTGGATAATTTGGCTGTAGATTTTTGTGTCCATAAAACTTTTCTGTAAGTTCGAGCTTGGCATTAAAATGAGGTATTGCTCTAACAAAATATTTATTGATTACAATTCAAATTTATGATGTTTGCCAGTTTTGCGAAATGTATCTGAAAGTTTTTTAACAGTGATTCTGTTCATCTGTTAATGCTACACACTGAGATTGAAGAGCTTCTGCGATCCTTAGTAGCAAATTTCTATGAAAACTATAATCAAACCAGTGAAAATTATTGCAGTGTCTTACATAAAAGCCTACTTCACAAAGCTCATAATTATTGTTGAGAAATGGGGAAATTTCATGGAGGTCCTGCCATAAACAGCTTCATTTTGTGAACTTGACTTTCACTAATGAAGAATATTAAATTAGGACTGGCATTGAGCAATGTTTATAAGTATTTATGCAATTATTTAGAAAGCTGCCAACTGGTTATACCACCTAGTATTAAGATTAGATTAGATTTCTTACAGAATGGAAAAAGGCCCTTCGGCCCAACCAATCCTCCAAAGAGTGACCCACCCAGACCCATTTCCCTCTGACTAATGCACCTAACACTATGGGCAATTTAGCATGGCCAATTCACCTGACCGGCACATATTTGGACTGTGGGAGGAAACCAGAGCACCCGGAGGAAACCCATGCAGACAAGGGGAGAATGTGCAAACTCCACACAGACAGTTACCAGAGGCTGGAATCGAACCTGGGACTCATCACTCTTTTATATAAAAAGCAATTTGTAAGGAATCATGAAACAAAAGATCACAGACCTGAACACACAGTGAAAATCTTGATGTTACCTTAAGTCTAGAAATAATCACCAAACCTACTCCTCAATTAGATGCTTTATTGAGGCAAAAACAATCAAAGACCTATATCCTTCCTCCACTGACCTGGAGGAGATGTTATACTCCACTTATTATTTCAGTAACCAAGATCCATCCATCCAGCCCTTCAAGGATGTCCAGCTTTCAGGAAAAACAAAGGTTTTGGAGTATCCACCTTGGGTGCAATAGAAAGGATTCCAGAGGGAAAGCTTGTCAAGAAGAAAACATGACAGAAAATACTGAAGCAAAACATGATTGAGATACAAAAGCAAAATCCCAGTCATGCTGGAGATCTGTAAAAAACCCACAAAATGCTGGAATTACTGACAGTGATCAGACAGTGTCTATATTGAGAGAATCAGAGTCAACATTTCAGGCCCATGTTGGCATTTCATCAAAACTGATAAACTCATTCTCCCAGAAGGACCTTTATCCAGTCCTTTGTTGTTCTCTCTCCATTTCTACCTATTGTTCACTCCATCTCCCACCCCTCCTGTAACATACGTACCAACCTTTTCTATCAGTTCTGAAGAAGGGTCTGCACGGTGGCACAGTGGTTAGCACTGCTGCCTCACAGCGCCAGAGACCCGGGTTCAATTCCCGCCTCAGGCGACTGACTGTGTGGAGTTTGCACGTTCTCCCCGTGTCTGCGTGGGTTTCCTCCGGGTGCTCCGGTTTCCTCCCACAGTCCAAAGATGTGCAGGTCAGGTGAATTGGCAATGCTAAAATTGCCCATAGTGTTAGGTAAGGAGTACATGTAGGGGTAGGGGTATGGGTGGGTTGCGCTTCGGCGGGGCGGTGTGGACTTGTTGGGCCGAAGGGCCTGTTTCCACACTGTAAGTAATCTAATCTAATCTAAAAAAAAAGGGTCACTGAAACTGAAATGTTAACTACCTTTCTCTCGACATGTGCTGACTAACCTGCTGAGGTTAGCCAGTAATTTCTGTTTGGTTTCTGATCAGGTGTCATCCAACTGAGACATTAACTGTGGATTTCTCTATTGTCTGACCTGCTGAGTTGACTTAAGCCTAGGTTTTCTGGCTCAGAGGTAGGGATACTACCAAAGCACCTCACGAGTTCTTCCTGTTCCTCTTACCAGCTCTGTGCTGAAGTGTCTCATGTGGAATGCTGCTTTCGCATTGAGTCCACACCGCCTGTCCGAAGAGCATCCCAACCCTATCCTATTCCTACATTTCCCATGGCTATTCCACCCAGCCTGCTCATCCCTGAACAATCAACCTAACCTGCATGTGTTTGAACTGTGGAAGGAAACCGGAGCACCGAGAGGAAACACACGCAAAAGTTGGGTTGGGGGGGTGGGCATGGGTAATGGGAAGAATGTGCAAACTCTACTCAGACAGTTGCTCGAGGCTAGAGTTGAACCTGGGTCTGTGAGATAGTTGTGCTAACCAGTGAGCCACTGTGCCACCTGAGCTTGCTCAAAATTAAGCTGCAGATAAGCCAGAATTCATTGTAATTTAATATTTGCAAAATTAAATCTAATCTGTTTACCTACCAGGAAGTATGGATGCTAACAGCTGATGAAATTCTTCTCCATGATGCCTAATACAGCTCAGTTTGTTTGACATATAAGGACCGCCCTTACCTGCTCAATGCTTATCCTAACATGCAGAATATCATTTACCTACTTCCATTATCAAGATAAACGCCCATGCTCCTAGCTCATCTCTGCACTCATTGAAATTCATGCATCTATCACCTTTTTAACATCCTTCAGACTGGATATAAATTCTAACTTAATCAAAATTCTGCTACCTGAGTTCTATCTTGTATAAAATTCCACACATTTATCCCTCCAGTCTTTGTAGATCCCCATGGGATCCCTGAATATCAGCGCATCAATTTCAAGTCTCACATTTAGGCTTCAAGTGCTTCCACTGTTTTGCTCAATCTGGCCTTTACAATCTCCTCCTACTTTTTTGTTCATATCAGTTCACTTCCCACTCTGCTCATACTGCATTACCCTTGTCACCAATTCACCCTCAGTGGCAACGCTTTCAGCTGAGAAACTTCTACATTTTGCCGCGTTCTCCATTTTGTTCTATTTTTCCGCACCATTTCCCACCTTTAAAATAATCTCTTCAATTATGCTCATGAGCATGCCCCTCCAACATTAGTACTTCTTTAGATCTGATACCCTTCCAGAGGGTACATTGGTTCATTTTATATTTGTTAAAATGTTTGCAATTGAAAATAGTTATTGACATTGATATATGTTATTTGGTCTGAAACTGTATAGTGAACCATTTTGTTTCTTTATCAGTCTTACAACTGCAGTACATGTTGCTTGAGGTTTAGGTGATGCCTTGAATAAGAAGATTGAGATGAAAGGTAATATTTTGAAACCAAGAGTATATTAATTTTGTTTTTTACCTTTTTTTTTCAGAAAGGAATATGACCATGAATTGGGTGAGTTTCATTTCATTTGGCAATTGAGTTACAGTATAAGAATACAGTGCCATGGTTTTCCAATTAAAGTAGATTCATATTAAAGAAAAATAAGACATTGTCATGTTAAATCATAAGTGACTTTCCTTGTAGCTCAGTGGATAAATCCAAAAGATGTGATACTAATCTATACAGCCTGGGCAAGTTGCAGGTTTGGTATATGCTAATTTTATTGATTTCAAAATAGGTGGTGTTTGGTGGTAAAAATGGCCTAAAAATGCATGTAGTTGTTGGGACATGTGACATTTTAAAGAAGAATCAGTAAAATTAGTTTGTGAGAAGTGAATTCAGGAATTAAAACTTCCTCAGAAATACTATTCTTAATATTGCATTTACAATGAAACAGAAATTTCTCCATAATAACTCATGCTGACTCTGCTTTACTTGGAGTAATGATTCACAATTGCTATCAGGGCTTTAGTGACAAAATCTATATATATTTTAATTGGTAGTGGATTGCAATGTTCCATTTCAATATACATTGAAAATTCCTATCATTTTTCTATCCCTGCCACAACACAGATCGACCATACCAAAATCACAAATGACATTCTAGTTGGCTTTGTCTGTGGTCATTTTTTTTATTGCATCTACAGCCTCTGACATTTTTGGCCACATTCTCTTCCTTTTATGCCTCTCCTTCATCATCTGTCAAGCTCGACTGCCCACGGTTGGTTTCATTCTTTTTATATATTCAGTTTTAGCCAGAGAATGATCTGTAGTCTCATACCAATAATTGTGGTGCTCCCCAAAAGGATCTATCCTTGGCACAAATCTATTTCTCATCTAAATGCTGCCCTTGGCAAAAACATGTGAGAATGTAAGGAATAGGAGCTGGAGTAGGACATTTGGCCTCTTAATGCTGCTCCACAATTATGTAAGGTCTTGCCAAATATAATCTTTGGTATCAACTCCACTTTCTTGTTTGTCCTGATAATCTGGCTGTCTTATAGATCAAAAACATGTCTAACTTGACCTTGAATGTATTAAATGATCCAGCCTCCTCTGTTCCCTGGGTAAAGAATTGTAAAAATTAATGATTCATGGAAGGGATTCCTCTCTTTTATATAAGGGAAACCGTATTCTGAAAGCAGTCCTAGTTTCTACAAGGGGAAATATCCTCTTAGTATCTACCCAGGCAGAACCCTAAAGGTTCAGTAAGATCATCTCTCATTCCTCTACACTCCAATGAGTATAAACTCAACTTTTTCAACATTTCTTCATTAGACAGAATATCGGGTTTAACATATGCACCCAGCTCCACATCAACACCAGCACTTCTGAGCCCTCCACTATCTCTGATGTGTCACGCAGTTTCTCTAACATACACTTCTGGATCAGCAGACATCTGCTCTATTTACATTGTTTAAGAAAAGCTGTAAGGAGATGTCTGGAAACTATTGACCTGTGAGTCTGACATAGGTGGTGGTTAAATTGTTGGAGGTGATTTTGAAAAATAGGATTTACATGCTTTGGAGAGTGTTACGACACGAGGTAAACCCCTCTGCTAGTTTAAACCCGACCCACAGAGAAGCTCACTTCACACCGAAATCTGTTAAATTTTAAGAGGCAAAGAACTATCCCAGATGTCACTGTTTGAACTAAAAATTAACAATATTGTTCTTTAAGTCCAACAGAGAACATTAAAACAACAACTATTTATAACTCCTTTCTGTTAAACCTATCTTTTACCTCCCTCTCTACAATACTGGTCTGATAAATTCCCTCTTAAATTTATGACAATTTCATTTCGAAACCAGTTATCATCGTTGGATTTCGAAATTTTCCTGTAGATTTCTCCAAGTCGGCTTCAGTATTCTGTACAAATCTCTTATGGACAGGTACCTTTCAGAGACCTATTCTGCTGGCAGTCTTGGTGCTTGCTTGGCTGTTGTTGGCAGTTCTCTCCCTAACTGTTCAAAATGTCTGGTTTTATAGCCCAAAACATCAGATCTTTCACTGGTTTGATGTCATCCCAATGGTAAAATTCAAATTCGATTGGATTTTCGTATCTGGGGCATAATTTAAACTGATTGGCCAAATTTGAATTTGTTTTTGTTCCTTGACAATGCAACTCCAGCTATTTGTTTCAAGCAAATGTTACATTTTTAAATTGTTCAGCACACTCTGTCAGTCCTTGCCAGCTTCCTCTTGCTCTTAAAGGTACAGTACACATACCTACACCTTCATAATAAGAGGCAAGGATTGATTATGGATAGTCAGCATGGTTTTTTGGAAGGAAAATCATGTTTCACAACTTGATTGAGTTTTTTTAATAAAGTAACCAAAAATACTGCACAGAGCAGTAGACATTGATTACTTGGACTTTAGGAAAACCTTTGACAAAGCTCCGCGTGATAGACTAATTAGTAACATTACAGCACATGGGATTTAGGATGTGCATGCCTATTGGATACAAAATTGGCTTTACAGCAGGACACAGAGGATGGTGGTAAAGGGTTGTTTTTCAAATTGGAGGTCTGTCACCAGTGATGTTCCACAGGGATTGGTACTGGATCCATTTTTGTTTGTCATTTATATAAATGATTTGGATGAGAATATAGGAGCTATGGTTAGTAAATATGCAGATGACACTAACATTGGTGCTATAATGGACAATGAAGAAAGTTATATAAGATTACAAAGAAATCTTGATTATTTGGGTCAAGGGGCTGAGGAGTGGCAGATGGAGTTTAATTTAGATAAATGTGAGGAATTACATTTTGGTAATACAAACAAGGACAGAACTTATACAATTAATGCTGGGGCCCTGGATAGTGTTGTAAAAGATAGAGGCCTAGGGGTTCAGGTACATTTTTAAAAAAAATTTGCATCACTGGTCAGCAGGGTCATTAAGAGGGTGTTTAGCACGCTTGCTTTCATTACTCAATTTGAGCATCGGAGTTGGAATGTCATGTTGGTGTTATACAGGATGTTGGTGTGGCCTCTTCTGTAGTACTGTGTTCAATTCTGATCGCCTGTTATAGAAAGGATATTATTAAACTGGAGAAGGTTCAGAAAAGATTTACCAGGATGTGGCTGGGAATGGAAGATTTGAAGTACAAAAATAGACTAGAAAGACTGGGAGTGTAGAAAGTTAAAGGTGACCCTATTGAGGTTTATAAAATCATGAGGAAAATCATAAGGTGAATGACCATGGTCTTTTTCCCTTGGGTGGAGGAGTTAAAAAACTAGGGGGCATTTTTTAAAGTGAAAGAAGAAAGAGTTAAAATGATGTGAGGTGTAACGTTTTTACACAGAAAGTTGTTTGTGTGTGAACTGCCAGAGAAAGTGGTGGATGCGGGTACAGTTGGAACATTTAAGAAACATTTGGATAATTTGAGGAATAGGAAAGGTTTGGAGGGATCTGGGTTGAATGCAAGCAGGTGGGACTAGTTTAGTTTGGGATTATGATTGGTGTGGACTTGTTAGACCGACAGGTCTGTTTCCACATTGTATGACTCTATAATTCTAAATGAGAAGACAAAAGACATCAACTGGAATTTTACCAGGCCAGACTGAAATGGTTTGTAACATGGCAGCTAAATGCAGTGGAGGGAGATCTGCTGGGTTTCTGTTACCAGGGTTATTGGTCAAATGCTGCAATGACAGTGACCATTTTATGATGTTGTTACAATTCTACTGACATTAGCATGACCTTCCACTTTATGAAGAGTTCATCAGTTTCAATGAGACAGCTCCAAAGGGGCTTCAGAGTTGACCTTCAAAGGTCAATTTGCTGCCTTAGTCCTATTGTTCACTCATATGTATTGGGGACCCACTTTTGGTCCCGATATCAGGACTGATAAAATGTCAGGCATTGTCTGCCACAAACTCCATTCCTCAGTCACTATTTCACCTCCCTTCCTGGCTTGGATGTCTCACAAGTTATGATTTGGCGATGCCGGTGTTGGACTGGGGTGTATAAAGTTAAAAATCACACAACACCAGGTTATAGTCCAACAGGTTTAATTGGAAGCACTAGCTTTCGGAGCGTTGCTCCTTCATCAGGTGATAGTGGATGGCTCAATCCTAACACAGAATTTATAGCAAAAATTTACAGTGTGATGTAACTGAAATTATACATTGAAAAATTGATTGTCTGATAAGCCTTTCATCTGTTAGAATACCGTGATAGTTTCATTTCTTTCATTTGTAAATCACAAAACCTTTATTTTAAAAAGTTGCATTCTCGGGTTAGCTGTTAACAATGATGATAGCTAGACAATATGTTGAAGGTGTTGGCCCCCTGTGTTGTCTGTCTATGCCATGATGTTTAGATTGATTCTAATCTAAAAAGTGAGATAACGGAGTTTTGCATGAATGCATGCAGTTTTTGAGCAAAGTGCAATGTAACCCTGAAAGTACAAATTCACCCCACAAAATATATGTGTGCATGTGGGTCTTTGTCTGTCTGTGTGTGTGTGTCTGTCTGGGGTGGGGGTTGTGAGTGTGAGAAAGTGTGTGTGTGTAGTGAGTGCAGAGTGTCTTAAGTCTGTGAGGCGGTGCATGTGTGAGTGTGGGAATGTGTGTATCTGTAAGAGTGTGTGTGGGTGTCTATGTATATGTGTGTCCGTGTGTATGTGTGTATAGGAGTGTGTGTGTGTGAGAGAGTGTGTGTAGGAGTATCTGTGTGTGTGTAGTGCAATGGTGGTCACCTGTAATGTGATATGAACCCAAGGTCCTGGTTGAGCCTCTCCCTATGGGTACCGAACTTAGCTATCAGCCTCTGCTCGGCCACTTTTCGCTGCTGCCTGTCCCGAAGTCCGCCTTGGAGGATGGTCACCCGAGGTCTGAGGCTGAATGTCCTGGACCACTGAAGTGTTCCCCAACGTATAAGGTAGACAGCGTTGGCTGAGTCACATGAGTACCTGCCATGTACAAGGTGGGGGCTGTCCCCACACGTAATGGTGGTATCTATGTCCACACTCTGACACGTCTTGCAGCGCCCACCATGACAGGGTTGTATGGTGTTGTCCTGAGGGCCAGACAGCTTGCTACAAACAATGATCTGTTTGAGGTTTGGCGGTTGTTTAAAGGCAAGTAGTGGAGGTGTGGGGAAGGTCTTGATGAGGTGCTCATCCTCATTGATAATGTGTTGCAGGTCACGAAGAACATGGCGTAATTATTCAGTTCTTGGGAAATACTGAACAATGAAGGGTACCCTGTCGGTTGCAGCACGTTTCTGTCTCCTGAGGAGGTCATTACAGTTTCTTGCTGTGGCACGTCGGAACTGGTGGTTGATGAGTTGGGCATTGTACCCCGTTCTTGTGAGGGCATCCCTGAATACTTCTGTCCGTCACGTTCCTCCTCATCTGAACAGATACGGTGTATGTGTAGGGCTTGTCCATAGGGGACAGCTGTTTTAATATGTTTTGGGTGGAAGCTGGAGAAGCGTAGCATTGTGAGGTTGTCTGTGGGCCTGCGGTAGGGTGTGGTGCTGAGGTGTGCATCCTTGATGGAGACGCATGTGTCCAAGAACGAGACAGGTAGTTGAGAGTAGTCCATGTGAGTTTGATGGTGGGATGAAACTTGTTGATGTCACTGTGTAGTTTTATCAGTGACTCCTCGCCATGGGTCCAGAGGAAGGAAGTGTCGTCAATGTACCTGGTGTATAATGTTGACAAGCTAGGTTCAGTCTCACGCGGTTGATCCATTGACACACCTTCAAGTAAAATGGCTAATCAAATCACTCTACTTATGCAGGAACAAATGTTTTTGAAATCCTCCTTTCTGCCTCTTTTTGCTATAAATATAAGCCATGTAAGGAAATGCCTGTTTTTTTGCTAAATTAGTTGTTTTTTTTTAAATTATATCACTGTTCAGTTTGAAGCTATTGTTAGATATACGCTTTCTTATTACAAGCCTAGGCTTGAAAACACACAGGTGTATGCCTGCATTCTTATCCTTAACACACAGAATCAGTCTCCACTGATGGAGTGAAAGAAATTTTTCACAAAGAGGTCCCTTTTCACTCACAGCTCCATTATAATTCAAATTCAGTTTGAAGATGCCTGCTGGTATGTGCAAATCTAGGTCTCATTGTTGCACTGCTGTCCTTACACCCACATTGCAGTGATTCAGTCAGGGCACCATTGCTGCTTTGATGTTCAATTCCACGACCAAGAGATACACAGAAACTGAGCACACAGGATTCTTCCATTACAAGGTTACATTCTGTAATCTTAAGGAAAGACAAGAGCAGTTGCATGATCAGTGATGATTACAAGTGGGGTAGATTTATTAATGAAGGAAGGGATTATATAAAACCTTGGTGAGGCCTCTTCGGGAATACTGTGTCCAGTTCTGGTTGCCCAATTATAGGGAGGATGTTATTAAGCTGGAAGGGGTTCAGAAGAGATTGACCAGGATGTTGTTGGGTATGTTATATTTGTATTATAAAGAAAAGCTAGATAGGCTGCGACTTTTTCCAAAGACTAGGGGTCACGATTTTAAGGTGAGAGGAGAGAGATTTAAAAAAGACATGAGAGGTAATTTTTTTTACACAGAGGGTAATTCACATGTGGAATGAAGTTCGAGGAAGTGTGGATGTGGGTACAGTTACAAAGTTTAAAAGTCTTTTGGATAGGTACATAAATAGGAAAGGTTTGGAGTTATATACGTCAGGAGCAGGTAGGTGGGACTGGTTTAGTTTGAGTTTATATTGGCATGGACTGGTTGGATCAAAGGATCTGTTTCTGTGCTGTGTGATTCTATGACTCTATGGTGAGGAGTCAGAAAGATCATGATGTGGCATCAGTTTGGGTGGAAATAAGGAATGGAAAGAGTCAAGGATGGAGTCATCCATAGGCCCTGAAGAGTTGCCCCATTGTAGAATAAGGCACAACTCAGGCGATATTGAGGCATGTAAGAAGAACACCAGACTTTTTCCACTGATCAGCATATTAACTGAACAAATCAGAAGGGTCCACTCCCTGCGTCCCTATCTCCTCCACACCTTTGATGGTCTGCTTTGTCCTTAATGGGCTTTACAGTAAATTAATGAATTGGAAAACCCAGGCAATTTACTGCTGGTGGCTAAGAGATGAAGAATACCATGGGTGATTTGATGATGGGGAGAAAAAACATACAGTTCTGAGTAAGAGCACTACTGGATACATATATAAAAAAAAACAAAAAAAGAAACAAGCCAAATGGGGAAAGAGTGACATGTCAGAAAAACTATAGAGTGTATCAGAGATCGTTTGTTTATTTCTCAAAGCAATGTGTTGCAAAACCTACCCTGGAACAGACTATTTTAGATGTAGCAGTATGTAATGAGGTGTGACTAATAAGAAATCTGATAGTTAAGGATCCTTTAAGTAACAGCAAGGTAGAATTTCGAATTCACTTTGAGGGAGAGTAACTTAGATCTCAAACCAGTTTCCACAACTTAAAGAAGGCCAATTAGAGAGGTTTGAAGAAAGATTGCCTAAAATGGGCTGAACCAGGTTAGTGGCAGTGACTACTAATTCATACCGCTCAGCAAAAATGTATTACAATCAAATAGAAGGGTACAATGGGAAGGACGAAGCTCCCGTGGTTAGTAAAGCGATCAAATGATATTTCCAGTCAGAAACTATGGTATACAGTATGGCAAATTTAGTAGGAAGGGCTTATGCCAGAAACATCGATTCTCCTGTTCCCTGGATGCTGCCTGACCTGCTGCGCTTTTCCAGCAACACATTTTCAGCTGGCAAATTTAGTAGTATGCCAGAGGGTTGGCAATTTTTTGGATCCAGCAGCAGATGACTAGAAAGCTAAATAAATGGAAGGAAATTGCTTATGAAAGTAAATTGTCAAGAAATATAAAAACAAATGGTGAGAACTTTTAAATTATAAATGAAAAAAGAGAGCAACTAAAATGAGTAGTGGCGCCCTTGGCAGATGTAATGTTGATTTAAAAGTAGGTAACAGGTAAATTGCTGATAGATCAAACCCATATTTTACATATTTCTTCATGGTGGAGGATATGATGATATTCAAAGGATAGTGGATAAACAATGTGCTAATCGAGGAAAAAAAGGTCTTTTAGCAGTCTCTATAATGAGGGACAACAATATTTGACAAACTAGTGGGACTGAAAGCCGACACATTAACAGTACCAAGAGTTTTAAAGAAAGTGGCTATAGATATAGTAGAGGCATTGTTCAAAATATTCCACAACTCACTGGATTTTGGGAGAGATCCAGTGGATTGGCAAGAGACTAAAGTCAGGACTCTGTTGAAGAAGGATAGAGACAGAAAGCAGGAAATGACAGGCAGTTAGCCTAACATCAGTTATTGGGAAAATGCTAAAGTCTGTTATTAAGGAAGAAATAGCAAAAGATTTAGAAAATTTAAACACAGTCAAACAAAGTCAGCATGGTTTTGTGAAAGGGAAATCTACTGTTACAAATTTGCGAGAATACTTTGAGGAAATAACAAAGTTGATAAGGAGGGTAGATGTTGTGTTTTAGATTTCTGGAATGAATTAGATAAATTGTCACACAAAATGTCTTTGCAAACAATTTGAGCTCACAGTCTTGGGGGTCATGTGTTAGCATGGTTTGAGGATCAGTTAATACACAAAAGCCAGATAATCTGAATTAATGGGTCTTTTTCAGGTTTGACAGATGTAAGCAGTGGAGTGCCACAAGGGTCAGTCATAAGGCCTCGGGTATTTAGTATGTATATAAAAGACTTGGAGGAGGGGACAAAGTCAAATGCATTCAAATTTACTGACAAAACAAAATTAGGCGAGAGGGCATGTTGTGACGCAGATACTAGGAATTGGCAAAGGGGATATAAAGTGGTTGAGTAAGTGGGCAGGAAGTTGGCAGATTAAGTTTATTGTCAGAAATTGTGAAGTCGTGGACCTTGTTAGGAAGAATCAAAAAGTGCAGCGCAGACGGATATGTATCATGAAACACAAACTGTTAGCTGTCAGTTCAATGAGTAATTAAGGCAAATTAAACATTGGCCTTCACTGCCCAGGTTTGGAGTTTAAAAATAGGAAAAATCTTGTTTCAAGTTTACGGGGTGTTGGTGAGGTCACACCTGGAGTAGTGGCATTGAAGACTGAAGAGATTCATAGGTTGATTCCTGGGTTGAATTGGTTGACTTCCTATGAATCGCTGAACAGATTATGCCTTTATTTATTGTAATTTAGATTAATGGGAAGTGACCTTATTGAAACATACAAGATTCTGAGGAGATTTCACAGGACAGTTGTTGAGAAAATTGTTCCATGAGTTGGGAATCTCAAACTCGGGGCCATAGTTACAGAATATGGGTACACTAATTT
Organism: Chiloscyllium plagiosum; assembly: GCF_037043375.1. NCBI lineage: Eukaryota > Metazoa > Chordata > Chondrichthyes > Orectolobiformes > Hemiscylliidae > Chiloscyllium > Chiloscyllium plagiosum. The sequence goes on from NW_028270150.1 coordinate 59,512,383, forward strand.
AAACTGAGATGCAAAGAATTTTTTTCTCTCAGAGGGCTGTGAATGTGTGGATTTCTCTCACACAGAAAGTCATGGCTAGATCACTAAACGCCTTAAAGAGGAGTTTTCTGAAATATCAAGGAGTTGAGAGCTAAAACAAGTTGACACAAAAGAGGAGCTAAAGCCATGATTTTGGAGCAGTTTTGAGGGGCTGAATGGCCTATTCCTAGTCATATTACTTACGCTCTTGTGTTTAATAAGACTGTAAATAATGCATTAGCTAGCAATTTACCACTCTTTCTGTTCTTTCTGTTTCACCTTAAAAACCATGTCTTTCCCTGAGCTATTGAATCTTCTCCTAATAGCTACATAAATGGCTTTGTATCAAGTTTATTTGATAGTGTTAATGTAATGTCTTGCAACATTATACTACCTTAAAGACACTATAGCTACATCAAGGTGCATTTATGACGAATTCACGTAACCTGCCAACATTTTACAACGTAACTATTAGACCTTAGATAGCAAAGTGTCAAAAACAGCTATGTAGCAAACCTAGATTATGAATAACATTCGACAAAACATAGTGATTGCAGACTAAACAAAACAAGTGGTGCAGATATCTGGCAAAACCATGAAAATTTAAAAGTAATGTTCTAAAACCCACTAAAGTAACCTCACTTAAGCACACACAAAATAAATCATACCTGTGTACTGTAATCTTCCCTCCCACCAACTCTACTTCCCGTCTATTCCACAACTGGTTACTAATGTTTCAGATTGGCTCATCAACTCTTTTGTTGCACTAAACCACTAACACCTCTACTATTGTTGGGGTGGGATGGGGGAAGGTAGGGGGGATGTTGTAGTGTATCAGCATAATTTCACCAAAGGAAGCAGAGACTGTTCAAAGGTGTGAAAGAACCAGGGTGTATCATAGTTTAGCACACTCATCTGCAAAACAAACTATGTGTAATTTTCTGGTCAATATTTTGGAAATTCAAAAGCAGTACCTTTTTTAAAATTAGATATAGCTATTTCTAAATATCCATGAAAAACATATGTGTACAAGTCATAGAGTCATAGAGATGTACAGCATGGGAACAGACCCTTCGGTCCAATCCGTCCATGCCGACCAGATATCCCAACCCAATCTAGTCCCACCTGCCAGCACCTGGCCCATATCCCTCCAAATCCTTCCTATTCATATACACATCCAAATGCCTCTTTAATGTTACAATTGTAGCAACCTCCACCATTTCCTTTGGCAGCACATTCCATACACATAGCACCCTCTGCGTGAAAATGTTCCCCCATAAGTCTCTTTTATATCTTTCCCCTCTTACCCTAAACCTATGCCTCTAGTTCTGGACTCCCCGACCCCAGGGAAAAGAATTTGCCTATTTACCTTATCCATGCCCCTCATAATTTTGTAAACCTCTATAAGGTAACCCCTTAGCCTCCGACGCTCCAGAGAAAACAGCCCCAGCCTGTTCAGCCTCTCCATAGCTCAAATCCTCCAACCCTGGCAACGTCCTTGTAAATCTTCTCTGGACCTTTTCAGGTTTCACAACATCTGTGGGCGGCATGGTGGCACAGTGGTTAGCACTGCTGCCTCACAGCGCCGGAGACCCGGGTTCAATTCCCGCCTCAGGCGACTGACTGTGTGGAGTTTGCACGTTCTCCCCGTGTCTGCGTGGGTTTCCTCCGGGTGCTCCGGTTTCCTCCCACAGTCCAAAGATATGTAGGTCAGGTGAATTGGCCATGCTAAATTGCCCGTAGTGTTAGGTAAGGGGTAAATGTAGGGGTATGCGTGGGTTGCGCTTCGGCGAGTCGGTGTGGACTAGTTGGGCCGAAGGGCCTGTTTCCACACTGTAATCTAATCTAATCTAATCTTTCTGATAGGAAGGAGACCAGAATTACACGCAATATTCCAACAGTGGCCTAACCAATGTCCTGTACAGCCGCAACATGACCTCCCAACTCCTGTACTCAATATTCTGACCAATAAAGGAAAGCATACCAAAGCCTTCTTCACTATTCTATCTACCTGTGACTCCACTTTCAAGGAGTTATGAACCTGCACTCCAAGGTCTCTCTATTCAGTAACACTCCCTAGGCCCTTACCATTAAGTGTATAAGTCCTGCTAAGATTTGCTTTCCCAAAATGCAGCACCTCACATTTATCTGAATTAAACTCCATCTGCCACTCCTCAGCCCATTGGCCCATCTGGTCAAGATCTTGTTGTAATCTGAGTTAACCGTCTTCGCTGTCCACTACACCTCCAATTTTGGTGTCATCTGCAAACTTACTAACCAAACCTCTTATGCTTGCATCCAAATCATTTATGTAAATGACAAAAAGTAGAGCACCCAGCAACGATCTTTGTGGCTTTCATTGGTCACAGGCCTCCAGTCTAAAAAACAACCCTCCACCACCACCCTCTGTCTTCAACCTTTGAGCCAGTTCTGTATCCAAATGCCTAATTCTCCCTGTAGTCCATGAGATCTAACCTTGCTAATCAGTCTCACATGGGGAACATTGTTGAATGCCTTACTGAAGTCCATATAGATCACATCTACCGCTCTGCACTCATCAATCTTCTTTGTTACTTCTTCAAAAAACTCAATCAAATTTGTGAGACATGATTTCCCACACACAAAGCCATGTTGACTATCACTAATCAGTCCTTACCTTTCCAAATACATGTACATCCTGTCCCTCAGGATTCTCTCCAACAACTTGCCCACCACCGAGATCAGGCTCACCGGTCTATAGTTCCCTGGTTTGTCCTTACCACCCTGTCTGCAAAGATCAGAGCTCTTTATTTTAATATCTATAGCTCCTATTTTACACAAGAGTGCTGGACTAAGAATCTAAGTAAATAATCCCTTGCCTGTCAACAAGTTGAGGTTGACTTAATATTGGGTTGGCTTTGAAACATCAGATTTATAGAAACTGACGATTCTGGGAATGAATGGAACCTGGTAAGGAGCTCAGCAGTGATTGTACTTGCAAACTGTATCTGCACGACATACTCCAGTTGAAGTGTAACTTCTCAGAAAAATACGTGATTGATAGTATTTCTTCTGTGCTTTAGAACTATAGAACTCATTGCCACAGAACGCTATGGATCCATGTCATTGAGTGTATTTAAGACAGAGGTAGATAGGTTGTTAAATATAAAGGGATCAAAGGTTACATGGAGAAGGCATAAGAATGGGGTTGAGAAACATGTCAGCCATGATTAATGGGCTGAATGGCCTAATTTTGCTCCTTTATGTTATGATCTTATGCTCTTTTTTGATTAGCCAACTGGTTTAATGCAAGATCTATTGTTGTAACTGAAGATTACAGCTAAGAAATTAAATTTTCAAATATTTAACACCTGAAGTTGTTAATTTAATCGAAATGGCTAGTCAAGTGATGTGTTGCAGCAATAGTATGTGGGAACTGTTGGATGTTTTGACTGCTTGAAGAGCCTTGGGTCAGAGTTGATAAGCTGGAATCCACGATGCAGACACTGTAACACATTAGGGAACAGGAGAGTTAGTTTGACACTGTGTTTCAGGAGGCAATCACATATCTTAGATTTATTACATCAAATTTGATCCATGATCAGGGCTAATAAAGTATGACTGCAATTAAGGCAGATAATGAGCTTCGGGATTTAGCTTTAGAGCAGCCACAGCCAATGCCCTTGTCCAGTAGGTGCTTTTATTCCCATTGTGGATATGGGCACAGACTGCAGGGTGGATGATCAAATTGACCACAGCACCGTGGTATAGTGTCATTCAGTGGAGGGAAATAACTGAAACATAGAACTATTAGGGAATTGCATAGTTAGAGGGATAGATCCTGTTCTCTGTAACAAAGACAGAGAGTCTGGAAGACCATATTGCGTACCTGGTGTTGAGGTATAGGGAATCTCTTCTGGGCTGGAAGGAACATGAAGTTAGAGAGGCAATATCAAGTTGTCATAGTCCACATACTTAGAAATATTATGGGTAGGACTTGGACAGAGGTTCTGATGAAGGATTAGTTTAGGGCTAAATTAAAAAGCAGAACCTCGAAGTTAATAGTTTCAGAATTACATGCTGAAACAAATGAAAATTACAATAGGGTAAATAACACTGGAGAGTTAAATATGTAGATCAAAGATTGGTGAAGGAGAAGGGTTTCATAGAATCCCTATTGTGTGGAAACAGTCCAATTGGCACAACAAGTCCACACCAACCCTTCCAAGAGTAATCCACCCAAACCCATTCCCTTAACTAATGCACCTAACCCTCACATCCCTGGACACTATGGGCAATTTAGCATGGCCAATTCACCTAACCTGCACACCTTTGGATGAAACTAGAGCACCAAGGGGAAATCCACACAGACACAGGAAGAATGTACAAATTCCACAGAGACTGGAATTAAACCCGGGTTCCTGGTGCTGTGAGACTGCAGTGCTAACCACTGAGCCATTGTGATTCATGTGGCACTGGTACCAGCACTGGGGAAAGAGGAAACTATTTCATTGAGATGGGCTTCATTTGAATCATGTTAGGAGCCTTATCATGGGAAGTTATATATCTAGGGTTGTTAATAAGGCTTTGACTTAATTACTAAAGGGGAGAGTTCAATTGAATGGAAGTTTACAAAATCAATAAGAAATGAGAGTGCAGAGATGAAGAGTAGTGAAGGGATGAACAATAACAAAGTGTAACAGGAGGGGACAGAAATCATATGCAAATGAATGCAGCAGAAGTTAGAAACACAGGAAGTAATAATGTTAAGCAGTCAAAGAGAAGGCTCATTATCTTAATGAAAATGGTATTTGTAACAAGATAGATGAGTGACAGCTGAAACAGAAACAGTAGAATATGACTTATTACGGAGTTGTGGTTGCAAGACTGGGAACATAATATTTCAAGCGTATTCAAAGTTCTGAAAAAGAATTAAAAAGGAAAAGGAGATGGGGTAGATTTGTGGTGATGGAGCATGGCAATGTAGATGCAATACACCAGGACGTGCAATCAGTTTGGGAGAAAGAAGGAATGGCAAGGGAAAGGAATCATGGGTGGGAGTTATTTATATGGCCCCTGAAGTGTTGCCTCCCTGTAGGACAAAGTGTAACATGAGAGAAAGCAGGGGCATATAAGAAGGGCATGATAGTTGTCATGGATGATTTTAATCTGCATATTGACTGGACAAAGGAGGTACACAAGGGTAAAATGGTAGACAGATTTCTCAGTTATTTCTTCTTAAAAAAATGACATTACCAGATCTAAAATTGCCTGTTCTCAGGCCTTGTAATTGTTGTAAAGTAAGATTAATGTGAAATCTAGTAATTAAGGACCCTCTAGTGGTTAGCAGTCACAACATGGTAGAGTTTCAAATTCAGTTTGAGGGAGAGCAATTCAGGTCTTAAGCCAGTGAGCTCAACTGAAATAAGGACAATTACAGAGAAAACTTAGTGGCAGGCCAGAGGATTGGGACATTTTGAAGAACCAGCAGCAAATGAGTAAAGAGTAGGGAGAAACCATGAAGACCATGAGGCCAGACGAAAAAGGAGCAGAATTAGGCCATTTGGCCCATTAGATCTGCCGTGCTATTTGATCATGACTGATACATTTCCTAACCCCATTCTCCCTGGTATCATGAATTCCCTTACTATTCAAGAACCTATCTACTTCTCTCTTAAATACACTCAATGACTTGGCTCCCACAACCCTCTATGGCAATGGGTTCCACAGATTGTCCTTCCTCTGACTGAACAAATGTCCCTATCTCTTTGTCCCTTTACTCTGAAGCCTTCATGACCTAGTCTCTCCTACTCTGGAAACATCTTCACTACATCCACTCTATCCAGGTCTCTCAGTATTCTGTAAGGCCCACACCATCCTCCTAAATTCCAATGAGTACAGACCCAGAGTGCTCAACTGCTCCTCATATAGGCAAGCCCTTCATTCCTGGGATGATTGTCATGAACCTCTTTTAAACTCCCTCCAACCCCGGCACATCCTTTCTTAGTTATGAAGCCCAAATCTGCTCACAATATTCCAATTGTGGTATGACCTCATTTGGCCTCATATGACCTTATACAGCCTCAGCAGTACATTTTTGCTGTTGTATTCTAGTCCTTTTGAAACGAATATTCACCTTACATTTGCCTTCCTAACTGCCAACTGAACTTTTATGTTAACTTTGAGAGAATCCTGAACTAGGATTCCAAGTCCCTTTGTACTTCAGATTTCCAAAGAGATTCCTGTTTAGAAAGTGGTCTACAACTCTATTCTTCTGATCAAAGTGCATAACCTCACACTTTCTCACATTATATTCTATCTGCCATTTCTTTGCCCGCTCTCCTAGACTTCCAAGTCCTTCTGCAACCTTCCCGACTTTCTCAATATTACGTATACTTTCATCCATTGTGAAAGTAAATTGGCACAAAATGTAAAAACAAACAGCAAGAAATACTACAGGTATGTAAAATGAAAGAGTGTAGCTAAAGTAGGTGTTCCAGAAGATATTTGATATGGTGCCACATAGAATGTTTAGCTCAAAACAGGAGCTCACTGTATTGGGGGTAATGTATTCACATAGTTTGAGGATTTGACATCACTCAAAAGACAGAGAGTCTGGATTGATGAGTCTTTTTCAGGTTGGAGAGATTTAACTAGTGGAGTGCCACAAGGACTAGTCTTAGGCCCCCAGTTACTTACTATCTATATTAATGACTGATGTATGGAAAAGGGCACAGAGTGCAATGTATCCAAATTTGCTGACAAAATAAAAATAGATGGGAGGGTGTTATGGACCAGACCAGACCCCCTCAAAATATTTTAAGAATACGAAAAGATAAGCCGAGACCCTATTGTTTTCTTATTTTAATTATCAATATAACATGCCGTGTTCCAGATGCAATTCAATTGGTCAAACTACTCGACATTAAGCGAAGCACGATTTATTGAAACATTTTAGTTAACATACAAAAAAAAACTCTTTTGGAAAACGTAACAGAATAATAGATACAGTACCTATTACTAATTAGCTGTTCCAATCTAGTAGTATCCTATGAACACACCTCTTGGCAAAAAGATAAACTTAGTTCTCACATGCAATAAATGCAGTAGGAAGAGAAATCCCAGCTTCTGGCTGTAACCAAGGGAGGGGGAAAGTAGCTACTTCTGCAAAGCTCCATCAGCTTCTGCTGAATCTAAAAGCTAAGAAAAACTAGAAGTCCTGGTCTCTGAGAGCTGGCCACACCCATCTAGGCTGCTTCTATTCCAACTTTAAAAAAAATCTCTTTTAGTTACCACAGACTGCTCTTTACCTCCCGTTCAATCTCTCTCTTGAAAGAGACTAGGACAAAATACACATCTTAAAGCCACAGCATTGTCACAAGGGCAATTTGTCATCAGGACATTAGGTATCAGCAAGGGGTTATAGATAGATTCAATGAATGGCCAAAATCTTGGTAAATGGGGTTTACTTTTGGAAATTGTGAGCTTTCAGTGCACTTTGACAGGACAAATCAAATGGCAGATTATTTTTTAAAATGGAAAGATAATCCCAAAAGGTGCAGTGCGGAGGCAACGAAGTAATCTTATGCATGAAATAACATGCAGGTGCAGCAAGTAATTCAGAAGGTAAATAAAATTTTGGCCTTTATTAATAATATAAAAAATAATGAAGTCTTGTTTCTACTATCCATAGTTTTGGTTCCTGTATTTAGAAAGTATTCAATAACATGGAAGGCATTTCAAAGAGATTCACTTGGCTGATTCCTGGGCTGGTGTGATTGACTTACCAAGAGCAGTCAAATATTTTTTAGCTTTTATTTATTTGAGATTAGAAGAATGAGGGTTTATCTTGTTGAAACATGTCACATTTTGAGAAGACTTGACAGGGTTAATGTTGAAACCATGTTTCCCCCTTATTGTTGGGGAATCTCGAACTGGGAGATACAGTTCCAGATGAAGGAGACATCATTTAAAAACCAAAATGTGAAGGATATTTTTTCTCCCAAATTGTAGTGACTGACTGGAAGTCTTGAGTTGTAGAGGCTAGATCACTGAATATTTACAGAGAAAGTAGATACATTTTGAAATATCAGAGTTGAAGGCTCTGAGGAGCTGACACAAAAGAGAGGTTGAGGGCTTGGGCAGAGCAGCCGTGATTCTTTGAATGGCAGGGCACTATTCCGAGGCCGTGGCGAACATCTGCCCTATTACTTACGCTGTTAAGTTCAAATCTATTGTAAAGGCTGCAACAATTAATTCCATGTCAAAATATCCCAAGTTGAATTTTGATCACTTAGAACATGAGCAGGGAATGTATGAGACCCAAAGAAGTGGGAGGTGAGGTAGTGGTGAGAAATTGGGTATGGGCAGGTCCATTACCTTGCTGACCTCCCGTGAATTTTACAAGTGGTGGGAAAGGTGGTTGTTGGTTCCACTGCCTTTAGTGGAAATGAGTGCTTTAAATGGCCAAGTCAGAGCAGGAGAGCACTTTATTTACTACATGAGGAGACCACTCGGGGTATTTTGCGGCCTCCTTGCAGATTCAGCATGATGAGGGGCCTTTTGACTGAATACCAAGAGGTCTACCAAGGTGAATCATAGTTTCCCCTCCTCTAATCACTTCTTGGGGCTGGGATCTCGAACCTTACAGAGACAGGACAGCTGACTGCATGTAAAATCAGGTCTGTATTCTATAATAAGCAGAAGGATGATTGTCCTGACTTTCCATCCAGGAGGCATTGTCATCATTTTCCTATAAAGTTATCAATAGATTGTAATTTACAGCTGATGAAGTTGTTCAGTTGCAGTACTGAATTTTTCTTTACTACAATCTTTATCATCGATATTCCATCAACAGGACTATCCAGACAAATCCAAATTAAAACTATCCCATACAGCCTAGCTTTACATTGTATAATGTTACTCTTTTCCTCGTCGCACATTGTGGGAGCACCAAGATATTTAAGCAGTCAGAATCCCTGAAATCACTGACTTTGTGAAGACTTTTGCTTACCAATGGATTAATAAAACCATTTTAGCTAATATTAGAAACAGAGAAAAACACAAGTGGCTGAGATACTTTGTGTTTCCAAAATATATCTCTGACATCACCAATCAATGCCAGATTGTGTCAGTTCCTTGCAACTTTCAAATAAGCTTCATGCATGTAATTTGAGTTTGTTGAGTGATCCTTCTTTTTCCTTCCCATTGTGTTGTTCAATGCTTTTAAATAGGCTTGTATCTCCAGGTTCTTTGCATCCATTTTATTTCTTAGCACATTTTTGAATATGAAGTTTCATTGAGGTTAACACAGCTTTGTTAGTGTGGTTATCATATGTGTTTAGCTCCACTTTTCCAACTTTTGGCCTCTGACTAAGCATTCAACAGTTTGAAAGTGTGACTTGCCTCACAAACCTATGTTTCCTGTAGAAAAACAACTTTTAGTATGCTTTGTTTTACTTTGTACATGTCATTAGCCTTTGTAAAGCATATAGTGTAGGATTTGGTCAGTATTTAAATTCAGGCAAGTTATGTCAATCCTGCACTTTTACAATTTCTTTTAGTCAGTTTAGTATCATTTAAATACCTACAATATTGTTAAATGCAATTACTGTTTAAGAGGGACTCCTGTCTAAGAAAAGCAGGTTGTTGAGACTACATGGTTTGCTGACAGAGTTCCCAATTTCCCCCAATGAGCTCAGGGGCTGCAACCAATGATTAGCAGAGAGCAACGTGGGTATTCTAAGATCTCCAGATATTCATTTTGATCCTAACAGTTCAAGCAGGTTGTGAATGTGACCCTTGTGCTCAAAAATCACAGCTATGCAATACCACACCTGCTGTCTTGAATTTGATGCTAATGTCTCAACATAATCTGTTAAATGTTTTTAAAAATGAATTCAGTGTAACATGGCACATTTCTTCTGTTTATAAATATTTCACTTAAATCGAAGTTGTGAAATAGAATATTGTGACTTCCTTACATTGGCTTTATGTTTTATCACCCTGATTTTGATTTAGTCAATATAGTATTTTTGTGTCATTTTTAATGTAAAAGACTGAAATTTTATGATCTCAGACAATACATTTTCAATTCTAGATGAACGGCAGGAAACTGAATCAAAAGTAAGTATCCATATATTTTGTGTACCTTATCATACATCAAAAGCTTTAATCAAATGAAATTGACAATATGTAATTCTTTTGCTCTTTCTTCCTTTATGCAATCTCTGGAATTAAAGTATCAATGTCTTTGTGAAATTCCTGGATGAACCCTTTAACTTGTTGGTGAATATACAGTTCAACAAAGCAGACTCCATCAGAACATATCGTTGCATTCCTTAAATGTGGATCAATTGTGATAAAAATCCTTCCATAATGAATATAATTTTTTCCAAATTCACCCAAGAAATACTGGAAAATGTAGCAGGTCAGACAGCATCTGGAAAGGTATAAAGGTGTCCTGGCCAAATATTGTGAATGGGACTTCCTTCATCTTTTTATAGATGCTGCCTGATCGGCCAGAGCGTTTCCAATGTCTTTCATTGTGACTTCAGGTTTGCAGTACCTACAGTATTTTGCTTTACATTTTGTTAAGTGTTTTTATGTGAAGACAGTGGCTATTTAACTGAATCAATGAAGGGGGAAATGAGTACAAAACCAATATTTAGAATTAAAGATGTAAATACAAATATCAACGTGAAAAAAAGCAAGATCAAAATATTCCTCCAAAATCGTCTTCAGGAATATTTTCATCAGTAAATCTGTTAGGTGAGAGGAGAATCATTTCATTTTTATTTATCTTTTATTTTCATTGTTGGTGATGTTCATAATATGTTATTTAACGTTGTATCCTGCTCCCTTGTGCATTTGTGCTTTTTCATAAATTATTCAATGCTGCATGTTGAACTTAGTTAAAAATCACACAACACAAAGTTATAGTCCAACAGGTTTATTTGGAAGCACTACCTTTCAGCGGGTTGCTCCTTCATCAGGTGGTTGTGCAGAATCTGATCTTGATCACAGAATTTATAGCCAAAGGAATCCAGTGTCATGGAGATGTGACACAATAAACAACTTTCGATGAAATCTTTCATCTTTTGGAATGGGATATGCTGGTTTCTGTTCTTTGATATGTAAATCCGAGAACTTCTTTTAAATCACACTCTCAAGATAGCTCAGCTTTTCTAACAATAGGTGTGAAGTCTGTCTGTGTCCCAATGCTATATCATACTGACAAGGCCCCTGTATAGTTTTATAGAGTTTTACATAGATTCATGCAGTTTTGGAGTGGCAGAGCTAGTATACAGATGAGTGTGTGAGTGCATGTGATAGAGTGTGTGTGTGTGTGTATATGTGTATATGTAAGCTTGGTTAAGTGTGTGTGTGTGAGTGTGATGGGGTATGTGTCTGTGAGAAGGTGCATGTGTGGGTGTGAGTGCGGAGTGTGTATGTGTGTCCATATGACAGAGTGCTTGTGTATGAGAGAGGGTCCGTGTGGATGCATGAGTATGTAGGAGTGTGTGTGTGCGTGTGTGTATGTGTGTGTGCATGTGTGTGTGTGTGTGTGTGTGTGTGCACGTGTGTGCGTGCATGTGTGTGTGCACGTGTGTGTGTGTGTGTGTGTCGTGCAGTGGGGTCACCTGTAGTGTGACATGAACCTAAGATCCCGGTTGAGGTCATCCCATGGGTACTGAACTTTGCAATCAGCTTCTGCTCACCCACGGAGACTCTCCCTCATACAAAAGCTCTCTCACATATGCACACACATGCACCCTCCACACATGCACGCTCTCACAGACACATACCCGATCACACTCACACACACACTTAACCAAGCTGACACACACTCTATCACATGCACTCACATGCACACTCACTCTGCCCCTCCTACACACGCTCATATAAATTTATGGGGTAAATTTGTTTTTGCAGAATTACATTTTATTTTGCTCAAAGACTGCATGAATCCATGTAAAACTCTGTAAAACCATGTAGAAGGCTTGTCAGTCTGACTCAACATTGGATCGCAGACAGACTTCATACCTATAGTTAGAAAAGCTGAGCTATCTTGTGAATGATTTGGAGGTGCTGGTGTTGGACTGGGGTGTACAAAGTTAAAAAAAGTCACACAATACCAGGTTATAGTTCAACAGCTTTATTTGGAAGAACTAGCTTTCAGAGTGCTGCTCCTTCATCAACTACCTGATGAAGGAGCAGCACTCTGAAAGCTAGTGCTTCCAAATAAACCTGTTGGACTATAACCTGGTATTGTGTGACTTTTTTTACCTTATCTTGAGAATGTAATTTAAAAGAAGTTCTGTGATTTATATGTCAAAGAACAGAAATCAGCATATCCCATTCTAAATTATGAAAGATTTCATCTAAATTTGTTTAATGTATCATATCTCCATGACACTGGACTCCTTTGGCTATAAATTCTGTGACCATAATCTTATTTTCCACAACCAGTTCTTTGAGAAGGTGATGAAACAGGTGGATGAGGGTAAAGCAGTTGATGTGGTGTATATGGATTTCAGTAAGGCGTTTGATAGGATTCCCCATGGTAGGCTACTACACAAAATACAGACTGAGGGTGATTTAGCGGTTTGGATCAGAAATTGGCTAGCTGAAAGAAGGCAGAGAGTAGTGGTTGATGGGAAATTTTCATCCTGGAGTTCAGTTACTAGTGGGGTACTGCAAGGATCTGTTTTGGGTCCACTGTTGTTTGTCATTTATCTAAATCACCTGGATGAGAGAATAAAGGATGGGTTAGTAAATTTGCAGATGACAGTAAGGTCGGTAGAGTTGTAGATAGTGATGAAGAATGTTGTAGGTTACAGAAGGACATAGATAAGCTTCAGAGCTGGGCTAAGAGATGGCAAATGGAGTTTAATTGGGAAACGTGTAAGGTGATTCACTTTGGAAGGAGAAACAGGAATGCACGTGGGGACATAGCTTTAAATTGAGGAGTGGTAGATATAGGTCAGATGTCAGTGGCAGTTTCTTTACTCAGAGTATAGTAGGGGCGTGGAATGCACTGCTTGCAACAGTCATAGACTTGCCAATTTTAAGAGCATTTAAATCATCATTGGATAGACATATGGATGAGAATGGAATAGTGTAGGTTATTTGGGCTTCAGATTGGTTCCACAGGTTGGTGCAAAATCGAGGGCTAAAGGGCCTGTTCTGTGATGTAATGCTTGATATTCTATGTTCCAACCACCTGATGAAGGAGAGGTGTTCCAAATGCGAGTGCTTCTATATAAACCTGTTGGACTATAACCAGGTGTTGTGGGATGTTTAAGTTTGTCCACCCCAGTCCAACACCGGCACCTCCAAGTCATATTTAACTCAGAAATTAGTAAATCATAACAACTTTAATAAAGCATTTTCATTTGGTAATCTTTCCATTCAGCCTCACATAAACCTCTTGTTCAGAGTGAAGTAATATCAATATGTTGTTAATTTCATAGATGTCATGATATCAGAGGAGCCAGACTATGCCACTGGGGGCAGGCCAATACTCAATAGTATGGAAAAGGTGGCACTGTCTGTCAATGTGTTATGGAAAGGGTGATGAATGTTTGTGCCTAAATGATTTTTCATAGTGATCCTGTCTTGGTGAATGTTCTGAGACTCCAGACCTATCGGAGTGGAGGTAGGGTGGGGATCAGGAAGGGGAGCACAGGGTAGCGGGTCAAAGACATGTGAGAGCTGAGGGTGATGGGGAAAGGTATTAGGTGTGGGGGGATAGTGGGTGGGAGTTGTTGAATCCGCGGGGCTTTTGAGTAAAACAAAATCTGTTTTGTTCTTATAGTTTAGAGTACAGGTTGTAATCAAAACAGATGATCAGATTGTGTTCCCAAAAAAAGAGAAAATGCTGGAAGATCTCAGCAAGTCTGGCAGTATCTGTAAGGAGAGAAAAGAGCTGACTTTTCGAGTCTAACTGACCCTTTGTCAAAGCATCCGCACTAATTTGCTTTGATCAGATTGTGTTATTTTAAGAGACAATCACAAAAGGCCATTGAGTAATTCAAAGCCTCCAGTTCAGTTCATTGGACATTGAGAAAGAAAACTTCTGTAGTGTTGAACAGGAGACGGGGAAGGCTGGGCTGGTGTTTCAGCAATGTTGTTAGATTGTGATTAAAGCTAGCTGGAAACAGTTATTTTCAGGAGAATCATCTTTATACCATGATAGAGACGTCTTGAAAGCGTACCAGCTTCTGAACAGGGGGGCCTCCAGGACCACTGAACTGAAAGGGGCCATGAAAAGCCACAGCCTGTAGTGCTGTAAAAGTGAAACAAAGTTACCTTCACTCAGTTCTTGGACCAGTTCTGCACAGTCTGCCTGTGGGAGCAACATCCAACTGTTTAACTCCAGAAGCCGTTGGAGCGGCTGAGTCTGACATCAAGTTTTGAACTCTTCATAACAGAAATGGAATGCTAAACAAGCCAGGCTTGCAATGACTGTAGAGACTGATCTTGTTTCTATCATTATCCTTACTTTAAATCACTATCTGTACTTTGCTAATAACAAAATCACTTTTTACTTACTTAACTTCTAGTAATTGTTGAATAGTACACTAACATTTAGTTTGTTTGAAACATGACATTGCTACTGATTCCTTTTAAATCAAACTAAAAGGGAGCTGATAGAAATTCTTATCTTCTTTGAAGATATGCCTGCTATGTAGTCATGATGCTTGTATAGTAAAAGATATTGTGTGGATTCATTCTTTGAGAAAGTAACTGGAATTTCAAATTTCTTTTAAAAATATAATGGTCTAGACTAATATCATAGCAATGTGATGAGAGGTTGACTGAATTAGGCAAATACTGTCTGCAATTCAGAGGAATTGTAAGTTATATCATTGAAAAATATAAGGTTTTGAAGGGGCTAAACAGGTCAGACAGTGAGATGTTGTTTCCTGTAGATTGGGAAACTAAAATATGGAACAAAGTCTCGGGACTTGGTGTTCATTCATCCAAGACTGTGTTGAGAAGAAATGTCTTCATTCATATAGGGTAATAAATCATTTAAATTCCCTATCATAGAAAGTATGGATATTTTCTATCACCAGACAGATTTTTGTCTTTCTGGAAACTGAGGGAAATGGGGGGGCGGGCAGATAAGTAAGTTGAAGTAAAAAATCAGCCATAATCATACTGAATAGCAGAGTAGATTCTACCGCCATATGGTCTTCTCGTGCTCTGATCTCAAATGTTCTTTTATCCATTGTATTAATATTAGCTTTCATGCAATTGTGTATTGCATGCATTATTCATCCTTGTTTATTCCCTATTTCAGAAAAATGAAGAAATCTTGTATGTTACAGTAGAACACAACAACCCAACACAACATATTTCAAATGAAGTGAATCTAAGGGATGACAACACTTGTGAATATGCAGTGATCAACTATAATTGCAAGCAAGACACCACCATATCCGAACAAGATACTCAAGAATATGAGGAAGTGATACCCAATTAATGGGACAGAGGGGCAGTTCCATATCATCACAGCTTATTATCTGATGGTGCAGACTGCTCAGCTTTGCTGGTGATTATGAAAACAACAAATACTGTTTCGTGACTTTACCACTCAGACTAGGAATTGTTTCATTGATTTATTGCCTTCAGAGATGAAGATTTAAATTGAGAATTATTCTGGTGTTTTCTTTGTTGATTTGGACTGTTATGGCTGTTTTTCAGGATGGGAGTAATGCACCACTTTCTCCTGCATCCTCTTTGTTTCTCATTTGTGTTGACAACCAGACATCATTTAATTCAGTAAATGAGATTCTTGGGCTCAGTGGTGAAGCACCATAGGCCTTGAGGAGAGGTGCCCACAAACATATAGCAATCTGTGTACACACAATTTCCATGTTATTATGATCTCACTAATATTGCAGAAGTCAGATACCAGAGTGAAACTAGGCTCAGTAGATCTTAAGCTTTAATTTTGCAATTTGTTTACTGTGTGGTTAGTCAATGAACATATTCACATAAGACTGTCAATGTACTTTTAGTAAAAGAACATTATTTTCCTACATAAAAGGAAGATAAAGCCCCACACATACACATATAAAAAGAAAATTTGGAAAGATCTTGTCACAATCAGTAAAATGAAAGATTCCACGCTTTTCCTGGCAATATACACTCAATCCCACTGAAGTATCACTCCCCTTTCCACTTTAACTTTTCTGACTGAACTGACAATACAATACGAATTTCCTTTTGGTGACTTTCTGCACATTCAACAAATATGAATCTCTCACCAAGACACATGGACAGGCTAATTCTTTGACCTTACTCTGACTTTGAGAAAGTGAGGACTGCAAATGCTGGAGATCAGAGTCAAAAAGTGTGGTGCTAGAAAAGCACAGCAGGTCAGACAGCATCCGAGGAGCAGGAGAATTGACATTCCGAGCAGAAGCTCTTCGCCAGGACTCTGACTTTAGCTGTTTTGAGGCAGCAAAAACATAAGACCTCTTTCCAGCTCTGATGGCTTGAAAACTTCCAAAATTAAAATCTGCACCTTGAGTAGAATAGAAATTTTATTTTCTGAACTTGGCTGTTGCTGTCTGTCTTTTTAATGTGGGCCAAAACAGCTTACGTCAACAGTAAACAGCAATTATCTCACCAGATAGTATGTTCACTCATTAGTTTATATCATTTGATTTCCTGGAAAGGCTGTCTTTAGCTCTGTATTCAAACTGGGTTTCTGACCCTTTCATAAAAACAACACATCCGAACTTCATAACATTGAAAAATGAAATACTATTCACCTCGACATCAAAATTCAAGTTCACAAAATAACAATAATATGTTATAAACGTTCATTACAATGTCCTGATTTATTAATTTAATGCTAGCACAAATCAAGGGAATCTCTGCTGTCCAGCCACAGTTATGAGACAGGTTAAGCAGTCATTTGCAATGCAGAATTCTCAAAGACAACAAACCAGGAAATATCTACATGGATTATCATTCGTTATTTTTATAAGTCTATCATTAGGACAAAATAAACAGTTTTGTTTATTTAGAATCTAGAAGGTGATTTATAATCGATTTTTAAAATAATTTTTATTCAAAACTTTGGGATTTTTATCATGATTGATATCACTCAAATAAAACAAAGTTTTTCAGGCTAGAGAAATTCTTTAGCAATAATAAGCTTGGAATTCACTGTTCAAAACCCATATGAACAGGTCATAACTTTTTAAGTTTTTTAACAATGATCTTAAAAGATGCTTGGAAAGTTTTCATCAGACTAAGTGATTTCCAAAGACTACTGACAGCAACTTCTGATTTCATTTAACCACACATGCACAGATGCCAAAGTTGTTGTCAGTTTCACAGCTGTAAAAACAGCAAATTCTGTCATAATTACAGCTAAAAAATCTAGGCCAGCTAGTTTTCTGTTCTGCTTTCTGATCCCAATTGATAAGTAGTTGGAACAAACTGGGAAGAATCTAAGATGTTGAAATCTAATTTTTACAGTGGACTTCAAATATGCAAGTGATCCAGTGATAGATTTGACAATGCATTCACTTTTACCCATTCATTTTATATAGAATTCCTGTTTCAAGTATACAATATAGTTAGTCATCTGCTTCTTAATGCTTAATATGTCAAATGTAATTAACCCCGGCTGCATTTCATGTAAAGACACTAGTTTAAATTTAGTCTGAAATCTTTTTTCTCCTCAGTGTTTTCTGTTTTTGTTTAAATTAAGTGGGATAACAGATTATTTGTGAAGTGTTCTTGTTTTCCTTTGAAGTTCATAGAAATCCTTACCCAAGTATGAAATTCTTAGCAAGAAAATTATGGTAGTAGCATTTTCCCTGGAGAGCAGAACAAAATGAATACTGTTGAAATGTGGTTTGTTTTTCTATTGCAGTCATTGAAGCAAGGTTTAAAAACCAACTGACGATTTGCTGTCGTCCACTATCCAGAAAAATTTCACCTTCTAGAGATTTATGAGAATTCAAGTGTTCTTCATTTTAAAGAAGGAAATTTTCAAATTAGATTTCCTTAAAATGTGGTCTGTTCTCTATGGTAAATGTAATTCAAATTTCTAGTGATTTTCTAGTTTCTAAGAATAGTTAGTAAAATTATTTTTTAATGAAGAAATATTTTCTGAATTTTATGTGGTTAAATAAAGATTGAAAATGCAATGATTTGTATCATTTTAAGACATAAATGACATGTTAATCATATCTTTACGCAAATGGATAATTTTGGTGTAACCTATCTATGGTGATACAACACAAACAGAAATTGTTGGACAAACTCTGTAGGCCTGGCAACATCTGTAAAAACAGTGTTAATGTTTTGCATCCATTGATCTTTCTTACAAGAATGTATTTGTTTCAGATCTTCAGCATCTCTTGTTCTTTGTTTTGTTTTACTATCTATTTCCATATTTATTCATATTTTCAATAACAGGCGACTTTAGGGTGGCATGGTGGCTCACTAGTTAGCATTGCTCCTCACAGCACCAGGAACCCAGGTACAATTCCATCCTCAGGTGACTATCTGTATGGAGTTTGCATGTTCTCTGTAGAGTCTGCGTAAGTTTCCTCTAGGTGTTCTGGTTTCCTATTGAAAGATGTGTAGCTTTGGCTGCTTGGCCATGTTGAATTGCCCATAGTATCTACAGATGTGCAGTTCAGATGGATTAGCCATGGGAAATGCAAGGTTACAATGACGGAGTTGGTCTGGGTGGAACGGTCTTCAGAAGGTTGGTATGGGCTGAATGGCCTGTTTCTACACTGTAGTGATTTTATGATAATATTTCCATTCCCTATATACTTCACTTGAGACCCACCAGGAGGCCAAATTAAGTAATAACTGAATTCAATGTTGCCCTGGAAGTGCCCAATAGCCAATGGCAGACAGCAATAATTTTGATGTGCCAGAAGAAGCATTCCTGGATCCTCGAAAAATCTATGCCTTTATTGAATCTTGAATTAGGCTGCCTGTTATCTCAGAAAAATGGGCAGAGCCTGTGCAGTACCCAACTCTATAACCTATTGGACTGTAACTTGGTGCTGTGTGTTTTTCAACTTGTCCACCCCAGTCCAATACCAGCATCTCCACATAATAATTCCTCCATGATATTGTTCCCACAACTAGAGAGAACCCAGATTTTTGTATAAACAGCTTCCTGTTTCAAGCTATTATGTTGTACTCCTATTTACAGAGTCAGCTGAACATTGCATTAGACAAGCCTTGGGAGTCTAATGAGCAGTCAAAGTCCATCCTTTTCTGAATTTCTACTGTCAATTCTCAACTTTAAGGCACAGAATGGGCAGACAGTAGTTAAAACTGTACCTTATCTTCAGAGATAGGTATGATCAGTTGTTACATATGTGAGAAATATTTACTTATGAATAAATGTGTCACAGCAGTAACAGACTAATAGGAAACTAAATGGGAATTAAAAGTGATTAATATAATAGATGGATTTTGAGCAAACAACGTAATTAAATGTCCAAAACAATCTCTCTGCTTGGGTAGAAACAACTAAAATTAAGTTACTGATAAATGTCTCTTGTTTAAAAATAGACGCAGGAAATGCCATTTGTTCAGAGAAAGTTTACGAAATGACATGTTGTATTATGTAAATTGTATATGCATGTATTTTACATCAAAATAACTGGATCTCAGGTAGAGTTGGGCCTTAGGAATGGATTAGTCTACTAACTTCTGTCAAAATGTCTTTATCCCCTCTCTTACTGCAAATATTTCTATCCACCTATCAGAACAGTAGATATTATAGAGTAAATTCATCAAGAGTATTCTTCCAGTTAAGAACCACACTAAATGGTTATGTGGGTTAAAGGTATGGGGGCAACCAAGTAGAAGTAGTTCCTGACAATGTGCTTTTGACCAAGGCTATCTACAAAAGGGCGGCACGGTGGCACAGTGGTTAGCACTGCTGCCTCACAGCACTGCTGCCTCACAGCACCAGAGACCTGGGTTCAATTCCCGCCTCAGGCGACAGACTGTGTGGAGTTTGCACGTTCTCCCCGTGTCTGCGTGGGTTTCCTCCGGGTGCTCCGGTTTCCTCCCACCATCCAAAGATGTGCAGGGTCAGGTGAATTGGCCATACTAAATTGTCTGTAGTGTTAGGTAAGGGGTAAATGTAGGGGTATGGGTGGGTTTCGCTTCGGCGGGTCGGTGTGGACTTGTTGGGCCGAAGGGCCTGTTTCCACACTGTAATCTAATCTAATCTAAAAAAAAAACCCAAAAAGCACCAATATGATAAGCTGTTGTTAAGAAGCTGTGCTTCTGGGAAGGCTTTTGAGGATGTATTACTAATATCTAGGCAGCTATTCATTAGCTAGATCTGTTTAGTGAGGCTGACATGATACTTACCAGGCTTTCCTGAAAGTGAATAAATGTCCTGTGTAGTGTGGCACTTGGCCAAATGTAATTCATATCATGTGTAGTGGGAGCTTAACTCAGGTTGGGAATGATAGGAATACAATACTTGATGTCAGTGGTACACAGTTAAAAATTGTTTTGTATACACCTATTCTTAGGACATGGCTGATGCTAACAAGTTCTTATTTATTGCTTATCACTATTTCCCAGGAGAATGTTGGGTCTTGTTGAGCTGCTGCAATCTTTTTCATCATGGTTGTCTCATAACGGTGCTGGGTAGGGAATGGTTAAAATGATTATTAAATTCTAGTTTCTAATCATTTTTTAGCTAGAATGTGCATAATTGGGGCTTTGCTGCACAGGCCAATGTTAAAATATTTTATGCATAATTACTGTCCATGCTCATGCTTGGACACCTAGTATTTAGACTGGAAATTAGAGTCATCAATGCTTATCACACTGCATTGATTCTGCAGTTGCAGGAGATAGGGGAACAAAATGGAAAAGGAAAACTCACTCTATACGACTAATTGTGCAGCATCATTCTATGTAAGAGGAAATTCCAATCTATTGCCTTCTGAATTTGTAGATATATATAATTTAAAACATTATTTTTTATCATCTTTGTACCATGCTCTTCATAAGATTGAGGGTTGATCTGTCACCACAGTGTCAGCTTTGCCTCCAGAAGAGTATTTGTACCTGATACAGCAATGTTTATGTTAACTTCCATAACATAAATACTAGGTGTTGGTATTATAGCACTGAAAGATTCAAAAGATGTTTGTTACAGTTCTTGACATATACATATATATTAGTTATGGTCACTTCAGTGTCTAGCCTAAAATTAAGTGATTTAGTTACAAGCAGTAGCATGCTTTCATCAGTATATCACACTTCAAGTGGCCTCTATCACGATGGAGTGTGAGACCTTTATTCCAATCAGGTCACATACCATAATACAGTGATCATACCATGAGCATGTCATAGAGTCGTACAGCATGGAGACAGGCCCTGTGACCCAAACTGATCCATGCTGACCAAAATGTCCATCCACGCTAACCCCATTTCCCTGCATTTGGCCCATATCCTTCAAAAACTTTCCTATCCATGTATTTGTCCAAATGCCTTTGGGGTGAGAGGGGAAAGATATAAAAGAGACCTAAGGAGCAACTTTTTCACACAGAGGGTGGTATGTGTATGGAATGAGCTGCCGGAGGAAGTGGTGGAGGCTGGTACAATTGCAACATTTAATAGGCATTTGGATGGGTATATGAATAGAAGGGTTTGGAGGGATATGGGCCGGGTGCTGGCAGGTAGGACCGAGATTGGGTTGGGATATCTGGTCGGCATGGATGAGTTGGACCAAAGGGTCTGTTTCCATGCTGTACATCTCTATGACTTTTTGACTATATGTACCCGCTTCAACCACTCCTGATGGCAGCTCATTCCATATGAGTATCACCCTCTGTGTAAAAGATTTGCCCCTCAGGTTCCTTTTTCATCTTTCCCCTCTTACCTTAAACGGATGCCCTCTAGTCCTTTATTCCCCAACCCTGGAAAAAAGACTGAGTGCATTCACCCTATCCATGCCTCTCATGATCCTATACATTTCTATAAGATCCCCCCTCAGTCTCCAATGCTCTAAAGATAAAAGTCCTAGCTTGTTCAACCTCTGCCTATAACTCAGACCCTTGAGTCCTAGCAACATCCTTGTAAATTTCTTCTGCCTTCTTTCCAGTTTAATAACATGCTTCCTATAGCAAGATGACCAAAACTGAACACAATACGGCCTCACCAACATCCTGTACAACTGCAACATAACTTCCCAACTTTTATACTCAGTGCCCTGACCGATGAAGGCCAGTGTACCAAAAGCCTTCTTCACTGCCCTGTCTACCTGTGACTCCAATTTCAGAGAACCATGCATGCAAATTCCAAGATCCCTCTATTCTATTACACTCCTTAAGGCCCTACCATTCACCATGAAACTCCTACCTTGATTTGACTTTCCAAAATGCAAGACCTCACACCTATATTTAACTCCATTTGCCATTTCTTGGCCAACTTCCCCAACTGACCAAGGTCCTGCCGTAATTTCTGAGAACCTTACTCACTGTCCATGATACCACCTATTTTAGTAACATCTGCAAACTTAATAATCATGCCTTGTACATTCTCATGCATTAAAATGTCTTTTAAATGTATACTGCATACTAACAATATTCATAATACAGCTCCCCTTTTCCAAAAGAAACTCACAAACATATATATATATATATATATATATGGATGTACTTAGGCACATGTTATCAATTCAAACTTTATGCAAACTGGTACAAGCAAATTTTACAAGATTAACAATCCAAGCTTCAATTAAATGATTGGGGTGTCTGCCATCTTCTCCTTCTGTTGGGATTGAATACCCATCTGAAGAGATATTTGCTGTGCTCAGATGTTCTTGGTTGACAACTTGGTTGTTGTGGATCAGTGGTGCTGGAAGAGCACAGCAATTCAGGCAGCATCCAACGAGCAGCGAAATCGACGTTTCGGGCAAAAACCGGTTGTTGTGCTATTGTATGCTACCACTCACCATCACCACACCATCATCATCATCAACATCATCAGTTTTTCTCCTCAGTCTTTTCATGTATATTTGGTGTGTCATGCATTGGTCTGAGCTGGTGTTTTTTTCCTTTGAAATGAAGTTCTGTGATGTTGTGGACCAGACCAGACCCCCATCAAAATATATTAAGAAGTTGCCTAGACTCTAACTTTTTCTTATTTTGTAGGTAAATGCTGTGATCCAGATACAATTTGACTGGTCAATCTACTTGGTTGGTAAAACACAATCTATACAAACACTATTGTTAAAATACAACGAAAGAAACAGGAATTTGGATACCTAATTCAATTGGAAAACTTTACAGGAAAATAGATACAGTAATTATTACTAATTAACTGTTCCAAAATGATAACATCCCATAAACACACACCTTAGCAAAAAGTCAAGTTCAGAAGTCAGACTTTCTCACATGCAATGTGCACAGTAGAAAAAGGAACGCCAGAGAGATGGGGAAAGGAAGCTCCTACTTCTTCAGATCTCTGGCAGCTTCTACTGAAAGCTAACTAAAACTCCTTGGTCTGGGAGAGCTTGACCACACCTGCTCAGGCTGCTTCTATTCTTCCAACTTTTGAAAAAAAAAACCCATGGCCTCACAAGTTGTAAATCTTCTCATAGACTGCTTGGCACCAATCTCTGTCTAAACAAACCCAGGACCTCTTAATGCCGCAGCATTATCACAGAGATCAATGATGAATTTGTATGACCTGGCTTATTGCACCGTGAATGTCCTGGCAAAGGCATGCAATGCATCCTTCACCCGCTTCTCCCTGCTCAGGATGTACAAAATTGATTCCCCCCTCCTAGCATCAACAGCATTTCTCACTTCTCTTTTGCAGCATTGGCCAGTGAACCAGGAAATGTTACAAATGTTGCCTGCTCCAGATTGAAAAGGTCAAAAGCAACTGTAACCCTGACAATAACGATATAGAGATGCCGGTATTGGACTGGGGTGTACAAAGTTAATAATCACACAACACCACGTTATAGTCCAACTGGTTTTTTTGCAAGTACAAGCTTTTGGAGCACTGCTCCTTCGTCAGGTAGCTAATGGGGCAAAAATACATAGGACACAGAATTTATAAGTAAAAGATCAAAGTGTCATACAACTGATGCGATGAATTAGACAAACCTCGATTGCTGTTAAGACTGTTTGTCTAATACATTGCATCAGTTGTTTGACACTTTGATCTTTTACTTATAAATTCTGTGTCTCTATGTATCCTGCTCCACTAGCTACCTGATGAAGGAGCAGTGTTCCGAAAGCTTGTATTTCAAATAGACATATTGGACTATAACCTGGTATTGTGTGATTTGCAACCCTGACAATAACCCTCACCCTATCCTCAGAAGGCAGGTCTACCCACAAGAGGCACCAGCCTTACATTAACACTTCTTTCATAATAAAAAGTCTGCACACATTGTTCCTGGAATAGGTTGAGTTTAGAGTAATGTTCCCAGAAGAAGTTGGGTGATAATCCCACCAACTGGCAAAACTCCACCCCCTCCCTTTTTTCCTCTAACCTTAGCTCTAACTCAATCACTGTTTATCTCAGATTAGATTACTTACTTACAGTGTGGATACAAGCCCTTTGGCCCAACAAGTCCACACCGATCCGCCGAAGCGCAACCCACCCAGTGCAGTGCAGCCTCTACACTTGCGTGTAACAGGGAGAATGTGAACGGAATTTCAGGTTGCTTTTCAGCTGTGCTGGGTCTTGAGGCTTGGTTTTGGAGTCCACTATTTTTGCTGGTGACCTGGCATCGATCATCAAGAATGAAGGTGGAATGACAGTGGTGGGTGAAATAATTCCACAGAGGCCAGTATCCCATCACCAACTCACCCCTTATTGATAGGTGGTGAGTCCTTGACCCTGATCCAGCTTCGTCAGAACCAGTCTCAGAGAGAACAGGATGTCTGACACTCCTGTTCATATCGGTCAGCAAGAGCTCTCTGATTGGACCCAATTAACAGCCCCAGTCAGGGAACTCATATTCTGTGAGGTCCACCTGGCTGATTCTAAAGAATTCATATCCACGAGTGAAGAAATTCTTCCTCACCTCAGTCCCAAATGACTTGCCTTTTATTCTAAAAGATTTTATTCCAGAGAGTGAGTGTGGACTGGGTATGTTGTTCACAGAAATGGATCGGATGCATCAACACATATGGCTACGTGCTGAGGCAAACTGCTTCAAAAGGTCACCTTAGCTCTCTGGTACATCATACAGTTGTTACTGAAAGTGTAGGTCAACTAGGTTTCCTCCTAACACCCCGCACCTACTTTTTCATGCCAACTCCGTGCTGACTGAAGGTCAACACCCAATCCCAGTGGCCACTCCTACTGTGCATGACAGCTTATTCCATGCCCATTCAACCAGCAGGACCGATGAATCCGATAAAAACGTCAATATGTATGGAATTGCATATAAATACAACAATTTATAATTTTCTTTAAAAAAACCTGCTGTTGCTATAACCCTCTAAAAATATCAACCAGTCAGACTTTCAAAGTATCAAAAACAGAAGCTATGAGTTGTCACCTCTTTATTATGTGCAAATAAACATTAAACCAATGAGAAAATAGACCACAGAAAAGAAAGCTTCTTATAGCATATTACAGCTATCAATCAGGAAAGGTTTTTCCTCACTCCAAGTGTGTCAACAAAGTCAGACCATATAGTGCCAGAGAGATGTACAGCACAGAAAACGGCCCATGAGCCCATCACATCTGCACTGATCAAAAAGAACCACCAAACTAATCTATTTCCATTTTCCAGCACTTGGCCCATAGCCTTGCATAGCACATCTCAATACTTCTTATATGTTATGAGGGTTTCTGCCTCTATCAGCCCTTACTGGCAGTTAGTTCCAGATTTCCACAACCCTTTGGGTGATAACACTTTCCCTCACACCCCCTCTAACCCTCCTGCCCTTTACCATAAGTCCACGACCCCTGGTGTTGATCTTTCCAGTTGAGGAAAAGTTACTTCCTGTCTGCTGTACCTATGCTCTTCAATTTTATTCATCTTAATCATGGCCCCTCTCAACTTCCTCTGCTCTAAGGAAAACAACCCTAATCTGTCCAATCTCTCTTTATACTGAGACTGACCAGCCCAGGCAACATCCTGGTAAATCTCCTCTGTACCTTCTCCAATGCTATTACATCCCTCTGATAATTTGGATTACAGAATTACAAGCAACAGTCCAGCTGTGGCCTAACTAATATTTTATGCAGTTGCTGCATAACCTCTCTGCTCTTTAACTCTACACCTCGACTAAGAAAGGCAAGTAAACCCCATGCCTCTTAGACCACTCTATCTACCTAGTCTGACACCTTAAGGGATATCTTATACAGGAATCTGGATTCTTAGTATCTCTTTTTCTGCATTGGTTACAAGACTTTGTGTTATAGTTTCTGGAATTTGCTTAACATAGACATTTGGGCCAGGCTTCCACATTGTGATGGGGGACAGGCTGATTTTCAGGCGTCCCCATGGTACAGGAAATAGTCCTGTCAACATTTTGTCCCTGTATTTTCTAAATACTAAGTATATAAAATTATGAGAAGCATGTATAGAGAGGATAGTTGGAATCTTTTTCCCAGGGTGGAAATATAAAAGACTGGGAAGGCCATAGGTTTAAGGTGAGAGGAGAAAAGTTTAAAGGAGATGAGTGAGGATAGACTTTTTTTTACAGTGGGTGATAAGCGCTGTCAGGGGATGTGCTGGAAGCAGATGCGACCATGATATTTAAGAGGTATGTAGACAGACTTATGAACATGCAGAGAATAGAGGGATATAGACAATATACAGGCAGATGGGATTAATTAGGGAGAAAGTGAGGACTGCAGATGCTGGAGATCAGAGCTGAAAATGTGTTGCTGGAAAAGCGCAGCAGGTCAGGCAGCATCCAGGGAACAGGAGAATCGACGTTTCGGGCACAAGCCTGAAGAAGGGCTTATGCCCAAAATATCGATCCTCCTGATCCCTGGATGCTGCCTGACCTGCTGCGCTTTTCCAGCAACACATTTTCAGCTCAGATAGGATTAATTAGAAAGGGCATCATGGTTAGCACAGACATGGTGGGCTGAAGCACCTGTTCCTGTGCTGTGCTAATCTATGTTCTATGTACTAGGGCCTGAAGTACAACCCTGAAATATTTATAGCTTGTAACTAGCAAACATACTTAGAGTCATGGAATCATGGAGATGTACAGCATGGAAACAGACCCTTCGGTCCAACCCGTCCATGCCGACCAGATATCCCAACCCAATCTAGTCCCACCTGCCAGCACCCAGCCCATATCCCTCCAAACCCTTCCTATTCATATACCCATCCAAATGCCTCTTAAATGTTGCAACTGTACCAGCCTCCATCACTTCCTCTGGCATCTCATTCCATACACGTACCATCCTCTGCATAAAAAAGTTGCCCGTTAGGTCTCTTTTATATCTTTCCCCTCTCACACTAAATCTATGCCCTCTAGTTCTGGACTCCCCAACCCAGGGAAAAGAATTTGCCTATTTACCCTATCCATGCCCTTCATAATTTTGTAAACCTCTATAAGGTCACCCCCTCAGCCTCCGATGCTCCAGGGAAAACAGCCCCTCCATGCTCAGCCTCTCCCTGGAGCTCAAATCCTCCAACCCTGGTAACATCCTTGTAAATCTTTTCTGAACCCTTTTAAATTTCACAATGTCTTTCTGATAGAAAGGAGACCAGAATTGCACACAATATTCCAACAGTGGCCTAACAAATGTCCTGTACAGCCGCAACATGACCTCTCAACTCTTGTGCTCAATACTCTGACCAATAAAGGAAAGCATAACAAATGCCTTCTTCACTATCCTATCTACCTGCGACTCCAATGAGCTCGCTATCACTCCTTCAGGATTGAAAATAGGTCTAACATGCTAGGGCTATTAATCTGAAGCAGAGAAGGTTAAATAATATTTTAATAGGTTGAAGGAGTTAATAAAATAGAAGAAAGCAATGCAGTGCAACAATGGAATGAGAAACTGTTGTCCTTTCAAGTCCCTTTGCATTTTAAATGCTTTGAGTAAAAAGCCACAATATTCTGAATTTAAGAGTATGAGTTCAAATAATTTATCCTTATAATTTAATTCTTGAATCTTGTTATTATACTAAATCTGCACTGTATTCCCAATAAGACTAGTCTATCTTTTGAGGTACAGTGCACAGAAACCAATATAATTTCTGATGCGGTCTAATGAAGCTTTTATTTAACTAAAATACTACATTATCATCGTGATTTCTCATCTCCTTGGGGAAAGAAGTCATGTCTACTTAGCTGCTTAGGCTAAAATGCCTGGAGAAAGTGGAAATAGCATATACAGGAAATATTCTGATTGCTACCAGAGTCTGACAACAGATGCAAAAAAAAATCATTTTCAAGTGATAAACAAAGCTGGTCGTTAATAATTATCCTGGAAGAAAGTGAGCACTGCAGAGGCTGGAGATCAGAGTCAAAAAGTGTGGCGCTAGAAAACCACAGCAGGTCAGGCAGCATCTGAGGAGCAGGAGAGTCGCCACTTCGGGCACAAGCCCCCCATCATTCCTGATGAAGGGCTTATGCCCAAAACATCAAATCTCCTGCCTATTGGATGCTGCCTGATCCGCTGTGCTCCTCCAGCGCCACACTTCTTGACATTATTAATTACCCTGCCCATCAAGTGATGGGTACAAATTTAAACATGATATTAAAAGGCAGTGATAAAAACCAGGCAGGTGCAAGGACTCAACAATTTTGTTTTTATCAAAGCCCATCTAAGTTCAGTCAAATAAATATAACTAGGTAATAATTCTCATTATTGCTGAATCTATGTACTTAAAAAGAAACAAAGCCAGTTGATTTCCTTGATCAAAAACTTCAATAATGAAGTAAAGGAGCTGATGACTTTGATGCAGCTGTCTAACTTTGCCTACTACACCACCTTGTGGAAACAGGAGCCTCCTCCTAATTAACTAACACCATTCTGTGGCCTGCTCTCAGCACATTCTTCATCCTCCTCCTGTTCCTCTCACTGCCTCCTTTTCTTCAACCTCCTTTCAAAGATTTATGCTTATTCTTATAAAACAGCCTGTTCTTTGTTTTTTTTAATTTATTCATTTTGTGGGATGTGGGAATTGTTGGCTGGGCCAACATTTGTTGTCTCCCCAGTTGCCCTTGAGAAAACTAGATTAGATCAGATTACTTACAGTGTGGAAACAGGCCCTTCGGCCCAACAAGTCCACACCGACCCTCCAAAGAGCAACCCACCCAGACCCATTCCCCTACATTTACCCCTTCACCTAACACTACCGGCAATTTAGCATGGCCAATTTACCTAACTTGCACATTTTTGTACTGTGGGAGGAAATCGGAGCACCTGGAGGAAACCCACGCAGACAGGGGGAGAACGTGCAAACTCCACACAGTCAGTTGCCTGAGGCAGGAATTGAACCTGGGTGCTAACCAATGTGCCACCATGCTGCCCAAAATGATGGTGAGTGCTGCAGTCCACCTGCTGTGGGTTGACCCACAATGCCCTGAAGGAGTGAACTCCAGGATTTGAGCCTTTCCATTTGATTTGAGCAGTATCCCTAATGGTTAAAAATACAAGAACAAAAGTTTGATGGACCTATTTCCTGCTGGGAATACATTTCTCTGATGAGGCTTTTTTTAAGCTTATGGGGGACTGTCTAAAACAGATGTGGGAACCTGTTACTAATTTTAATCAGGGTTCTAGCACTTTGTGGGAACATTTTGGAAATTTATCCTCCTTGTAGCAGGTGGTCAGCATTGCTAAGGAACATTTGACATCAGGTGATAAAACCAAAGAAGCTGTCTTCAAAGAAGGATAGTTTTCATAATTAGCTTAAAATGGAGCTTTGCAAACAATTCCATCCCAATCCCACACCACTCTTCAACAACCTGCAGCATTACCCCACAGCAAAGGATTTCACTTTGGTTTGAGCTCAATAGGGTGTCTGCTCCTCATTGGATAATACCAATTCAGATTATTGCTTCTGGAGGCATAATTGACACCAGCAACACATCCAAGTTATTAAGAAGAGACCCAAAGACTAACTTTGAGCTGCCTCTTGAGGTGTGTACAATATAGTTTCTAATGTACTGTATAGGATAGAAATCTATCTCCTAAGGTTTAATAGCTATTTTTCTGCCCCTTCCCATGTTTACCACTTTCTACTGATTATCCCATTTCATCACAATTGGTGATCCCTCACAGATGAAGATGACTCTCTTCCATTCTCAGGGTGCACCCACAGGAGGCTAGACAGTCTGATGGGACTTGCGCAGACTTGACACACTTTGGACAGAATATGATTGCGGGAAGGGGTCTCTAGGGCAATGGTGTGACAGTGTACTCCTCCTGCTGTTCTTGCCTGGCTTATGCTTATTCTCAATATTCTTCGAGTGTTTGATGCCTTCCCAGTGGTCCTCCTTCACTTTAGACGGTCTTGGTCCAGTGATTTGCAGGTGTCTGTGGGAGTGCTGCATTTAACCAGTGAGGCCTTGAGAGTATTATTGAAGCACTTGCCCTGTCCACCTGAGGTTTTCCTGCCATTTTGAAGCTGGGAGTAGAGTACCTGCTTGAGGAGTCTTGAGTTGGTCATGCGGATGACATGCCCAACCATCGTAGCAGGTCAAGGGGGGGGTCAGTGCCTTGATGCTGGGCATGTTGGTCTGGTTGAGGATGCTGGTGTTGGTGCTATTTCCTTCCCAGCGGATTCGCAGGATCTTGTGCAGGTGGCACTGGTGATACTGCTGCAGTGCCTTGGGGTGTCTGCTGTGGACAATCCATGTCTCAGAGCCATACAGGAGGCTGCGAACCACCACAGCAAATAAACCATGAGCTTGGTGTCAGATCTAGTGTTTTTACTGAAGGCTGCACTAGCACACTGGAGGCTCTTCTTCAATAACTGCTTTGTTGAGAGGACACTCCTGAGATATTGGAAGTGGTCAATATTCTCTATAAGGCCCCTTGTTGATCTTGATGATTGGATGTTCGCTCCACAATGCCGGGCCAGAATGGTGGATGACCTTCATCTTGTGGGTGTTCAAGGTGAGGCCCATGAACTGATATGCCTCTGTAAAGGTGCTGACAATGGTTGGGTATGTGGAGCTGCAGCAGAAACTCTTTGCCTCTGCACTTCAATGCCTCAGTGGGGATACCGTCTGCTCTTAAACTGGTTGACGGTCTTCTCCATTTTGTGCGGGACTGGGGTATTGCTGAGCTTGTGGCATGCTGTGAGATGCCATCAAGGATGCTCCGATCAACGGCAGAGTCCTGACTGCGGAGGTCCCTGAAATGTTACCCCCCGAAGTTTTTTGATGGTT